>NC_137890.1:192248731-192565120 GCF_963455335.1 Martes martes
CCGGCCGGCCAGGGAAAGGGGCGTTTCCCCCCTGCGAAGAGGAGGGCCGTGACCACTCGTCCATCCGAGAGTCCATGAGACGGAAAGCTGGTGCCCCCAAGGACGTCAACTGGTTCGTTCCCTGTAACATCTCACCCACACCTTTAGGGCTGTTTTCTACGCTGGCGACAAATGGCAAGTATTACGACGGGGCTGACAGTTCTGCCTTTATTTCCTCAACCCTCACGCCCTATCCCTTGGATGCCTCCTACCAACAAACTCAACAGATGCCCCCTCCTCCATTTTTGGTGTAAATGAAATGAAACAGGCAACAGCCACAGAAATCACGCCCGCACCGAGGGGTGTCCGCGCCCCAAACCCGGCGCACGGCACAGGTACAACGTGCGCGCACCTTCCCGGACCGCGGCCTCGCTCAGAAGCAGTGTATGCCGTGTTTCTGATTCAAAGGGTTCCTACGATGAATCCTGTGGAAAAAGAAATACGAGCCCCCAGCTATACCCATTCTATAAAGCCAGGTTTTACTGCAATTGTACCAGCCTTCCTCCTCGCGCAGAAAGAACGCTCATAAATATTGACGTTACCCTCAAGCGGGGCATTTGTGGTTAGAGATGAAAAGCATTATAAATTGGGGATACGGTACAGGAAAGCATCACCTCATTTAAATCCCCTCAACCAGATTTCACATCCAATTGTGAAATGTCACTGCGATCGGCAATATTTCTCAAGGAAAACAGCTCTTCTACTCGGCCCGGGCAACACGGCTGTCGTATCCTCTAGGAAACCTGTGTCAGTATTATTCTGATAAACTTAGAGGATGCCACCGCTTAAGGATAAATTCCTGCAGATAAAATGAACTTAGCCGGAAAGCCCATTCCTCCGCTCACGATTGTACAAGAGAGCAGGAAAGGAAAGCTGGAAGGCTCACTGAACTTTTTAAAAAGTAATTAAAATCGACAGGCTTTTGAGGAAATGTGTCAGATTTGGCAGCGTTTTCTTTGTAAAAACACATTTTGGTAATTTTCCAGAATTCTGTTCTTCCAGTTTGGAAACGCTTAAAAATTCTGACACATAATGAAATGGTAACAATACGGATCAGCCTAAGCAAAATAAGGAAAGGGGAAAAATTTAACTTCAGTGTTTCTTCAGTCTTCCCTTGCTCTCAGCCCCCCAAGCCCCCAAGATTCCTGGTGCTTTCAGGAGCCACAGAACCCCCTCCCAAGAGGTTAGAGAGTTAGTTAGCAAATCAGTCAATCAATTAATTAATTATAGGTGTGAGTCAACAAAAGGCAGCTCAATTAAGATTTCTGAGGGCAAAAAGTTACATTTAGTTTTACAATTAACAGTAAGAAATACAATTTACTCTTTGAATTATAGAAACACGCATCGTTTCTGCAGGGCAGCAAGGGAAGGAGAAAGATGGGGATTAAAAGGACCGACAAGGGGGAGGGGAGTAAGAGGAGCCCAGAAGAGAGTAAGTAACAGATGGCTGGAGGCCCACTCAGGGAGCGCGAGAAGGAACAAAAAAGGAAAATAATGACAGAAAGAAACAAAGAATAAAGGGTTTCACAAGGAACCGCATCCCCCCACCGTCTCGTGTTTGGGGATAACTCTACCAAAGACTTTTAATAAATACCATTGTGTTTCTGCAACAGGAAGCATTAGCGGGAAAGTGCTCGGTCACCCCGTGTAAATGTAATCCAAGCAGCGGAACCCAGGCGTCCCCGTCTCCGGCCTCACCTCAGCGAACCACTAGGGCAACTGCCAGCCTGGCTTTTTTCCATAAGATTTTATCATATTATTATTGGTACAGAAGTTACATAACAGATCATAGAGATGCGTAAAATCAGATGGGTACCAGCAGGTCAGCACAGTCTACTCCACTACCACCATCACTGTTACCATTCTGGTGTATTTCTTGGCCATCCTGACTCCGACATCTTTTTCAGGGGTAACCCGAGTCCCGTATCAAATCATGAATTATACGCGCCGCTTGGATTCAAATGGATCTGAGCGTCTGGCTGGGAGAAGGAAGCAGTCCAGGAATCCATTTTCAGGAGGACCAAGGAGGAGTAACTAAACTTTACGTGGAGTGTTCGCTGACACTCTTCTAGACACACACATATTAACACACTGAATCCTTGGCCCCAAGAGAAGGCTGTTACGACCCGCCTCTTGCAGATGAGAAAACAAGAGGCAAATGAAGCTGCATGCCCCAAGTCAGGGACCACTGAGCAAAAGAGTCCAGTCTCCAAACCAATACTGGTCCAGAGCCGGTCTATAACCACGACGCCACACCACCAGGCCCCCTCGTCCTTGGCCCCGGTGCAAAGCCACAATGACAAAAGAACCATTATTCCAGCAGAGGGAGGTGTGTAAGTCATACCGGACCCCTCTACCCCCAAAGCCTTCAGTGTGTGTTTGGAGAAGGCGCCAGAGAGAGGGGGGCAAGGGCTTAGCCACGAGAAGAGCCAAAGGGAGCCCTGCTCAAGACGCCTCCCCGCAAGGACACACAGGGCCTCTCCAGACTTGGAGCAGGGCCCTCGTCTGAGCTGGATCCCGATGAGTGTAGCAGAAGCCAGCGCATGGGGTAACAGCACTCAGATTGGGGGCGGTGGGGAAGGAGGACAGACAGTCGCCCAGTTCAAGCCACATCACAGAGGTAGTAGCTCTCTTAACTCGAGCAGTTTCATTTAAATTTTCAGTTAGGAAGGGAAACATCCTGATCAAAAATAAATATTTTCATGTCACCGTACTTTACACACTAGGTAATACCACTATGATGATGGTTTACTGAGAGGCAATAACTTGATTTAAGTCATTGATGATGAAAATTTCCATCAATCTACCATTCGCAGCAGAGCCCCGCCTCGGGGCTTCTGAGCTTGGTTTTCACTGCCTGGAAAGTTCTTCAGGCTTCTCTTCCTCCAGCACCAACTCATCCCAGGTGGCTGCACGAATGTCCCTGTCCTCAGACAGGCCGTCCCTGTATCCACAATCTACTGTTGCCTCTCCCCACCCTTCTTATACTCAGAGCCCCCCGTCCTTTTCCTTTACAGCACCCATCACAATTCATAAATATGGCACAGATATCTGCGTTCATTTCTGCAATGTCTCTCCCCCCTCATACGCATGAGAGCAGAAAACACGTCTGTTCTACCACCATTAAAGACTCAGCACCAGTATAGGATCTAGCACACACTAGGCACCCAAACATGGGAGGAATGAACACACGCATACACTAAAGAACGAAAACGTCACCTCCCTTTACTTCTAAAAGTATTATGTAATTTCATTTATTTTTTTGAAGGAACAGTTTTTATTTTATTTTTTTAAGTTTATTTTTTTTTTTTTTCAATCTCTACACCCAATGTGGGGCTTGAACCCACAGTCCTGAGATCCAGAGTCTCATGCTCTTCTCAGTCAGCAGCCGGGCTGGCGTCCCTACAGTAATTTTAAAAATAGAGTGAATTGTGACATTTCCATTACAAGTTGGTATTTTGTGCTCTATTAGATAAGCCACCCAACTCTAGGCTCTAAGAACAAACACAAGTTTAAATGTAAACTTGATCAGCCAAGAACCATCTATAAACAAATGCAAAATCAACACCATTCCTGCACACCAGTCAGAAACATGACACTCAATTCCCAGGACCATTCACAAGGACCACAAAAACCAAGAAGCACCTTGACACAAATCTAACAGAAGATTTTAACATGGAAGATTATAAAATTTCACTGAAGGACATAAAAGACTTAGGTAAATAGAGAGGTACATCGGTTTGCAGATGGCAAGCCATGAGGCCCCAAAGATGGCAATTCTCCCTGAATACTATCTAAATGCAAATGCAACGCCAATAACACAAAATTTAAACACAGAAACAAAGACAAGCCACATGCTCGGATAACATGTACCAGTTTACCTGTGGAGAAAGAGAAGAACGCAGTGTGTGTGAGATACATCAACAGACACAAAAATGGAAAATGTCATTTTTTGCACAATCCAGCAATGTAACCATGACAGGTATGCAATGTTACTTTCAATGTTTTGACTGAAACAATAAACGCTCTAAGTTCAGAAGAGCAACGGTCTGGGGGGTCTTGACAAAGACGGTAACACAACTGGGTGGGGAAAGCCGTGTAACGGGCAGAGGGGGCTTCCGGGGGAAGCAAAGATCCAGGAGAATCGACGAGGAAACAAGCACAAGACATATGTGAGAGTGAACCGAGTGTGGCTTACATCACACGAATACTCTCATAGAAAGCCGGTAGTAACGGACCTAGACACGGCACCGTGAAGGAACCACAGCCCTGTGATCCTATAATGGGCCCCGCCCAAAGTGGTCCAATGGGCGCCCCATGGGGACATGCACATATTCTATCTCTCTGACACAGTCAGGGTCCGCAGTCACAAACAGAAGACCAAGAGAAGCCTTTCTGCAAAGAAACTTACTTAAAATGTTGTTTAGCCAACACCTACTTCTCCAAGGATACCTGTTTTCACAGCACACCATCTACTCACTTTATGGGTGCTTCTTTCAACCTAACTTTTTATGGAACAACCCACTTTGGAAATTGCTACATTCTACTAACCCAGCCCTTTAGAGGGCTGAGCCAGAATAGAGGCTTAAGGATTTGGAAATAAAAGGCAACAATCAGCCAAACATAACAACTGACCGGATGAATGCATGGGTCACAGAAAATAGAGAAGTAGGTAATGCTTCTGGAATCTCGGGCCCAGATGACGACAGGAATGCTTTCAGCGCAAACAGTGAAGTCAAAAGAGGGTCAACTATTAGGTATCGGGCACTATGCTTGAATTTAGATGGGTCTGGGGAGACAGTAAGATATTCCCCTGAAAGGAAAATTGAGCAAGAAGTTAAGAGACTACAATCAAGTTCCCAGATCTATCCCCAGGCAACTTTATGAGCCTGAGCAGGTCTCAAATACGAGGCAGGGGTTACAGCAGCGACCTTTAGGCTCTTTCGAATTTAATACTCCACCATTCTAAAATCGGGCACTTGGAAGTCGAAATACCAATACTATCAAGTTCTACCTTTAAAGGTGTGAAATGTATAAAAAATATAGAATAAAAATAAACAATTCAAGAATTTGAATGCATGAACTTAAATATATCAATGAGAGGCTTTCAAGAGATTATACAATTAGAGATGTTTAAGAGATCGATGAAACCTACCAAGAAATCTAGGATGTCTCACTCGGGCCCCCTCCCCCAATGTCACGGAATACTTAGTATTTTGCTGCTGCACAAGGCAGATGCTTGAATCTGACCCAGTGTGGCAGTTCATATGTTTTTATGAGTACCTCTCAACACCCTGAAGATTCCAAGGCATACGAGAACATCTTCCTAGACGGCTCACCCCAGCAGGGCAGGTCAAAACTGTGGTCAATGCATTACAACTGTGACCAGAGTGCCAGTAAGACACTAGCCTTGTGTACTGGCCTAGCCCAGGGTTTATAAAAATTAAAAGCTTTTCCTAAGAGCACTTAGGCTGGGATGCTAAAATGAATGAAATCGGGATGATCCTTTTGAAGTACTTTCAAGGGAAAAAATGATCAGCTAAGAACTGCAAGTAGCATTGCAGGGTCTAATAATACAGAAACTTAAAAGGAAGCAGCTCTTAGGGAGGAGGGAGAAGAGGTACTGCAAAGTGCATGCAGGGCTGACAGGGATTTTTTTTTTAACCGAGGCTGAAAAGTTTTTCAAAAACAACAAAAAGAGTTTTTGTTGTTGTTATGCTGTTTTGGTTGTTTTGGTTGAAGTGTATGAAAAATGCTTTCATGAAACCAGTAGGAAAGTGAGGGGCACACACAGTTAACAAAAGCCAACAGGTAACAATCTGTTCCATTGTCTCGTCAATTCCATTTTCGAAAATCTCTTTAAGGATGTTGAATTCTTCTTCTTCTTTTTTTATTTTTAACAAGTTTAAAACCATGTAAGATACAATCTGGAATTGTATTTTCATTTTCACAAGGCAAAATGAAGCCACCTGTGCAGTTTCCAAGCCTCCTGAGCCCACGCAGGGTCGGTGGGAAAGTCCCTGGAAGGCACAGGCCCGGTTTCCTCTTGGCCTCTCGAGCTATCCAGGAAAGCCGGGCACCTGGTATTTTTAGAAGGTCAGCGTTGTTTATCTGATCAACAAAGGAAGAATGTCAATTTTCCCCTTTCTCTAGACTTCACCTTCTAAAACTGCCTATCTTGGAGGAATATAAATTCCATACCGACCCCCTTCCTCCCCACCTTGTCCCCAGTCTTACTCCCTAAGCCCCAGCTCTGCAGCGGTGCGCACACCATTTCATTCCTATCCATCCTGCAGCTGGATGCCCAGCGGCCTACATACTGCTCTCAGACAGACTGCAGACCGGAGGACCAGACAAAACCCCTGGAAACTCCCAGATGGCCATCTAATTCCTGCAGATAAGGAAGTGCCAGGAGAGGGTAAGAGAGATCCCCAGGCAAGCTGTTTCCTCACCAACAGGCTGAGTCTGTTCACCAAGTCACCCTCATTTGGGGGAGAATGAGGCACAATGGGAGAGCCAAGCACAGGGCCCAGAAAAGGACAAACGGAGAAGCATTTCAACCAACCCGCCCAGCTCTGGACTGGCCAAGGACACCCACAGGAACCCTGACTCCAGGTCACAAAGGAAGCAAGCCAGGAGGGAGGCTCTCACTCCAACTCCTTAAAACGACCTCTTTAAGAGTGGCCCAAAGCTTCAAAGAACACCGCACCACGAGGCAACGCGTCGTTCTGGAAAGCACACCGTCCGGGGCTTAATCTCTACCAGCCCTGGCAAATTATTCAGTTCCCTCATCCACAAATCCCTCCTGCTGAAGGGCAGCGATGCAGATGACACAAACAAGCTACAGAAAATACCCGGGGGGCGCCTGGGTGGCTCAGTCGGTTAAGATTCAGACTCTTGATCTCAGCTCAGACCTTGATCTCAGAGTCAGGAGTTCGAGCTCCCCGCCGGGCTCCCAGCCTACCTTAAAAAAAAAAAAAAAAAAAGGAAAACAAAGTAGCCAGGATGAGGGCTGACACAGAGGAAGCCCCCAGCACTTCACTAACAACAGCAGGAACATCATATAACACGACTGATTCATTCTTTGGGGACTTGGCATTTCTGGTCCACAGGCAAATCCTCTGAAGTGTGCAGACAGCCTTAGGGGGACTGAATCAGCCCGGCTGAGCACCAGCCGAGGACAGGACACCCGCAGGTAGGGAAGGAAGAGGGAAGGAAGCGGGAGGCACCAAGCACCTACCCCTACCCGGTGCCAGGGCCCACCACGTGACTCGGCACCTGCTCCCATGGAATGGCCCTTTGTACGTCCTCGGGATCCAAAACGGGACCCCCCACGCTCTCCTCCGGAACGCTGCTCCCTAACCTCCAGACCAACCCAACCTTCAAGAGGCAGGTGTTGGGAGACCTGACCCCTTCCACGCCGCCAGAGGTTGAAGGAAACGAAAGCAGCCAGGACAAAGGAGAGCGGGCACCGCGCTCCGCCTCCTCCACTCTCTCGCTTTTGTCTGTTGTCAGCTTTGTCTGGGCAGCGAGTGTTGGCGTGGCCTGGTCACCACAGCTGTCACAGTCATTTTCTTCATTTCCCCAACATCCACTCCGCGCACGGGGCCTGCCCGGCTGCGTCCTTTGAGGCACAATGGATTTCCTTCATTGCTTTTTAATGCACGGCCTCCCATCAGCCGTGCACCTGACAAAATGTGAATGGATGAGGAAGGTACTGACCAGGGAAAAGCAAGCCAGGAAAGGTTACAGGAGCGCGATGCTGTGGCTCACCCTTCATGCTGCTCGGGGGCAAGCCGGAAGGTGCCCCTGACGGAGCTCAGCAGACCACAGTCGGCCTCCCTCCACAGACCCACTGAAGGGGAACTTAATGACAAGAGACAGAAGTTACAGCACCGACACCTCAGTCCCTGAAGACCCTAAATGATGTCCCATCATTATTTGAAATAATTAAACAAGATAGAACTTTCAGTCTTTACAGTCTTATCTTAGAAACAAACAAACTAAAAAAGCAATATTGACTTTTCCATTCGCCCAGGAGCATTCTGAGAAATCCAGACCCAATCGATGACGCGAAGTGTTAAAATCCATCCCGCTCCTGGACTCAGTGGTCCCTCGTGTGTCAAGGTCAGGCGTCTCCTGCCCTTGACCACCCTCCAGGCCACCCCAAGGACTGGATTTCCATTTCCTTTTCACAGGGACACCTAAGCTCACTGCCCCCCCTGCCCCCCGGGGAAAGGATGAGCCTGGAAATTCCATGGAATGTGTGTTCCCACGAGCACAGAAAGCTGATGTTCTCAGAGGTGTTGTAAAGAAAGACCCTCGACACTTCCCTAAGGAAGAATGTCTTCTGTAAAAGGCGACTGCCAGGACCCAAAGCACATGCTGGGAAAATCCCCGGCCTGCTCTGCGTGTGTTTCCAATTCCGATGTCCCACTTCCTCTTTATAACCACATTCCTTCCCTCCTTGTTTCTCCTCTAAAAAGACACTGTGGCATTGGGTCTCCAAAGTATGCTGTTCTATGAAAGGCTGTAAGATAAAAAGAGCTAAAACGGATGTCAATGAATATAAAATGCCTAAACACCGTGGTTCCATTCCGCCACTTTTAAATGTTTCCAAAAAAGAACTTATTTTTAAATATTGGCAGCCTAACTTCTTAAAAATAAAGTTTCCTTCACTTAAAGCGTATGCACACAGGCTATCACACAGCATAGAGCTTTTTAGCAAATACACTTTTAAGAGCTGTGATGTCACTAACTGTGCCTTCCAAACCTCTCTCACAGGGATTTCTCTCTTTTTTTAAGATTTTATTGATTTATTTGACAGAGAGAGAGAGAACAGCAGGGGGAAGGCAAAGGGAGAAGGAGACGCAGACTCCCCGCTGAGCAGGGAGTCCGCCAAGGGGCTCGATTCCAGGACCTCAGGATCGTGAATTGAACCGAAGGCAGATGCTTAACCAACTGAGCCAGCCAGGTGCCCCCACAGGTTTCTGAAAAGATCATTATGGCACGGAATACTGTATGCAAAACCCATCATACATAGTAAACACTTACTAAATGACAGTGAAAATTACTGTTAGGCTATTTAACAAAAATCCAAATATCCAGCCATTAAAAATAGTAAAAGGCTGGGGGGAGAGGGGAGAACCTCATCCATGCTAAAAACATGGATCCCACTCTCTGAGGGTCCCTTCTCCGCCAAGCCACTCCTACCCTCACCCCTTCCCCACAAGGATCAGAAGCTCCTCCTTGCTTTGCATAACTGTGTGGCAACCCAGGAGAGTGAGTCTTTAACACTAGGCTTGACAAAGTGATGATTCATCCCAACCCAGGAAGGGGGTGCAGCCAGCCTCACCACACAATGGAAGATCCATGGGCAGCGCCTTGAGCCAGAGACAAGCCATGTAAGAGCCCCCCAGCCCCACCTGCGTCTCCAGCAGCAGCTAACATACTCTTGGGCTTCCTTGTTAGTGTATATTCCGATATGCAGTTGGGAGGACTCCAACTGTGCCACATCTTACAAAGCAATTCCCAACATAAATGAAAAGTCCAAAATGGCAACCACAACAACAATAATAGGAAAAAAGTCTCCCTCTGTCCCCTCTGTGCGCTGCCTGTGTCACCACATTTTGCCAGGCAGTGTGTTAGTTACAGCAGCAAACAGCTTGATGGCCGGACAGCATCCCACTCCAACTTCACAGTGTAATGGCTCCTGAGGACAAGTCCCACTGCTTCTCAGCCTGGCCTACAAATGTGACCACATCCCCCATGAAAAAGACAAGCCCTCAGCAGCAGCTGACACAGCTCTTTTCCATTACCACTTCGCGGGCAGGAAACATTTTTTCCCCCTGGAGTAAGCTCCTAATTCCCCTTCTAAGGTTAAGAGGCTTTCAAACTCGGTTGTCTTAAATCGAATGCCCAGTGGGGTGGTTTAACCCTGGGTCCGCAGAGTTGTCAAAGAGGCAGGGCTGGGGTCACCTGCCACCCCTGGTCACCGGCCATCCCTGGATGTCTCCTCAATTATCCCACAGTAATTCTAACCTTCGGTCCGACTTTGGGATCCTTCCACCAGGGTCCCATAGGCACAGACCATGAATGCCTGGAAATGTCAGCCTCCTCCCCCAAACAGTTTCGCTTGGAATACCCCATTCAAAAACACTCGTCATCCGATGCCCCCAGCTCCCTTCCCAGGTCAACCTTTCCTCCTGGTTGGAAATTTCATTTTCAATGATTTGCATTTCAATCTAGAAAAGGATCACTCAACAAATGTCCACCATATTAGATTTAATTCTACCCCTAAAAAAATAAATAAATAAAAATCCCATTGGGCATAACGGTATGAGTTCTCTTTCTTATTCCGGGTGGTCTGCACTGGGGGAGAGAGAGCACAGAAGCAGTGGGTCCTTAACTCAAACTCCAGCCAGCGGGGTGTGTGGGGGGTGTTTTCAGGGAAAGCCTGCAAAAGGGTTTTTCAACTCAGTGTTACATAATCTGATTCATTTATTTAGCCATGTCTAATTTTATAGTGGTTTCCCCTCAAATACTCCTGGAAAACTGTTATATTACAATGGAGAAAATTATTTTATGTCAAAATCAATTCTATAACATTTGCCTCCTACCCATTCATGCCGATACCCACTAGCCACACACACACGGCCACGGGCACACACCGACACACAAGGACCCTGATCCCTCACAAAAAAAGTCTTCCAAAGTAACCAAGATTTGATTTCAGCGAACCGACACTGGGAGCGCCTCGAACTCAAGGAACTGCACAACTTGTTGCGGCAGCAACTTGACCACGGTCCGAACAAAGCATGACAAAGACGCTCCGGGAACCCGGGGCCCGCGGACGAAGGGTGCGCGCCGGCCCTCCGCTCTGCACCGCGCTCCCACCCACCCCTTCCCACCCTCTCCGCGGCCCCAGCGAGCACCCTCCGGGCCTCGGCTCCTAATCTGGTTTTCATTGCGGCGCCGCTCCCTCCCCTTCCTCCCCAGCGACCGTGAATCAATCCCGTCCCCGGCAGGAAACGAGACCCGGGGCAGCCCCTCCGCCGCGGCGGAACAAAGGAGCGAGGCGCAGCCGCGCGCGCTGGACGCCCCATCGGGTCCCGCAGCCCCTCTCCGCCGCCGCCGGGGCACGCCGCACCTGAACCCCGCTCCCCGGGACGCCCCATTGTTCTCCCCACGCTCTCCCTCCCTGGGGCGCCCCCCACCCCGTGCCGGGCCGCGGAGCCGGGGCCGGGCACCAGCTGCGGCCCGGAGAAAAGGACGGGTGTGGGTGGGAACGAGGGGGACCGGGGCTCCGCTCTGCCCACAGGTACCGGGAGGATGGGGCAGAGTAAGAGCAACTTTGCTCCCAAGCCGCCGTCGCTCCCGCCCGCCCCAAGCGACTGCGGAGTCACGACCACCCCGGCGACCTCCAGCGTGCGCGGGTTCTCGCCGCAGCAACGCTGCGGCCCCCGGCGACCCATGCCCCGCGGGCTGCGGCGGGGCCGCGGGGACCCCGGGCACAAAGGCGCGAGGCGCCCCCTCCGCCGCCCCCGGCGGGCCGCGGCCGGAGCGAGCGGGCAGGGCCGGGGAGAAGGGGAGAGGCTCGCGCTACCTCGCCGGGCGCCGCTGCGCCTCCTGGTCGTCCTCGCGCTCCGGGACGCGGGCCCACCGCGAAGCTGCGGGGCTCCCGCGGCGGCTGCTCGACGGAGGCTGCCGGGCGGACGCTGTCCCGCGGCCGCCGGCCCTTCGCGCGCCCCGCGCTCCCGCACCGCCTCCACGCGCCGCGCCCGGGCTCCCGTGCGCGCCCGACTGCGGAGAGCCGGCTGCCGCGGGGCGCTGGGCTGCGGCGGGAGGCGCGCGGCCACTCCCCTCTCCCCCGCAGGCCGAGGGGCCGGCCGAGGGGCGGGGGCGGCGACCTCGCCGCCCGGGATTCGCCTCTGCGCGCGCCCGCAGGGCCCGGAGCCCCCGCCCCCGAGCCCACCCTCCCCCGGCCGCCGGGCGCGGCCGCACAGCGCCCCCCGGTGAGCGCGCGCGGAAGCCTGCGCGCGGGGGCAGGTCGGGACGCGGCCGGAACGGAGAGGAGAGGACGGGGAGGCGTCCGGGGAGGCGTCCTGGCCGGCGCCCACGGAGAGCTCGGCCCTCATACCTGCGCGCACCGCCGAGCTTCCCGGCGTCCGGCGAGACGGGTGGCGGCGGGCGGCCCGGGGGCCAGCGCCCGCAGACGGAGCTTTCTCGGTTGTCCCTTCTGCCCTACACGGAGTCTGGCCGCCCAAGAATAGCAGAAAGGATGAATTCGACCGAAAGAGAAAGGAAGTGCGTTGAGTAGCAAAGTGTGCTTTTATTTGCAAGGTTCCTAGTATCTCACGTCATGCTAAGTAAACACTGACCCAATTCTCTGCTACAAAAAATACAAGATAGTTTAAAAGAAATTTCAAATACCCGTATGTATCTGAAAACAGCGTATCAAGGGCCACCGGGGAGTGAGCAACGGCGGGTACGAGTCCGCATATTACTCAAGCGCGTTGCAGGGGACAGAGAGTCAGGACCTCCGGCTTCCCTCTCCAGCCTGCCTCTTGCCTCTTTGTGGAATCCAGAGCGAGCCACCTGGCCCAGGGCCCGGTTTCCTCATCCCAGAGGAGGGCAGGGTGCTCCTCCAAGCTTACTCACTGGGTGAGGTGAGCATTACTCGGCGAAGGTGTTCAGAGCAATGTAGGCACAGTAATTATTACTCATGATTCTAACTACTTTATCCTAAATGAAATAAATTGCCATAAATGGGGCCAGGTTTAAATGGACTGACCTATATCTGGAAACTGTCACTAAAACGAGGTGAACCAAAGAATTCATACCATATATAGTAACTCTGTTCCCGGAGACATAAGAACCACAGGCACTGGGATTTGTCAAATGTCACCAGTAGAGTTTGGAAAGGTGGCAATTGCCCAGACTCTATCTGCTTGGGACTGTATCATCATAGAGGACACTATCTGCATCAAAGTCTGGTCTGCAGAAGACACGATAATGGGGTGGGCTAAGGTATAGTGACTATCCGGTACTGCTCCGTTCTTGCTCAGTCTTCTCCAAAACCTGAGGTAGGTTTCTTTCTTCGTATTATTTTACAGACCAGGAAAGCCGAAACCAAAGAGGTCTTCCAGCTAAGAAGTGACGGCGGTGGTTTGAAGACATGTCCACAAATTCTTCGACACTCCTCCCGTTAAAGAGTAGAGTCTAGTTGCCTTCCTCTTGAATATGGCTGAATTTAGTGGCTTGATTCTAATGAGTAGAACGCAGCAGAAGTGATGCTGTATGACTTCTGATTCTAGATCGTGGAAGGAGTTAGAGGTTTCGCCTGGCCCTCACTCACCCTGGGAGCCCGGCTGCCATGCTATGAGCAATCTCAGTCTGCATGGACGGTCAAAGGCAGATGTTCCAGCTGATGGTGCCAACGGAGAACCCAGCCGGGAGCCAGATATGTGAGTTAGTGAGGCTTTGAGATGACTCCAGCCCCAGCCACGGACTGACCACAGCGCATACGAGACTGCTGCAGAGAAACCTAACTGAACCTAGTGGGTGCCCACCAGCAGGAAACAATATTGAGAGATTGTCTTTGGAGGGGCCATTACATAGCAGTTGACCCGGAGACAGTGGCAGAGCTGGGATCTGAACCCAGGCCGCCTGACTCCACAGTCTCCACTGCAATCTCACTGTCTTGGACCTTGCTAACCTAACCTGCCACCCAATGACACATTGAGACTCACTTTTCCATTTTGCATGTCTGATTTCAGGTTCCAAACAGATCGCTTATAGCAAGTTGGCAATAAGGAAGCCTCTGATCTCTCTTTCTGGTCCAACTTTCCAAAAAATAATAAGTTCAAATGGCAGGTCCACACATACCAAATATAAACAAATGGTTTAAAAGAGTGGGGGAACTCTACCAACTTTTCATCTTTGAATAGGGCAAGTTTTTTTTTTAAAAAGTAGGTTTGGGACGAGTATGTGCTGATAAGATTCCTGAGAAAGCCACTCAGGAAGATTTTGGAGCTCCTGTCCCAAGGAAAAGACAGGGAGTGTAGTTATGTGGAAACAGTTCTTCCTCTAGAAGGACCTAGCATAGTGGGGACATTTAGAAGCTATTAGAAAGCCGAAAGTGTTTCTAGAGCAAAGTTCTGCTTCTCTTTCAAAAATACCATTAACCTAGTTTTCATAAATCTCAAAATCCAAACTCCTGAAGACATACCATGAGGTTTTTAAATACTATTACCCTCTTGGCCTTTCTTTTCACAAGTCAATCAATATCAATCAACAACTTTTGAATTTAAGAGAAGCAGATTATAGTTCTAGTAACTGTCAAGAATGGATAGTAAATCCACCAACTACAAAAGCATTTTTTACCTTCCCGTCAGTCTATTGAAAGGAGGTAGAATATATGAAGAAGCAGAACGACTGTTATTATGATTTTAAGGTGAAAAACACAAGTTATCAAATTGTAGGAGTAAAAAGAATATAAGAAGTGTACTTTAGGTCAATGAAAACATGGAATGATTTAAATTAAAACAAAAGAAATCCTGCTAACCTTGTGGGAAAATGTAGATATAAAAGCACATTTGTAAAAAAAAAAAAAAAGAAAAGAAAAGAAAAAGCACATTTGTGTGTCCCAGGAAGAGAATTACCACTAAATGTGTAGTTTGTTGTTTTTTTTATCTTAGGTGTTTTTAACTTGAGCCTATTTTATTTTACCTTATTTTATTTTATTTGACAGAGAGAGCACAAGCAGGGCAAACAGTAAAGGGAGAGGGAGAAGCAGGCTCCCCACTGAGCAGGGAACCCAATGCAGGGCTCGATCCCAGAACACTGGGATCATGACCTGAGCCAAAGGCAGATGCTTAACCATCTGTGCCACCCAGACATCCCTATTTGAGCCCTTTAAAAAAAAATTAATTCAACTTTGGGGGAAATAAACAACAAAAAGTCCACACGACCCGCTTCTACCTCATGTTGGTGTAGCAAAAGAAATAATGAGCTGGAAGTCATAATTTTACATGTTCTCACTGGCCGTATCTGCAGCTAGCTTTAGAATTTGAACCAGAAGTCTCATGCTGTCTGCCCTTAGTTATTTTATACCATTTTTAATGTGTTAAGGGTCTCCAGTTCTAAAAAAATCTGAGTCTTTTTTTTGCCCGTCTTTTCTCTCATCTACTTACCCGAACACTTAGTTTTCACTCGCTTTACTTACCCTTTGAGACCAAACTCTGTTCTCACCTATTCCTGACCCTCTTCTTGAATTGGATCCTGCCTTCTCCACCATGGAAACATCTTGACACCACAACGTCTCAGCACCTGTTAATCTGTTCCAGGTTCTAAAAATCTTTCTAGTTGTTCTCTTATAAATGTTTGGCCTCTCCTGCTACCTGGTGGATTCCTAGATTAAAGAAATAATTCAGTTAGAAAGCACCAGGTCCATGCAAATAAGAACAATCTTCGAGCGCTTACTCTGTTTTCAAAAGTGTTCTCAGGGAGCCTGGCTGGCTCGGCTGGTTGGGAGTCCAGCTCATGGTTTTGGCTCAGGTCGTGATCTTGGGGTCGTGGTTTCAGGGTCGTGGGATTGAGCCCCATGCCGGGCTCCTCACTTACCTGCGAGTCTGCTGGAAATTCTCTCTCTCTCTCTCTTCCCCTGCCTTCCCCCATCTTATACTCTCTCTCTCTCTCTCTCTAAAATAAATAAATAAATAAAATCTTCAAATTCAAGAAACACTGTATTAGTACATCTTACATAGTTTCATGCAAAAAAAAAAAAAACCTTTTTTTATTTATTTAAAGAGTGGTTTGAAAATAAATGCTTCATCATCTGCCTTCGGCTCAGGTCATGACCCAGAGTCTTGGGATCAAGCCCCATATCAGGCTGCCTGCTCAGTGGGGAGTCCACTTCTCCTTCTTCCTCCACCACCCAGCCGCTTGTGCTCTTCCTCTCTGTCAAATAAATAAATAAAATCTTAGAAAAAAATTGCTTAATAAAGTATTATTTAAAATTCATATTACGTATTATAAAAAAATATTTCTTTGGCATTTTCAACCTCCAGGACAACAAGCACTGCTCTTACTCTAAGTATTTAAGAAGCTGTAGACAGAAAGTGGCTAGGAGAGGGTCACCTGCGTGGCTCAGTCAGTTAAGCGTCTACCTTTGGCTCTGGTCATAATCTCAGGGTCCTGGGATCGAGCATCAGGCTCTCTGCTCAGTGGGGAACCTGCTTCTCCCTCTCCATCTGCCTGCTGCTCCCCCTGCTTGTGCTCTCTCTCTGTTAAATAAATAAATAAAATCTTAGGAAAAAAGAAGAAGAAGAAAGAAGGTGGCTAGGAGAGTGGATCTTAAAAATTCTCATCAGAAGAAAGAGATAAGATGATTTGTAACTACATATGATGATAGATATTAACTGAACTATCAACTGGTGATCACTTTGCAATATATACATATATCGAACCATTACAGTGTACATCTGAAAGTAACAGTGTTATGTTAATTACACTTCAATAAAAAAATAAAATTAATTAAAAAAAATTAAAAATAGTAGATAAATGTCAATAAGAATCTTAGGGGATAAAATGGATGATAGAATTTCTCCCGGGCAGGAAAATTCACCAAAGCTTTCTGAAGATAAGAAAAAGAAGAATTCAAAGACCTCACAGATAGGGTTCCTCATAGGTACTGGCCTATGGGAAGATCAAAAGCAACCATTCTTTATAAAAAATAAATAACAATGTAATTGAGCGCTAAAATCAGGCAGGGCAAATCCAAGTGCAATTTTTTCCTCCACAAAATGCATATGTCCACAGCTCAGAATACTCTACTCTTTCAAATACATTATAGACTCATTGCCAGGAAATTTAAATTGCCTGCATTTCCCCCACCCCCAATATTTTATAATTTTGCATTCTTTCATTTTAACTAGTAAAACAATTGTCTTTTTTATTTTGTCTCAAGGTGTAGCATGTTAGTACCTTTATGGCAAAACCTCGCTGTGAAGCAATAAATAGATATGAAAAATAGCTAGACTTTTTTCCAATCTTTTTTAAAAAGCATTTTCATTTTTCTAATGATAACCTGGGAGCTTGTCATCTCATTGCTGAGGAGACTTGGGGAGGACTGTAAGAAAAAGCAAATGTTATGGCAAAGGAGAAAAAAATATATTGGCTGTCTATCCCAAATGAAGAGCCATTTAGCAAATGGGCAAAATAAGACTCAGTTTCTGCTGCCGTCCCTAAAACTAAATGTCCATTTAGTTGAGTCTAGAACATAAATTCATCACAAGTGTTAGCATAGGAAAATGCTGATAGAGAAAGATAATTGCTTAACAAAAAAAAATTTAATTCATTAACAACCAAGATGACATATAATCCAGCTATTGACTAAATAAATCAAAATTTAACTTAGAAATATGAGCCAAGGCTTGGTAGCAGGTTTGCTCATTGTTTCATCAGTGTTCTCCATCTTAACATCTTCTGTACAAGATGAGAAACTCCATGAGGGCAGAATTTTTGTCTCGTTGGTTCACGGTTGTATCCCCAGAGCCTAGGAACATACAAGATATTCAATAAACTGTTGAACTGGTGAATGAATTTCAATATTATTACTTTAAAGAAATTCAACTGGCCTATCATCTCAGTTATTATTTCCAGATGGATCTTAGAGCAGTTTTAAAGACTTACTCAGCAAGGTAGAACAAAACAGGTCCTATAATGACTTCACAGTGGTGATCTACTTCAATTCCAAATAAGGCCGGAAAAACTTTAAAGAGAGTAGCATCTAGGTAGAATCCACCTTATACAGAGGAAGCAGTGGACCACATGAGCCAGGGTGTTGAAAAGTAACCCAGCTTCCAAAGGAAGCATAATTTCTACTGAGAGATACATAACCTCCTTTCCCATCAGACACACAAAAATGTGGGTGTCTCTCCCCAAATCCATACATGTCAATATGACTGAGAAGGGAGCAGACGTTTATGTCTTTGACCCCCTGGGGCCCTTTTGCCAACCCTGCCTTCACTTGCCCCAGCCCCCATCTTAGCAAGCGGGTGCTTGACAAGTTCTCCCCAAATCTTAGATGACCCCGACAGAGCTCAGGGTCAAATGCCTTCCTCAAATGCCTTCCCCTGGGAACTTGGGTTTTTAAATTTCTTCAAAATTTCCTACTCTCCTGAAGTCTTCTTAAAACTCATCTGAAAACTAGCATCTGCTCTGGGAGGGGTCCTGCAGGGTGTAGCATGCTTCTACAGGTCCACAGTTCCATTAAATTGAAAAGCATTTTAAAACCTTTTTTTATTTTCTTTGTGAATCTTTATCAGCCTAAGGTAGTTATCACTACCTAGATTAAGCTTGGGCATGGGAAAGAGAATCTATTTCTTGGCACATGGGCTCTTCCACGCCTAAATGTTTTGGTCCCACTGAGTGATTTTGATTGGCATATAATTACTTTAGTTTATCAGTCATAGAAGAGTTTCAACCTTGGGGACTCCCATTCTTGCCTGTGGCCAGGCATCATTACCCCAAGGCCGAAGAGTGAAGTAGATGATACTTGACCTACATGAAGAAGTATTTGAGTGCCTAGTCAGTCCTATGCTGGCTCTATCACTAGGATGGGATGGTGAACATGATGGTCAAGTTCTGGAACCTTCCAGGAATGTAGTCTAGCTTCAGGTCTTTGGCACCTTCATCTCATGGATATAACTCCCCTTTTCTTTGTAATGTCCTCCAAGTCCTACAGACAATGTCCCTCATGCTTGCGCTAGACACCCCTAGGCCTCAGCATTAGTTATCAGCCTCTTTCACTACCCTGAGGCAATCTTGAGGACAGAATCACATTATTATTTCCTTATTCCTATGTTTAACATAGTTCCCAGAATATAGTAGGTATTCAACAAATTCTTGTTGCATGAATGAACGAATGAATACAGATTTTTTTCCAGTACCTTCTTTCATGGGTCCTGCGTAGTTCTTATTGCTCAATTTGAAAAATTACCTCTTTCTTCTTATAGCAACTTCCCAAAATTTAGTGTATTATCCTCTTCCAATAAGCTCAAAAACAACAAATAGCTATAAATGGTTTTTTAAATGCCATTTTTAATCCATCTTGGAACCGACACCTCCTATACTTCTGGTATACATTTTCATATTTTGATGCTAAAGGATTCTTATTTCTGTAGAAACAGAAACCCCAGGCTGATCTCATTTAACTTATCACGAATGCGCCCCACTGCTTTCCATTGCTACTGCAGAACCAATGTATGTTTTCCCCAGCCTTCCTGCCCAAGCCAATTCATAAATATTTTTAATCTATGAACTTTTAAACTCAAAAAGATTTATTGGGCCACTTTAAATACTTACTTCTTGCTCACATGGGACTGAAAGATCACAATGGCTCAGGATCAATTGCTTTTCATCTTTTCAGTACTTATTTCACAGCTGAGCACTTCTCAGAGTTATGAACATGAGTCCAGTCCCTGACAAGCCACAGCAAAGGCCAAAAGAATGAGCAAAATTATCCATCCCGGAACCCACATGGGATAGCGGGGACCGAATAGGCAGCGTCTGCTGTGACTTATTACAGCCTACATGTTACACGAGGCCCCAGATCAATCCCAAAACGGAAGTCTTGTGTTATGGGTCTTTCACCACAGAAAAGCAACATAAACATACATTCAACAATAACACTCCATAAATCTTTGCCCCAATTATAGAACTTTATCTCATGTGGTGCCAATAAGAAAGACAGATATCTCAAAACAGCAGGAAGAAGTTACTGTTTCATGTGCAAAAGCATTTAATATCACTGTAGAGAAATCTTTTAACGTAAGTCAGACGTGGAACTATCTATCCGCCTCAGGATAAATCCAAAATAAGGAAGACTCTCTCCAAATAGAGTCTAATAAATTTTTGTCTTTTTAAAAAACAGATGATTGGGAAGAAAAGAAATGATTTCTAAAACCACAGCCACACCGAGGGCTCTTGATTACGGATAAAAGAGTAATATGGGACCAATAGGTGCAGGGGAGAGAATGAGAGAGGCTTAATCCAGCATCAATAATCCTCCTGGGATTCATGTCAAAGTGTGTGTGTGTGTGTGTGTGTTTTGCATGTGAACGTGTGTATAATGGTTGCTTACAATTGTCGCACATATGCATATCTCTCTGGGCAGAGGAGTCTACCAGTATTCAGATTCTCCCAAAAGGCTTTTGACTTCACCAAGGGCTACCACCCATATTCTATAGCAAATATTTCCCGGATTCATAAACAAAGATATGTTACTATCGGGTGAGGTTCAAGAAGACTGCGCACAGCGATGAATGAAACCCTATCACTGGGGTCTGAGGCCGTGGTGCCCAGCAGCCCGGACGTGCCCACTCAGTTGGGAATGAGAATCCTACTAACACATTAGTCTAAACATGTTCACCCGGCTGATCGAGTTATACACAAGGAAGATTCCATTACCGCCGTAAATTTGATAACCTCATCAGTCCAAAAATCAATTAAAATTTGCATATGTATTAGATGATTATTATTTATGTAAGTTACACTTTCAAGATTTAAGCTGTTGCTAAAGTATTATCTCTTTTCCAAGGACTGCTCACATTCTCCTCTGTAGAGTTACATAAGCAATCGTTCGTAATAAATGGCCATCTGTATATACAGTGGCGCGAAGGTAGTGATCGTTTCTTTCTTGTGCATGCGCCCGCCTGAGGTTCCTGTTCAGTGGGCTGCCCTCTTGCCATGTGTTCTTTTAGGGTTCACTCCATCTTAAGGCTCTGCCCCTCTCTGACATCTTGTCATCCGCATTCAGCTTATGAGGACTTTGTAAGACTTGAGATCCGAGAGATTCAGAGAAAGTTATAATCTTCTTAAGTTGATTTTAGATAACGGGTTTATTGTAAAAAGATATAACTCGGGAACAGCCAGATGGAAGAGACACGTGAAATCAAATATGTGGAAAGGGGCGCAAAACTTCCATGCTCCTCCCAAGCATGCCTCTCTCCAAGCACCTCCACGTGGGCCCCAGGCAGGAAGCTCCTGCTGTTTGTTGTTGTTAGAGTCTGGAGCCCCCTGTTCGGTCAGGACCCAGATGAGAAAACGGAAACCTCTAGAGGTGTTTCAAATGAAGGGATTTTAATACAGGCACTTGATATACATGTGATGGAAGAACCAGACCCGAAGCGTTAAGTAGAGATGGTGAGGATAACCCAAAGATGAACAAAACTCAGAACGCATCGACCCCCTAAGGCTGGAGGAACCCAGGGAGAGAGTGGTGTTATCAGAGCCTGGAAGATGGAACCATCACAGAGAAGTCAGAAGCGCAGAGAGGGTATTCCTGGCGGATGAGGAGACCACGAAGGGAGGGGCTACCTGACAGCGGTTGGAATCCTGAAGAAGCAACCACCGCAGGAGAAACCACTCAGAACATAAAGAGAGGAGGAGGAACTCCCAGCTCTCCCTTCCTTGCACCCCTCAACCTTCTACCCATTCCTTCCATTGGCTCACCTATGTGGAGGCCAGAAGGCAAACAATCTGGAAAAGGTAGTCCCCTATGCTAGAAGACAGAACAAGGGAAATGCCAGAGAACCAGGCAAATGACCAGCACATTCTTTTTTTATGAAGACGGTGTTGAGATGAGTCTGAAGAGAAAAGCCACGTGGCTATGGAGTTCTTTGTTGGTGGACAGAAGGGAAGGAAAGGAGGTAAAAGCAAGAAAGGCAGGAAAGGAAGAGGAGGTAGCAAAGATTGCAAGCCAAGAAGAGATAGAAGGAAGAAGAGCATCTCTCTCCAAGTCTGCTAGAGCAACAGCCCAGATGAGAGGCCCCATTTATTACCGCTCTACAGTGGTATCCAGAACCGGCCAACAGGAGAATCACAGAGCCCTAAAAACCAGTAGAGGACTAAAATCCATACTTTGATGTCACTGAAGTTTGTTTGGACTTAATACATGACGGATTGAAATTAATGTGAATTTAATTCTTTCCTGTCAACATGGAATTTAAATATCTTTCGAGAGACTTATAAAGAGATTTCAGAAAGTCAAACTGCTTCAGGTCCTTGTGTTGAGCACAAAGGCAAAAAGAACTGAGAACAAACAAAGCAGCAGAAAAAAATGTGTGTGGGGGAGAGGGTGTGGGAGAAAGGAGCCCAAGGGATTTCTTTAGTAATGTTTGTTTATTGCTGTTTCAAATTAGGGAGCTAATTTTGGACTGGAGAATAAATAAAGAAGTTCCTTGAGAAATAGAAGACTCCGGCTAAGAACACAGCACTGCCTGTAGTGAAATGGGGGAAGAAGTGTGTTCACACTCGCACCTGGCTTGTTTATTTTGTGATGTTAATGCGCCTGTGAAAAGAATCCAACTCACATTATTTCTCTTCTAAAGATTTTCGTAATTTGAGAGAGAGGGTGAGAGAGGGAGAGCGAGTGCGGGTGCAAGTGGGGGGAAGGGCACAGAGAAAGACTCTCAAGCAGAATCCCCGCTGAGCACGGAGCAGGACCGGAGGTTCCATCTCACCATCGGTGAAACCAGCAGTTCAACGCTCAACCCACTGAGCCACCCAGGCACCCCTCGCATTATTTCGCTTAATGTTTCCTGTTTATTTCTTCATGCAGATAAATAACTGGTACCTCTGTCTCTCCTTATTCAGGTCCTTGTTGAGACCATCTTTGAAGAAGCAGCAAGAGAGGCACCTCTGGAACATGTATCAGTTTGGGGGGGCCCCGCTCAGGAGCACTGCACAGCCTGGTACTGGATTCCTCGTCCTGTGGCCTCTACTTCATGGGCTGATGTATGTGATTTTTGCCAGATGAGCAAAGACATCTGAGCGCAACAGCATTCTGTGGTTAAGGGCCTCGTAGAAGGCCCACGTGACAGGGTTTTGAAGAAGGCCGGGTGTCTGGTGTGACACAGCACCTCAAAAACTGGGAAGCCGGAGCACCGGGCAGGGCGCACCTCGGCTGTGGGCTTGCAGTTTGTACGAATTCCACCCCACTTCTCCTCCCTGGGCCATGCTCATCTGCATAAGAAAGGAAGCAGAGAGCCGGCCAGAAGCTCTAGCGTGTCTTATAAATTAATTTTGCCAGGACGAAGACCTCAACCAGGAATAGTTTTAGTTTTGGGTGTTTGGTTTTTGAGCCACTCAAGAGACTATTGCTATGGGAAGTTCCAAGTTAATATTCAGCCTCATCTAGTGAGCTTATTAATAGAAAGGAGTTCATGGCAACCATTTCTAAGGCACTGATAAATCCCTTGAGTTAAAACAGCCAGTGAGAAATGCTGATCTTCTTATATGGATTTTCTTAAAATAGCAGCTCTGGTTCTACCTCTCACAATGTTGAAACCATGCCATTTCTGAAACACGTCGCCTTGGCCATTCTTGTTGTGGTTTACAGGATACATTTTTCGAACTCATGAACGTATGGGTTCACGCTAGGGAAAAGAGCTGTTCGCAGCACGGAGAGCATGAGATGCTATTCCTACCATAAGCAGTTTAGGACAATCAGCTAAGTCACCAACCTGAGTTAGGAACTCACTGGTTCTTTTGTCTTCTCCACCCCTAAAGTTCCTTGAAAAGGTTGTCATGACATCTACAAGTTCTCAAATGCCTCCTATAAGCCTATAGTATTTACCTCATTTTGTCCTCACCGAAACCCTAAGTGGAAGGTAAATTAATCATGCCCATTTTAGAAAAATGGACATTCAGATTCACAGGTCTTAAGTCATTTCCCCAAGAGTAACACAATTATGAAGTGGTGGGGCTGGGCTTCAACCCTTGATTTCAAAGCTCGTGCTCTTCACCACCATACTCGAGATGACCTTCTCTGCTTGTGCACAGGGACTGACACCTAGAAGGGGACTATGCTTGCTTTAATGCTCTGCTGTCACTGGCTGGAAATTCTTACTGATTCTTAAGTGGTTCTGCATGTTTATTTCACTCTGGGTCCCCCAAATCCTGCAACTGGTCCTGAGTATACTACGTTTTCTGACATACTAGATGAATACTGTATGTAAGCTTAAAATTCTTCAGCAGTTCCTTCTCTAAAAAGTAGAACCAAATTACCACTCCCTGCTTGACTGCGGACGGGTCTTAATCACTCACTTCTAACAAAGAGAAGATGGCAGAAGTAATGATCAATAATAGAAGAACTGACTTGTTCTTCGTCACTTGCTTTGGGAAAAGACAGCTGCCATGTCAGGGGACATTGGAGCAGCCCTTGGAGAGGCCCGTGTGGTGAGGACCGAGGCGTCCTGCCAGCATCCATGTGAGGGAGCCATCTTGGAAGCATCCGGACAAGCATTCAGATGCCTACACCCCCTGGCCCAGAGCGGCCCGGCAGCCCCATGAGAGAGGCCTTGAGGTAGAGCCATCCAGATAAGCCACTCCTTGATTCCTGACCCTCAGCAACTGTGTGAGATACTTCTGAGGTTTTAAGCTAGGACAACTTTTCATGCCGAGCTAGATAACAAATATACCACGTAATCTTGGAATCCAAGAGACGAGAGGAAACTTCGATTAAGAGGTGAATACAAGCATCCATATTTGGTACAACATTCAAATGGCTGTTGTCTCTTCTTGTTTTATCCTAGGGGACATAACAATGATGAGTGTCAGAGGGCTTCTTTCCTCATGATCATTGCGGAAAGGCCTTCCGTTAATTTGGGGGCACAGCTTTTGATCATAACTCTTGACCTTCTGTCCTGATTTTTAATCCACAGACTACCACACACCTTTCTTCCACAAAGGCCCTGCCCTCCTGAAGAAGACATCTGCTCTTGGTGCTCCTAGTCCTGCCACACTTATGCCACATGGCCCGGAGTTATCAGGGTGTCTGATGGCATTTCTTCCACTTGCCTGACACGGAATCAGGCGCCCTGGGCTTGTCCCCCTACAGCTCCCTGGCTTTCCTGCTGTCCCCGGACTCTGCACAGTCCTGCCGAGGGCAGTAAGCAGGGGGTAAGCTGTCCCTACGTGCTGCTGGACTGGTTCCATTCCACACCTTCATACTTCAGGATCCAGTCCTGCAGGTTCACGGGAAAGGTAACAATGGCTGGCACATGACCACAGTGGACCCACTTGGGAAATAAACGCAACACCATCAGTGCAATAACATCCAAACATGGAGTCATACGTGTGAGCTCTGATTCAACAGCCCAGACTTTTCTAGTCTGAGGCTGGAAGTCAAGCAATCCGGTTAGGACTTCCCCATGCGGCCATCCTTGAGGGGCTTGCCTGTACTAGAGCCACTGGCAACAAATGAAACCAGACTTTGGTTCCCTCCTTCTGCATGGTAGGAAACTTTTATACATAAAAGGCAAATTATGACACTTTCATATAGGAAATTAGAGGAGCGGAGTATCTTTTTTTACAGCGCCACAAACGACGTGAAGATTGTCAGGCATCAGAGGATGATGCGGGCTAGCCTTGTTGAAAATGTAGACTCCAGACCCTGCTTTTTACTCGGTTATGAGGGAGGATGGTGGGGATAAAGGTGGAGAGGAGTGGCGGTGAGGGAAGACAGGAGAATTGTATCATAATCCCTGTTCTGTAGAACCAATCGTATATCCACTGTCTTCAGGGACATCTATTTGCTTCAAAATGACTGCTTTTTCTGGGATGCCAGGGTGACTCTGTGGGTTGGGCATCTGCCTTCACAGATCATGGTCCCAGGGTCCTGGGATTGAGTCCTGCATTGTGCTCCTTGCCCCGCGGGAAGCCTGCTTCTCCCTCTGTCTGCTGCTCCCTTGCTTGTGCTCTCTCTCTGTCAAATAAAGAAATAAAATCTTATTTTAAAAAATGACTGCCTTTTCTGATGGAAGATGCAGCCATGTAAACTGAACCCTAACACGCCTAAATGAGCATTTTTAAAAAAGATTTTACTTATTTATTTGCAAGAGAGAGACAGTGACAGAGCACAAGCAGGGAGGAGAGGGAGAACCTGGCTTCGGCTGAGCAGGGAGCCCAGCACGGCGGAGCTCAATCCCAGGACCCTGAGACCATGACCTGAGCCGAAGGCAGATGCTTCACTGACTGAGCCACCCAGGCGCCCCTAAATGAGCATTTTTTAAGAAGGCAAATGAGATTCATTTATAATCCTGACAAATTTTTTTTTTCCCCAGTGCAGTACCCTCTTCTGATTTCAGTTTTTTAATTGAGAACTTCAGATGATGAACGTTGAGCCAATCAACTCCCTAGGAAAGGTCCAGAGCCTGGAGCTCCCAAGAGAGGCCGTCTTCGCTGCTCCTCATTTCAGGCATGTCCTAACTTCCACACAGACAGCATCAGAGCCACCAACACTCGTACGGTCTTCTGAGGTTATTGAGTAAGGTTTTCTTCCTTTCTTTACTTTGCTCTCTGACTCTTAGGATGTCAGCTTTCTAAGAGCAAGATCTATGATGGTCATGGCTGTATCTTCAGTTCCCAGGACAGATCCTGGCACAGGGCAGGCATCAACAGATGAATGAAGGAAAAATGGAAGAACGAACCCATACTTAATGAGAGTAAATGAAACACATGGCTTCTGGATGTCCCAATGACAACTCTAATACCCCAAATAGCCAGTAGCATTCTCCATCACTTATTCATCAGACATTTAATGAGTATCTTGACGGAAGGCATTATCTGCCACCTTTAGTACACTATTACACTATGCTTATTTCATCCATTCCGATTATTATCTCCCTATAAAAGCTGAAGCCAGAAGCAATCCCCGTCTCAATTCCAGGATGGAATCATAGTATTTTTCAAACTATTTTCCCAGGGAGGGGCTACTTATTTCACCACAGAAAATGCTGCTGAGCAGACACCAGCTACCTTTATGACTGAACTGATTTCAAAATTCAATATATATTTCCCGTGTGAATTCTTAGTAGTACATCAGAAGATAGTTTCAGTCGATGGAATTCCTTTTCCTCCTTCATATGTTCGAGCTTATTAGTAGTAGTAGTAGTATGAGAATGTTAGCAAAAATAAGGCAAAATTCCTACTTCAGGGAACTGGCTGATTTTCCCCCCCGTTCCTTTTATTTATTTCCTAAGCAAAGAATAACAATTGATCTCTATCTAATGTTGTGGCCTCTGCTATTTCTCTAATTCTGGAAGCAAACTAAGGCCAACTTTTCAAAGAATAAATATGCCAGGCACCACGCAGTTGTTCTCTTAAAACTGACCTCTTTTTTTGTTTTGCTTTTGCATCCCTTACTATGTATGTGAAAGGAAAATCATGTAATGCTCTCCAGAACCACATTTTACCTCTCATATAGCAGATGTTAGTATGAATGAAGAAAGTATGCGTAGAATGTTTGAAAAGTTTATTCTAAGGCATCTTCCTCCTCTTCCTGAGGGGCCCCTCTCGGCACGCAGCTCCGCCATATCTTTCAGGCAAATGGAGGACTCCTTTGGGACTCCAAAAATGTTTCCCATCCTAAAGCAGGTCTTTGTAGGACATTGAGGAAAGGCGGAGAGAATTAAAAATATTTTCCCAAGTCAGAAGACTTCTGGTCAATAGAAACAAATGTGGAATCTGGACAGATTCCAACCAGCTTCCTTGAGGTAATATAATTTCAAGGTTTTCCTTATTTCTGAAACATTGTTCACTCCTGTAGGCAACATGAACAAATAATTGATAGATTTCCTTAACACGACAGCACAATCACATGGGATAAAATATTCTCTTTGAGAGCAAGTTGTTTTTTGAAAAATTCTTAATACCTTCCACTCTCAGTTTTATTTAGCTTATTGATAGTTTTACGATCGCACGGGGGATGTGATTGTTTTTATACACATAGATGGGATATGAATTATTGTTATTATTACTATTGTAACGTATTGGAAGTCTATTTCAAACCTGTTTAAAAAATTAATTACCGTTTGGGGTTCTCAGTGGAGCTCTGTAACCTTCATCAGTGTCCCTACAGGGCTCTGTAGGGAGGAAATCCTGCCCGGACCTCCGCAGGGGTAAAATCATGAATGAAGCAAGAATTTCTTTTGTTTGTTTTTCCAGAAGAGACAAGAGACTTCAAAATAAATAAAATGTTTTACTAAAAAGAAAGAAAAACATATGGTTGCTTCTTTTCCTCACTGCCTTCCTAGGTATTCAATTGAAGAGAGCCAGGACCTTCCTGAGGACCTAACAATATCTCAGAAATCACAGAGTTCCCAGCACCCATTCCAGGCCTAATGGTTTCCTCATCTGTTAAAGAAGAACTAACACCTACCTCATGGAGTAGCTTAAGTACAGGGCGAACCACCAGGACAAAACTTACCGAACACAGTAAGTGCTCATTTAATGTTAGCTCCTGTTAAACACCGACACGACCCAGTATAATAGCGATTACAAGAGTCAAAGGTTTAGGGGCACCTGGGTAGCTCAGTTGGTTAAGCATCTGCCTTCACCTCAGGTCATGATCCCAGGGTTCTGGACTCTAGCCTCAAGTCGGGCTCTCTGCTCAGCAGGGAGTCTGCTTCTCCCTCTGCTTGTACTCACTCACTCTCTCTCTCTCTCACTGTCAAATAAATAAATAAAATCTTTTAAAAAAAGAGGCAAAGGTTTGTAGTTGGAATTGGTTCTAAAAATCTCAGTAAGTGTACAGAATTTCTGAGGATAAAACATTTGGTCTGGCAGTTTCCATAGCTGTCTTATCTTCCAGCAAACACATATGGATTGCTTATAAATATGAGCTATGCTGTTGGGAGGGAGAGAGGTCAGGACCCAGGACCTGCTGCCTAATGTTTACACAAGGGACAAAAGCAGTCCTAAACCAGTTATTGCAATGCAACATGGCAAGTTCTGTAATAAAAATAATTATACCTATTATTGATTGACTGTGTTTTGGGGTGGGTCAGCATGTTGCAAATACTGTCCTACGTGTTCTCACAACAATTCTATGAAGTAAGTGCTTTTATTCCCATTTTGCATATGGGACACAGGTTCAGGGAGGCCAAGCAGCTTGTCTAAGCTCACATAGCTAGCAGATAATTAAAGCTAGACTTTGAAATTATTTAAATCCAAAACCTATGTTCTTAATCACATATACTTAATCACTATACTTCTCTCCTAAAATGTAGTATAGAAAAAGCAGTACTTATTATTTGTATGAAAATAATCAATATATTGTTAAACATAGATAGTAATATTTGGGAGCACAGAGGGACTAGTTGGCTAACTCTGCTAGAGGGAAGATGGCAGAGCCTCGGGGAGGAGGTGATATTTAAGTTAGCCATCAAGCCTTTTTCATGGATCCATCATAGATTAGATTCAAATATATGTTTTATTTGACTTCCCACCATGCAGCCACCAGAAATCTAATTTTTAACTTTTTCTCATCAGCAATACATTTTTAAAATTTCTTTCATCAATACACTGTGTCTAGTCACTAAATACATTTAGTCACTGAAACTCTCCAGTACCATCATCCCCTTTTTAGGAGAAAGCATAAATCTCACTCACACACACACACACCCTAATGAATCAGGGATTTCTTAAACACACTCCAGTAGATAATGAAACATTTCTATAATGCATACCTAGTGATATACACCTAAATGTTAACTTTGACTACTACTTCTCTCTTTTTTTTTTAACTACTTTTAATTTTACAGGTTCTGAGTTATTGGGCACAATTTGTTTACTTCTAAAATTTTACAAATTTTCTCAGATAAACATATGTCAGTTTTGCAATCAGATTATACACATATTTAAAATAACAGGCAACACAACCTCCCAGGTGTTGTCCTAAAGTTAATTCATGTTCAATCCACTCAACTACATCATGTCTGCACCTCAAATAACGAGCTACTTAATAACCAGGACTGCACACCATGAAGGAGTATGTATGTATATGTGTAGTAGGGGCTTGATAAGTATTTGTTATCTCTTTTATTTTCTTCCAAGATTTTATTTAAATTCAAGTTAGTGAACATATAATGTAATATTAGTTTCAGGAATAGATTTTAGTGACTCATCACTTACACATAACACCCAGTGCTGATTATAACAAGTGCCTTCTTAATTCCCATCATCCATTTAATCCATCCCCACCCACCTCAGTTTGTTCTCTCTAGTTAAGAGCCTCTTATGGTTTGCCTTCCTCTGTTTTTATCTTATTTATTTTATCTTTTTTTTTTCTTTCTTTCCCATCCCCCATGTTCTTAAATTCCATATATGAGTGAAATCATATGGTAGTTGTCTTTGTCTGATTGACTTATTTCACTTAGGCTAAGACACGCTAGTTCCATCCATGTCGTTGCAAATGGCAAGATTTCGTTATTTTTGATGGCTGAGTAATATTCCATTGTGTATATACCATATCTTCTTTATCCATTCATCAGGTGATGGACATTTGGGCTCTTTCTATAATTTGGCTAGTGTGGGTAGTGCTGCCGCTATAAACATTGGGATGCATGTGCCCCTTTGAATCAGCATCTCTTAATATGACAAATGAATACTTGGAAGAACTTACAAATGGTCAGAACTGAGAGACTCTTGAACTGATACTCTGGCTAAGAATGTGTAGACAGAATGGCCCATTCTACCCCACAGCTGTTCTCACAAAACTGGGGCCTCTTATGCACAGGGAGCTGAACAGGAAAAAAAGAAGGCCAGAAGGAACTACTTTTCAGCCTCGAGTATCTTGCAGTCCAGTACACAGACTAGACATGAATGCAAGAAAAGATAACAGGCAATATGCGTGCTGAAAATGCATCTCTTTTCACAAACTCAGGTGTGTAAGAAATCTAAGTTTTATTTTTCAATAATAATGAAAAGGTACATTTCTTCAATTGATATCAGGTTCAGATTCTTCCAAGAGCAGAAATTTAAGTCCTAGACAATGCAAAGACCTTCTTTATCTTTGTCTGTGGTACCAGCTCTAAGTTTGAGGGAGCGAAGATGGTGGAGGAAGAATGGGGGAATGAGCAGGTGTCCAACATGGCATCTGCTGAGGTCTGTTGTCTCATCTGGTCATTGGGAATAGGCTACCCGGATGGCTGCCTGGCCAGACTTTATTCCTATCCAAGGCGCCCCTCATGCCGGATGACTGTCCTTGCTCTGAGAGCTCTTCCTGAGGCCCCTGCATGTCAGGGTGTGTGGCCTGGGAGGCTGCTCAAGGTTCTGCTCAAGGTTCCTAGCAGTTCTGTGCTCTTGAGGGGCAAACTGGAATCATTTCCCAAAGCCACATCAAGTTTGGACTGGGGATGCTCTGTGACACAGCCTCAGGCCTATAAATTGAGACAAATGTCATTGGCAAACTGCATAGCCATTTCTAACCTGACATCTTGAAGCTTCCTCAAGCTCTGTGTGTAACCAGGAGAAGTTACCTATATTTACCAGGGATTTCTGTTGTTTTTCAACTAACAGTGAGGGCAGGGGAGATGTCTTTTTTTCTAGGAACAAACTAGCAGCTCATGTACTTTGTTTCCCCTCTGACACTCAGGGAAACTTATCACTCTTGACTTATCAAACAATCCTTGGGGCAGAAAATCCTGTTCCTACGTCACTGTATAGTCTCTCAAATCCATTAACTTCACCTGAGAATGCTTTGTTCTCTGTGGTGTTTACACATTTTAACCCAAGTCAGGAAAATATTTATTTTTTCTCTGAGTCCGTGGATGGCCTGCGCTCTAGCTGCACAACGAAAGAAGGGCTGTAGGGTTACAAGAGAATACGCGAATCAAATTCTTGGGTAACAGGTCAGAGTATCTTGCTATCAATTGCTTAAATGAATGCTCAAGATAATAGGGGAAGAGATGGGCAGATCTAGACCTCAGACGGGCCTGGCGCCTACTGGGGCACACTCCTGGGAACCTGACCTTCTCTTTGCTCAGTCTGGCAGCCAAGACTCACGCATGCACCGTGCCTGTCTACTTGTTCCTGGTGGGTAGGCATGTAGGTAGCTAGAACTTCCACGATGGTCCTGCAGGAAGAGAGATCAGAAGAGAATAAAGATGGCAAAGGGACCATTTTGCTCTATTGCAACTGTCATTCTGCAGGAGAAACCCTAGGGAAGACTCCTGGGTATCCGACTTCCATGCTGTGTTACCTCTTGTTTTATATCACAGTCTCCAAGTTTTTGTGTTCTTTACATTCAGTCGTGCGTGTGGGTGTCATTCACCCACTGTGCCCCACATGTAAATGTCGTAAGCTATACAATTTAGTGAGCACATTTTATAAATATTAGTATTGCTATTCTTAGCAAGTCCAACCAATGGCTTTGCATAAGTCAACCTCTTTATCCAACTAAATCTTACTATGTAACAAAATTTAGTAAGTACCTATTATGCACTAGGCAAAGGACTCATGACTGGCATACTGAGAAGCAAAGCATGCATAGCTGCTACTTTCATAGGGCTTATGATTTGGTGCAGGAGACAGAAAAATATTTTTTTAAAGATCACATAAAATGTGCACCTGGGTGGCTCAGCTGATTAAGTGTCTGCCTTCAGCTCAGGTCATGATTCCACGGTTCTGGGATCGAGTCCCCCCTTGCGCTCTGTACTAAGTGTGGAGCCTGTTTCTCTCCCTCCCTTTACCCCTCCCCCATGCTCACTCTCTCTCCTGCTCTCTCTCAAATAAATAAATAACATCTTTTAAAAAATAAAGGTCACACAAATTCATGATGACGCATGATAACGCCAAGAAGGAAAACCTCATAGAACTAGTCTGAAGGCAAAAGGGGCTCTTTATGAAGCAGTGACATTAAGCTATACTTAAATATTAAAGGTCGAGTAGGGGGAGGGACGCCAGGGTGGCTCAGTCCACAGATCCGGTGACTCTTGATCTCTGAGTCGTGAGTTTGAGCCCCAACTTGGGTGTTGAGTAGGGGTTAACTTGATAGACCTTTTGAGGGTTAGGCGAGAGTGGGAGTTCAGGTCAAAGAAACAGCATTTTTCTTTTTTAAAAAGCTTTTATTTGTTTATTTGAGTTGGAGAGAGCAGGAGCAGGGGGAGGGGCAGAGGGAGAAGCAGGCTCCCCGCTGAGCAAGGATTTCCCCGTACCGGGCTGGATCCCAGGACCTGGGGTCATGACCTGAGCCAAAGGCAGATGCTTAACCGACTGAGCCTCCCGGGCGCCCCAAAACAGTGTTCTTCAAAGGCCCTGAGGTTCAAGACCGAAGTGGCTGGGAGGAGGTGTCTGAGGTGAAACCAGAAGGCGGAGGCAACCCCTACGGACAGGGTGAAGAACCGTGTACTCGTCCCAAGAACCACCCGTTCCACGCGTCAGCGTGACATAGTCAAGTTCGTATGTGGTCACTCTGGCGGCTGCGACGTCACTTCCCCCTCACCTCGGCCTCGGCCAGCCCGGTCCGCCCTCCACGTCGGTCCCTCACAGACCTGTCTCTGGCCCCGCCGCTGCGGTGCAGCGGACGCCCGGGACGCACGTGCTCGCTGGCTCTGCGGTCGCGTATTCCTCGGTCCCCTCTGTCCCCCACGCCCTTCCCTGTTCTGCACCAGAAGCCGCCCCGCAGACACGCCGCCCCGGCGCGGAGGATTCGGACGCGCGTGAGGCACAGCATGTGCCCCTCCGTTCCGGTACAGCGGCCGTCACCGTCCGCGCCAAGCGCCGGGGGCCGGGGAGGAGCGCGCCGCCGCGGGACGCCGGAGCCGCATGCGCAGACGCCGGACCCGCATGCGCAGACGCCCCACCCCGCACGGCGCGCTGTTCTCCGCGCGCTCACCCGCCGCTGTCCCGCCGCCCCCGGCCCGGCCCGGCCGCTCCTCTCCGGCTCCTCCCCGAAGGGCCCGCGGAGCCGCTCTCGGGACTCAGCGCCTTCGCTCTCGACGTCGGGTCTACGAAGGCGCCGGCGCCGCGGGAAAACGCTCACACCAGGTGACACCGCGAGCTCTCCCGCGCCCCCGCCTCCTGTCAGGCCGGTTCCCAGGCCCAGCGCGGGGCCTGAGGCGGCAGGAGGCGTGTCCCGCACGCGGCCAGGCCGCCGCGGCTTCCGACTTTCCGACCCCCGGGTCAGCTCGCGCGCGTCTCCCCTGCGCGCGCCGCGGCCGGGCGGGCCCAGCGCACATGCGCAGTCGGCGGCGGTGAGGGAAGGCGTCGCGCGCTTCGCGGTCCGAGGGGACGTCCGGGCCGCAAACCGCGCGCGCCTTCTGCCTGCAGCGCCGGACGCGGGGCGGGCCTCGGCCGCTGCTCATGGCTCACGGCACCGGCTTCGGCTGCGAGGCTCGGAACATTCCGGCGTTTACCCCGTTGCGCTTCTCAGGAGGAGCTGCGCCTTCCTCCCGCGGCCTCATCCCGTGCGAGGGGTCGTCGGCGCCTCCTCCCCCCGGCTCCGCGGGATCCGCTCTGAAGCGGCCCGTGCTCGTCCCGGGAAGCAAGCGCTGCCCGCGCTCCGGCCCCCCGGCCTAACCCCGAGAACGCGCTCTCGGCGCGTCTCCCCGCCGCTGCTTCACCGCACACTTAGGTCCTCAGCGCGCGGCCCTCGGGCTTCGGCCTTCGGCCGTCGGGAGCCCGACCCAGCAGCGCCGGCAGCGACCTCCCGGCGGCCAGATCCGAAGAGCGCGTCGGGTCCTCAGCGTCCCTGACCGAGCGGCAGCTGCGGGTGCCACCGACGTCGGCGGGAGGGGAGCCGGGCCTGCCGGTCTCCAGTGCTCCTCTGCGCCGTCTCCGGCTTGTGGCTGCTGATTGACTCCTAGTCGCCCACCTTAGAGAACGGTGGCGGTCCCTCGAGTGCCGTCCCGGGACGCCTCCCTTGTCACCCGCGACTTCCGGGGGGCCCGCGGGTCTCGGTCGGTTCCGCGTCCGACTCTCCATTTGGGTTCAGGTCATGATCTCAGGGTCTCGGGATCGAACCCCACGTCAGGCTCTGCACTCGGTGTGGAGTCCGCTTGGATTCGCGCTCTCCCTCTGCCTCTCCCTTGTTCACGCTCTCTAAACAAACAAACAAACAAATATACAAAATCTTTCCCAAAAAAGTCTCATTTCCCATTCTGAGTCTCCATTCGGTCTGCATACTGGTAAGCCCGAACCCTTTCCTCCAAGCTCCGCACAAACCTGTGCTTTTTTAACAGCTCCTCCTGGACTTGGATAAGTGCCTCAACTCAAAATATCCTGAAACGAGCGCAAGAACTTTCCTCCAGAATGACTCCGTCTCCCCCGGTGATTTCTACCTTGCGAGACCGCAAGATCATCGAGCCTCTTGTCCGAGCCAGAAACCTTGACTCCCCCAGCTCGCTTCCTGCCACCACCGTTGTTTGGGTAAAGGAATACAAAAGCTTTTGCCCAGGTCTTTCCCCGGCCCATCGTACCTCCTCAGTCCAGCCTCCCCAAGCCAGTCGTAGCAGCCTTTTAAAATAATCGTTTTAAAATGTTATCTTTTTTTCTATCTAAAATCTTTTAATATTTCTTTTTGCCAAACAGGTGACCTCTCCAGCTTCCAGCCTCTCTGACCCACTTTTTCTCCCTTTTAGCCAGATACACTGGAATGTTCTCAGGCTACTTTCCACTTAGGGGCCTATGCAAATGCCATTATTCATTCATTCATTCATTCATTCATTCATTCATTCATTTACCTGGAATGCTTATCCCTCCTTTTGGCTAATCCCCTGGTTACCTTGTTCTATCACTTCCTCTTTGAAGCTTTCCCGGAACTGAAGACTAGGTTCATCCGTTTTACATTCCCGTAAGACTTTGCACATTTGTAATGTTGACTTTTGTGTGGTTATTTGTTTAACACGTATCTTCCCTGCTGGGTTAGAAGCTTCATGAGGGGGAGGATAATACCTGCCTTGCTCATCTTGGTGGCAGAAGTACCTAGAGAAGTGACTGGCTCATGCGGGTGCCAAATCCATATGTCCTCGTCTAGTGACCATCTTATATCTAGTAAAGAGTCATAGCTTTACATTAGCATTTAAGGCTGAAACTCATCTTGATGGTATATTGTGAGCCAAATAAAATGTTGATTACATTTAAGTGCCCAGCTACTGAAAGGTCATATTATTAATTCCATTTCATAGCACAGGCAGTTGGGCCTTCCATAAGCAGAGCAGTTAGAACCCGTGATGCAGAATGAAGTAGGTACCACGGTTGTCCTCATTTCACAGATAAGGATCTTGGAACACAGAAAGGTTAAGTAACTTGCCCCAGGTCGTACAATAGTAGCCAGCAGGGCTGGGATTTAAAGAAGCCTGCACTTGAATTTGGATTTGAAACAGACCTGCATCTATCCACTACACCCCAGTGACTATGCACCTGAGAACTTCCTCCTCTGAGGAGAGCAGAGAGCTCTGATGTCTGGCCGCTCCTCAGTTAGCCCTGGGTACAGAGCTGTGGGCCAGGAAACCCTAGTCTTTCTGCCCAGCGCTGATGGAGCAGAGAAGTGTGCCCACGCAGACCCCACGTTTAGAGGCACGAGTGCCACCTGGTGGACACAGTTGTGCTCTCTTGGAACCTTGTGGGGTTTTTTTGTTTGTTTTTAAAGATCCTCCACTTAACAGTTGTCTCTAACACAGCTCCACGTTCACGTGGATTTTAGGAACTTGTTAATAGAGCGTTCTACAATGATGTACTTAGGCACTATCCTAGGCTTCCTAGGGATGAATTCCTCTTTCTGTCTTTTTTTATCGTATTTAATTTTTTTGAATCCACGCTGAAGTTTGACAAAAACAAATAGAAGAGAGTTCTTTGGGGAACGTCCGGATGGCCGTGTCAGTCTGTTAAGGGTTTGCCTTCAGTTCAGGTCATGATCTCAGGGTTCTGGAATCCCGCTTAGGGCTCCCTGCTCAGTGGAGAGTCTGCATCTCCCTCTCCCTCTGCCTACAGCTCTCCCTGCTTGTACTCTCTTTCTCTCTCTGTCAAATAAATAAATAAAATCTTTAAAAAAAAAGAAAAAGGAAGTTCTGTCATTCAGCACTTTTTTTTTTATCATAATGAGAAAAGCAAAATTTGTTTACAATGAGACTTAAATTTTGTGTCTTTGTTTGTTTGTTTGTTTTTAAAGTGGTGATCATAGTAGCACTTACCTCAGAGAGCTGTGGTGGGAACAAAATAAATTAATCTGTAGGAAGTGAGAAGACAGTGTCTGCCACTTGATTAGCCCTCAGGAAGTGTTGTCTGTTATTTGTATTATCCCAGAGGGAAATAGGATATTTATCTTTTCTAGAGGATTAAGACAAGGAAACATTTCAAATCTGGCATGCTCCAGAGTTATTCTTTTTGAAAACGAGGGTGGCATAAGAGAGAAGTTTAGCTATTACATTTAAGAATACGATTGTGGATTCAAGTTTTCATTCAAGTTGCACATATTTCCTGAGTGTCTACTCTATGCTGAGGAGGGCAGAAAAGCTATGGTAAGGGACAAGAGTCCTTGCCTGCAAAGAACTTAGAATCTAGGGACAGAATGTATTTGTGGGCCGACCAACCAAATAACCCGAGGATGGTGGGTGCCCTGTCCAGAAGCAGAGAGCAGAGGCACCTGATAAGTTTGTCCCCTGGAGAAAGGGACTCTGTCTCTGGTAGCCCCAGTGAGTTCTCCCTGCCCTCCTGGAGGCTTCCTCCTGCTCTAGCTAACTCTCTGTATCAGCCTGAAACTTCTTCTTTCTCTCTTTTCAGGTCACTGCCAAGTACTACAAGCTAAGATGTGAACAATCACATCTTCAGCTGTTGCCTAGTAACATAGTCCTTCCAAGAGGTATGTGCATTTCAAGGAAGAACTTTAGATCTATTCACAGCCCAAGCCCCAGGACAAAATGTCACCAAATGTCCTCTTTGATCCTAAGATTCTTAGCTAAACATAGTTCAGCCACACAGTCTATAGAATGGCAGCCCAATGACCATCAGGAAAAAGAAAATTAACAATGGATTTCAGTAAGTAACACAATTTCATGTTCTAATAGATGTGATGGTGCTTTGAAAGAGGCAAAAAGCACGATAGACGTATGAGACATTGGGCTCCCTGCGTCTACACGCTTCCTCCCTCATGCCGTGGATATCGAGGGGCTCAATTTGGGAATATGTTTCCGGATCCTAGGTCCAGACATCCTGGTTATAACAGCTGTCAAAGAGATGAGCTCCATAAACCAGGGCTGCCTGACTTTCTGAAAAGATCTCTCTGGATGAAACGTTGAGTGAAAGACTTAATTACATCTGTGTTATTCTTCAGTACCAAACAATATCACAACTCATAAGTGGCTTTTTGTTCTTCTGACTTAACATTAGAATCCTATCTTGTCATTTTTGTCAGCTTATCTATCTGCTTCCTGTCTCATCCTTCCCCTCTCCATCATCAATCATCAGGATATAAAAAATAAAAACAAAGCTAAATTCTCTGGTTCGGAGAGGAAAACTCTAGAATGTAAGTATATGCTCAAATAAAATTAATGGCTGGGTGAACAGGAGTGAGAAAGAGATGTATTGTCAGTCCATCAAGGGGGGGCCGCAAAATCCTGAATGTATCATAGCCTGTCAGATTAGGTTACTGGGCTTGATCTAGCATCAAATAGTAGATCCTGAGATCTTACCTCCCCAAATCCCCAAACCACCAAATTCCTTTCTGCACTAGGCTTCCTGCTTCAAGTTTGTCAGAATTTCCACTGGGGTGGATGGAACAAGAGAGCCGCTCTCCTCAACTTCTCCATTCCCAATGACCCATACGCACCCTCCCTCCTTCCTTAATCTGTCTAATTTTTGTTTTGAAATGAATAATATCACTTCCTCAGAATGAGATAGGGGATCTTATTATATAATTTGTTTGAGATCTTCCCAAATTGCCCAATTCCCTTAGAAAAATAATACAGCATTAGCAAGGTGCCAGGAACAAAACTGTTACATAATAGTTACTAAATAAATGTTAGTGTAATTGAATTGAGTAGTCTAAGAGGGCACAGCCAAGCAGAGGCACGAGGAACCACTGGAGACTCTCCGAATTCCACCACTGATGAACATGGCTAATTTATCCAAGATGTTTTTCTCCCAGTAACTGACTTTCCTAGTCTGTCCATTTGTTGAACAACCAGTCTGGCTCAAATTAAGAAAAGTGCTTGATTCAATGATTAGGGATGTGGGAGGAGGTAGGGACCCTCCAAAGATGACGTAAATTAACCTGACAATTACTGTATTCTGCCTGTTTTGTCACAAGTAGTCACTCTGTATTTCTTACACTCCTGCTGTGTGGTTTTTTCCAGTGAGTTGAACCAGTTTCCCAGTCAAATTGGTACAGCATGAGTGTCCTGCTGGCTGGAAATGCTTCTTCCGAGCCACTCTGCTCTGCTCAAATTGCCCAACGCAGGTCAGGGTGAGGACTTGGGGGAGTACCTAGACTCCCTTTCCAGTGAGTGGTTGTTTCGAGCCAACCACAAATTAGAAGTTAATTGCTCTAGTCTCAGTAAAACTAGCTAATTCAACTTCTTATTTTAAAGTCAAAAATCTCCCGTAGTGTAGATAGCCTTCAATTCACTACAGTTTGCAAATATTGCCCAAACTGTTGGGTCTTTCCAAAGCTTCTCTGCAAACAATAGCAATGTTGTATGGACAGATTACAAAAAGATAGATTTTTGTTTAAAAACAAATATGGGGAAGTCTGGGTGTGGTAAATTACAAAGCAAATTGAAGACATCATGGCCTAGAGAGGAGAACTTATTGGGGAGTTAAAAAATGAAGCTCCGAGGATGGGGTCAGCCGCCACACACTGCCACACTTAAACACCACTCAAAGGCACGTGCTTTTATTTAATGACCTTGGAAGGTGACAAAGCAGACCTTCTAGGAAGGAGGCATATGGGTTTGCTTTTCCCTGTTCCCTGGAAACCACAGGAAACTATCAGCACATCAAGGATCAAATATAAACTATTTCTATCAATAACTTAAAGAATTTTGTATTTCTAGTATTAGAAATATCACAAAGGGCTGGTTTCTAAAGAAGCTAATACTATATAGTTCTTTATAGGATCCCTTGGTTTCAGCAGTCTTATCTTTGAAATAGTTGATGTTGACCCTTTCCCCCCCTGCTGCTCTAATCCAAGTTCTCATCACCTCTTTTCCAGACCATCACAAGTATCTCTAAATGGGTTCCCCACCTCCAGACTCACTCATGTCCAGTCTTGCTTCCACAAGGTTGTCACAAATCAGAAGCTAAAGCTCAAAGCCAAACAAAGCTAAACAATATGCAGTTAATGTCTCTACACATGGGAGATAAAATTCTTCAAAAAGGAAGAGAATAATGAGCACAAAATACGGAGTAGTGGTAATCTCTTTTGGGAGGCAAAGAGGTGACACAGGGAAGAAGCATATAAATGGAGCAATGGAACTGGAAATGTTTTAGTTCTTAAGTTGGATAGTAACATTTACTTCTTATATTGAATAATGAGTTCACAAGTATCCATTCTACTATTCTGACTCAGAATTTATATATGTGATTATGTGTTCTCTTTTAAGTGATCAAATAGTACATAATAGACTATTTTAAGTAAGGTGAGTGAAATTTGATTTAAAGGAAAGTATTAACTGAACATGGACACAGGTATTATATATTATACATGGTGATAACATGAAAGCAATGGGAAAATGATTAATATATAGGAAACAGGGATGTATGGAAACAAATCCATATTTCTTAGCAGATCATCAAAAGTACAAGTGGGGTCACGTTTACTTCTCCAGCAATTTCCTCTCACTGCGTCCCTCCCAAATCTACCAAACAAACCATGATTTTTTTTTTAAGATTTATTTATTTATTTGACAGAGAGAGATCACAAGCAGGCAGAGAGGCAGGCAGAGAGAGGAGGAAGCAGGCTCCCCCCTGAGTGGAGAGCCCGATGCGGGGCTCAATCCCAGGACCGTGGGATCATGACCTGAGCTGAAGGCAGAGGCTTTAACCCACTGAGTCACCCAGGTGCCCCATAAACCATGATCTTTCATGTTCCACGCTATTGCACATCCTCTTCCCTCCTGCTGAACTCTCTTTCTACTGTCTCTGCCTGATGAACTTATTCATTCTAGAAGACCAAGCTGAGATGTTCCCCTCCCAAGGACACTGAACCACTGTGTGTCTTCCTTAGGCCAGGTTGTTGCCTCTTTACTTTCCGGAGCATTCCATCTGTTCCCTATCCTCGCGATCACACTCATGCATTACATGTTTATTTTTTATTCATCCTTCTGTCTAAGTGATGAATTTCATGAGACGAAAACTGACTCAACGTTGCACAGTATCCAGGGCATTACACGACATCAAGAAATACCTGAGAGACTGCTCACAACAAACGCGGAAAAGTACATGAACAAACCTGCCCCCACCTGAGTTGCACTGTGACCTCCAGCTCACTCAGATTCCCGAAGAATACAGCAACTTGAAGACTAATTCTGTAATCGCTGGGTGGTCAAAGACAAATACACCAACACAGTCAAGAGAGGGAAAGTTACAGAGGCAAAAATCACTGAGCAGAGTGTTCTCAATGCTGGAAACTGCATCAGAGGGGGACTGAGAAACTATCATTTAAACACATACATATCTCCTCCCCATGGGTAAGTATGCATATGGAAACTACTGTTGTCCTTAGCTCACAGAAGCTACCAGAGCTTCAGTGACTGAGAGAGGCTGACAGTGGCATAGGGGATCGGCAGAGGAAAAGGAGAAGCATGAAGTCTTACAGGCAGTTCCATTGAACATGCAGTCTCCATGGCAACTCCGGGAGAGGAGAGGTTGGCATGAGCTATAACCACACCAGGATCACTGACCTTTGAAGCACACGACCAGAGAACAGTGGCACCTGCATTAAAAGACTGCAATGAACAGCGCTTGATTTCGGTTAAAAAGTGGATCAAGGGCAACTCGTCTTGGAGGCCCTTCCATTTTCCTCCATCCTTCATTCAACCATGACTTACTAGGCACTACTCTTTGACAGGCATGGTCCAAGCTGCTAGGAGATCACAGTGGTTATTACAGTTTAGTCCTTCCTTTAATGAACTCACAGCCAACTGGGTGGGGGGCAAAGTGATGCATGTGCGAACACAATACAACACAAATTAGAATTGATAATTATCCTATGTGAAGTATAAATCAAGACATGTGGAAACACAGAGGGGAGAAAGCTGAGTCTCAATTGCATTGATAAGGAAAAAGTAAATAAAGGAGGTGATTTATCATCTGAGTATTGAGGAAGGACAGAAACGAGATATGCAAAAAAGAAGGAATAATCTGGGCATGGAGTGAATTCTGGAAATCTAGGGCATAGTACCCCCCTTTCATTCTGGAAGAATTCATCGGAAGTCTTCGATTCATGTCCCAGATAACAAATACTCCTTTGGCATTTCATACCTCTTTATAATACTTAGGAGAGTTAGGCTACAACAGAGAAAAATAAAGGTCAGATGCCGGCACCACAACCTTGCATTGTAGCAACTGGTGTCTTGCTAATGGACGTGGGCTTTCAGCACTGAGGGCAATAACAGACAGTACAGTTGTGGAATTAGTTTTTTTCAATTTATTTTGGAAGGGGCTTCAAGGTTCTGGGACTGAGCTAATCATAATTCATGGTTCCTGATACTCTCTTCCTTGGTTAATGCATAGAAACCTTTATTTATTTGCTTGTTGGTTGGAGAGTTGTTTTTATAAATGTAATCAAATTTCTGCTTTTGGCAAAAAATGACAGACTAACTGGTACTGGACTTGTGCCCTCTCTGTAAACCACAAGAAAATTGCATGAAGTGTAGGGAAAAAACAAGCTTTCAGATATTGGAAAACAAGTAGTGCAGGGAAATGATTCCTGAGGAAAGGGACTCAGTCCTGTGATCACTCTGGCTCTCTAAATGGAGGCACATTTTAGACCGTGCAGGAAGCAGGGGGACCCAAGCAGAGTACAGAGAAGTCACCGAGGTGAGGACGCAGAAATCAGGAGAACAACAAAATCCAGACACACAACAATGTAAAATGACAATGCCCAGCATCTAATCAAAAAATAGTAAAAAGAGATCATCTTTTGGATAATATGGATCATAACAGGTAGTATAGTTCTAAAAATAGTAGAGGCAGGGAAATGTGACTTTTAATCAGGAGAGAAGTAAGTAATTAGGAGCAAAATAATAGTTAATTTCTTGTCAAAATTAACATGAGCCAGCACGTAACATTTCTAGTACATTGAAAAGCAAAATATGTTTCAGCTTGCTGGAATTCTATACCTACCAAAAGTATCTTTACGAAGGGCATGGCCATTATGAACTTGAGCAATAGGGTGATGAGCACTGAGTGATATATAGACTTGTCACAAATTTAATAATTTATAAATTATATTAATTTATAATTAATTTATAAATTATAAATTATGTCAGTATTAAATTATAAATTATATTAAAATTAATATATTTTGTTTATCAAAAGATAGCTTAAAGAAAAGGAAAATGAAAGAGAAATGTGAAATTGAGAGAAAATATTTGCAATACACACATGATTAGTATCAAAATGACTAGTATCAGGAATAATTTCTAACAATAAGAAAAATACCTAAAATTAGGATAAAGAACAAAAGAAATTAATACATTAATACATACAGCAGAAGCACATAAAGCCAATAAACATGTGAAGAAATGGTCAACATCATTACTGACTTGAAAAATACAAATAAGGAACCCAATCAGATGCCATTTATACTTATTTGATTGGCAAAAATACAACAGAAATGTTAAAATTTCAAACAGTACGAGTCAAAAGTATTCAAGTTTGGCTGAAGGGTAGATTGTGTATTGGATAATAATCTTACAAAGGTACTTTGAAACTAACCCCTGGAGGGTATTAGTACTACTACTAGACTAAAGTACTAGTCTAAGTAGTTTGATTTGCGGGTGTCCAGGGCTGTAAGGTGAACTGCTGGCCACTCAGACCCTCTCAGTGGGGTGAGCAATGCTCTTGCCTAGGGCAGTGATCTATGACTCAGCCCTTGGACACAGCTTCTCGATTCTCATCACCAACCTCTGGCCACAGGTTTTATCCCACAGAATGCAAAGCATGAAAGAAATTTTCTCCTTTTCAAATAATTTTTTTATTTTGATATGATACTTTCAGTATTCATGAAAGAAATTTTCTCCTTTTCAAATAATTTTTTTATTTTGATATACTTTCAGTATTCATCCCAAAGGTAGGAAGATGATAGGGATTTCAGATAGCTGGGTAAGTAGGAGAAATTTTTTCTTGTTTCAGTAAAATGGATACCTTTATTGACATACTGAAGCTTTTAGCCTCTCTCTCAAATGCCTGGAAAGACCCATAGGAAATAGTGCATTCAATTTAATCATTTTAGATGAAAAAAAAAATCCGTTTGTCTAAAAACCCAAGTTACAGAAAGGATAGCTGTGATTAAATAATATGAATGGATAACAATAATGCTTTTATTCCAAAATACAATACTTTCCTAAAACACCCTCATGTACTGTTTTCTAGTCACAATTCTGAGAGGCAGGGTAAATACTTTTAGTCCATTGATGAGAAAGAAACTGAGACACAAAGATGAAATGACTCGACCTAAAACGGTCGGCCTCTTAAATGCTAATGCCAGAAACCAACTAACTGGCCTGGTCCCGCGAGTCCCTGTTGGCATTCTCTCTGTTCCCTCTACACTGTCCTCTTTCTACCCTTCCACTCTCTCTCTTTTTTCCTAAATATTAACTTTAATAACTTGTTAAAGTACATATTTACTGTGAAGAAGTTAGAAAAGCATCAAAAATAAATTAAAATCACAAACAATCCAACCATTCAGATAACAACTATTAAGTATTAGTCTGCGCTTTTTAGTCTTTTTCTTTGTGCATCTATATTTTTTGAATAGGGAGCACACTTAGAGATACCTTTTGTCACATGCTTCTTCACTTAATGGGATAGTGTAAATATTTTCCCAAATTGTTAAATATTTTTCGAAAACACAAATTTTATTGGCATACTACAATTTATTTAACCAATCCACTCTACTGTTGTAGGTTCTTTTCTCTTTTTTTAAAGATTGATTGATTTAACAGAGAGAGAGAGAGGGAGGGAGAGAGAGAGTGCCCACAAACAGTGGGGAGTAGGAGAGGGAGAAGCAGCTCCCCGCTGAGCAAGGAGACAGATGTGGGGCTGGATCCCAGGACCCTGAGATCATGACCTAAGCCAAAGGCAGACACTTAACTGACTGAGCCACCCAGGTGCCCCTTTGTAGATTATTTTCAATGCTTCACCGTTAAGAACAACAGAGTACTGTATATATATAAATCTTTGTGTACATCTCTGATTTTTTAATCATGATAAATTCTTAGTAATGGAACTTCTGGGGCATTTCTTTGTACTCTGAAACGTGGCCGTTACAGAGTAACAGTGACTCGATGCGCGTTGGAATTTTGGATTTCAGAAATGACGTGGTTTTGGGTTGTCTAGACTGTGACCATGGAGGCAGGTAAATAAACTGGAAAGTAGATTTTTACAAAATAGGATGATAGCATTCTATACATTGCTTGTGGAGGTAGATGCTGGGCTTTATGAGGAGGCAACTGAGCAAGCTTGAAAAACTAAAAATACACATGTCTTTGGATTTAGCAATTCCCCTTGTATTTATGTGATAGATTTCCTTCTGCACGAGGGAAATGATGCACAGTTATTGGCTGCAGCGCTATTTATAAAACACTAGAAACAACCTACAGATTCATCAATAGGCATCTGGTTAAAAAGAATGTTACAGTTATTAAAATACAGAGGTAAGTTTTTTTAAACAGCAAGGAATAAACAGCAAAATAAAAATACTACCACTTGTGCGAAGACGTGGTAATGGGGAGGACATACACACACAGACACAAATACCTAAGTATGTAGTTCAGTTTACATACGTTGGCTACAGTAGTTGCCTCTAAAGAACTGGTCGGCTGAGAGTGGAGGGAAAAGCCCACTTTTCGTCGTCCGTCTCTCACTGAGGTTTGAGGGTTGTTGGTTTAGTTGTTTTTTTAGGATGTGTGAGGAGAAGGGGCTCCTTGTGGGAGGCAAGGAAGATCGTCTCTCAGATCCACTGCGTATACCAATCCCCATTTATGCTTCTTCCCTGCAACTTTGGCTGTAGATCTTAGGAAAACTAGATCCGAGACAGAGAAATAACGAAGAAGGAGCTGTCAGCACTGAAGCTCTGGTTTGCTTCTCCTACCTGTGGGAGTTTTGCACATAACGAGAGTGGGAAGAATATTCTTACCTCTCAGGGTTGTTTTGAGGAGCCGGTGAAATCATGAAATGCTTCATAATGGCAAAACAATATTAAAAAGTAAAGTGTTTATTCAACAAAGATTTCTGGAACATTACTGTGTTCTGGGCCCTGGGTTAAAATGGTAAGTCCTTTAGTGTTTTATTAATAATTTTTCTTGCCTCTTAAGAATGTATGCTTATCATTGTTCACTTCTGTGGTTGTTTCTTGCTAAAAATCAGTTTGCCCATCTGTCTGTGTCCCTGATTCACCCCAAGCCCCCGCCTACACCTGTCTTTTGTTTATATTACATTGACTGGGACAGAGATCAGCGGAGAGCCCAAGGACCTGATTCAGCCTCCAAACATGTTTCGTTTGCCCGCCGAATGTTTCAATATTTTTGAGATGGTTGACTTTATTTTTTTTTTTAATTAAGAGCTTTCAAAAGTCAGATATTTTACTTTTTTAGAAAAATCAGAAGATCTGGCAACAATTTGGAAAACAGTATGGGGTTTCCTCAAAAAATGTAAATGAAAACTACTGTATGACCCAGTGATTCTTCTGGGTATTTATCCAAAGAAAGTTAAAACACTAACTCAAAAAGATATGCACACCCTCGTGTTCATTTGCAGCATTATTTACAATAACCAAGATATGGAAACAATCTAAGTGCCCATCAATGAGTGAATGGATAAAGAAATATGATATATTATTATGTATTATACATCGTATATAATGTGATATATGTATTTCATATAGAATGGTGTGTATATATATATATATATATGAAATATTACTCAGACATAAACAAGAATGAAATCTTGCCATTCGCAACAACATGGATGGAACTGGAGGGCGTTGTGCTAAGGGAACTAGGTCAGGCATAGGAAGACAACTACCATACGATCTCCCCTCTACATGGACTCGATGACAACGACAACGACGCCACCGCCCCCCAAACCAAGGTCATAGACTCAGAGGACAGATTGGTGGTTGCCAGAGGCAGGGAGTAGCCGTGGTGAAATGGGTGATGGGGGTCAAAGGTACAAACCTCGACTTAAAAAGAAGTCGGTCACGGGGACGCACCGCACAGCATGGTGACTATGGTTGAAACTACCGTATTGCGTGTTTCAGAGTTGCTAAGAGAGTCGATCACGAAAGTCCTCACCACGAGGAACAGCACGTTTGTCCTCTACGGCGACGGGGGCTGCCTGGATTTATTGAGGCAATCACTTTGCAATGGATACAAATATCGAATCATGTTGTACACCTGCCACTCGTGTAACGTTATACATCAATTATATCTCAATTAAAAAACAGTTATAATGCAGTCAATTAAAAAGAAGAAGAAGAAGAAGGCCTGGCGGCAACGGGCTCAGGGCAGGAGGCCTTGCTGGGCTGCCCGGGGCCTGGCTCATGTGACACAGTCTTCCCCCGCCCCGCGGCATCCCTGCCTGGCCCCGGGGACAGCAGTTTCCTACACCTAGAGCAGGCGGGGACTGCTCACTCCTTTCTTGGCTTCCAAGCGCACGTGGAAATGGGCTTTCCAGTGCCCGTCAGCGCGGCCAGGTCGCGTCCAAGGCCCCAGTCCAGCCCCGAGAGGCCGCGGGCAGGAGAGCAGGGAGCGCGGCCAGGGCCCACCAAGGCGAGCATGATTAAAGGGTTGGAAGACAGAGCCTCTGAGGCCAGTTTTAAGGAACTGGGCTTTTCCCCTGGCACAAAAAAAGAACAAAGGATGACTCAGTTGTCATCTTCAAGGGTCTGAGGGGTAATTATGATGGGAGTCATGCCCAGATGCCCTCCCTGCCCCCGACGTGTGTATCCCGTGGCAGGAGGAAAACAGCCAAGCTGTAAGGAGCTTTTAACTTTGTACTCGAGGCTGATGGAAGCCTCCGTCTGCCTCAGGCCAGCCTGGACTTTTCTGTCCGAAACAGAAAAATCAGCTGCGTGATTCCTTGAATTCTTGCCCAACTTCAGTTCTTCATGTTTTCCTCTACCGTATTCTCTCTTATCTCCGGAGTTTTACCGGAAGAAAGTGAGGGGGGGCTTTCTTGAATAAGGAAACACAGCATGAATCGCTGTAAAATTCTCTTTAGCAGCATCCAGTCTTGAAGTTTCCACAGTAAGAAATGCACGGATACTCTTCCTAAACATACAATTAGGACACAGCTGGGAAAGTATTTAAGATTCTTTTCCCAAGTTAACTTCTTACCGGTTAGATTGCTGTGGGTATGGTTTGCTCCATAGACTCAAAGAAAATAATTTGGAGGACTTAAGTGCAAGTCCTATTAAAAAAAATATTCCTGGGCGCCTGGGTGGCTCAGTGGGTTAAGCTTCTGCCTTTGGCTCAGGACATGATCTCAGGGTTCTGGGATCGAGTCCTGCATCGCGCTCTCTGCTCAGCGGGGAGTGTGCTTCCCCCTCTCTCTCTGCCTGCCTCTCTGCCTACTTGTGATCTCTGTCTCTCTCTCTGTCAAATCAATCAATTAATCTTAAAAAAAAATTCCCTAAACTGACTATTCTTAGTTGCTTTTATTTAGTTTTTTTTTTAATTTTTTATTTATTTTCAGCGTAACAGTATTCATTGTTTTTTCACCACACCCAGTGCTCCATGCAATCTGTGCCCTCCCTAATACCCACCACCTGGTTCCCCCACCCTCCCACCCCGCCCCTTCAAAACCCTCAGGTTGTTTTTCAGAGTCCATAGTCTCTCATGGTTCACCTCCCCTTCCAATTTATTTAGTTTTAAAGAAAGTATCAGGTTTTTGTGTTTCCGCTCATTGTGAATTCTGTGAGTGTGTGCAAAGGGGCTGGAGGGACTTCTCAAGATGTCAAACCTCCTGGACCGCATCTGGTCCCCAAATTAAAAGTCAGACTCTGAGAGATAACAGTGAGCAGAGTAACAATAGCTACCATTTGCTGTGAGGCTAGTGGGTGCCAACTGCTTTTCATGTGAATCTTCATAATGACCTTATGAAGGAGGTATCAGTATGCTCATTTGACAGATCAGAACACAGAGTCAGAGAGATGAGATCCTTGCCCAAGGTCACGTAGCTAGCAAGCGATGACCTCCAGATTCAAACCCAGCTCTGCTTGACTTCACGTCTTGGTTTTCATGCCGCTACCTGGCTCCTGGTTTGAGTGTTCGCTTTGTTAGGATGCACCGACCCCCAGCACAGGTCCGTGCAACTTTATGAGTTATTTAGGTCAGTCTTGTGACATCATTACTTTGCGCATGGAGAGCGCTCATTAGCTCTCCAGGTCTGTAAAAGCAGGGCTGGCAGGGACGTCGTAACTAAATCGCCTCACCTCCTGCTGGCGGTTCCATTCCCGTCCTCTCCATGCACTCATTTGTCGAATTCTTTGAGGCTGCAACTTTTTTTAAGAAAAGATTTTATTTATTTATTTCAGAGAGAGAGAGAGTGGGGAGACGCAGAGGGGCAAGCAGACTTCCCGCTGAGTTCAGAACCCAACGCAGGGACAAGGGGCTTGACTGGAGCTGCTCCATCCCAGGACCCTGAGACCATGACCTGAGCCAAAGTCAGACGCTTAACCAACTGAGCCACCCAGGGCCCCCAGCCGTAAGTGCAGCCCTCCCTGAAGATTCTTCCAGCAATCCTGGCTCTAGGATTGTGTTCCTTAAGGAGTGGTCCGCGGATCTTCTGCAACAATGTCACCTGGACTTAAGTGCTGGGCCTCACCTTGGATCCCCCAATTCAAATTCTCTGGGGGTGAACCTTCATATGTAATGAGTACTCCAGGTCACATTTCTACACGCTACAATGTGAGAAGTACCGCTGCTCATGCAGTGGTTCTTAACCTTGGACCGATCGTGTAATCATTTGGGGAACTCATGCCTGAGATCCCCGCCTTGGGGATTCTGATTTGTCTGGGGTGTCGCCAGGCATCAGATTTGGGGACATTTTTATATCCAGCCGAGACTGAGGATCACTTTCCTAGACCTGGAACACATCTTCTCACACGTGAGACTCTCCTGCATCAGACTCCCCTGGAGGGCTTGCTAAGGGACAGAGTTCTGGTTCTGTGGGTCTGGAGTAGGAACTGGTACTTTGTCTTTCTAACAAATGCCCCAGTGATGCTGCTCCAGGGACCGTATTTTGAGAACCACTGGTTTAGAGATTCTTGAATATTAGCATGCATCACTGCTAGGTTTTAAATAATTAAGGAAAAATCTTTCTGCTGCTTTGAAAGCTTCAGAGACACCTTTCCAGCCCTAATTTAAATAACTTAGCATATATTAGGTCTGCCATGGACTAGATCAAGTCAGCCTTATAAATAGAAGAATTATTAACCTATTCTCCTCCCCCTAGGAGATTTAGATATTCAAGGGAGTGACAGCAGCATTTAGCCGGAATAAATACATCTCTTAGGCACACTGCCCCTTGCAAAACTAGAAGAGATCTGATGAGTGGAGATCCATGAAAGTACTGGTCACTTCCAACATAAAAGTAGGAACTAGAGCAATAAAGTAGTACAGAAAATAAAATTTTTGCACAAACACAGAAACAAAACCTTGACCTTGTCATTATTGGTCCTGTTTGCATTCCCACTATTGTCAGAGACATGGGGCTACATTAACTGATTCCTTTGGGACTAAGGAATCGCTGGGTAGGGGCAGGCTCTCTTCAAACAGACTTGGGGCCTGTGCGCTGTGTGACCCCAGGGCACCATCCATGTAGACTTTGGGGCAAATTGTACCCTCTGGGGTTGTGTTACATGGCAGGACTGGAAGAGGTCCATACCTTTTCTGGAGTTACAGAAACGTGAGCAATGTCGCCAGGAACAGGGACCTAGAAAGATTTATGACACGTGCCCCAGAGGTCAAAATTCAGCCATTGATTTGCCCTGACCCCACCTGCTTCTCCAGCTTCCGGGTGCTGGCCCTGGTAACCGACGAGGGGAAGGCCAGTCTTTGTTCACATGGATAGAGACGTGGGAAATGTGGTTGAGGAAACCCTGAGTGCAGTTTTGAGAGCCAAGAAGGCCCAGAAAGAAGGTGTCTGGGTGAGGTGTAGATCTTGAGCACACAGGCCCTAAATACATACACGTGAAGCTAAGTCCTTCTGGGAGCGGCGGATGACAGCTACATCTAGCTCTTCCGCTGGGTTCCTTCTGCCCTTACTTCTTCCCCTGCTGTCCCCGGCACTTGCCCTAGAGCAGCCATGTGCTATGCATTGTCTGGAGGAATTCCAACTTCGAATATTTTTATCCGAGTCTGGATTCTGGATGTCTGCCCTGCTTTTAGTCCTGGAAATGTGGTCATTCTTAACTTCAGCCTAAAGGACAGTCAGGATGTCCCCACCTCCACTCCACTCAGGCACTTACCTGGGTCTCTTCTGGGATTCTACCAAACGGAAGTACCATCTGAGGTGGAGCTTCCAGTCAAGGAGGTGGGGCGTCCAGCCCACGGGAATAACTCAGGGGAACAAGTCACTGGTTTTCAAGTATATCTTCCAGACAATGAGTGAAATTTGGGACTTCCATGGCCCCTCTGAGGTGTTTCATCTCAAATCCATTGTTACAGACTGAATGTGTCTCCCCCCAAGCTCTCACCCCCAAGTGTGACTCTGTCTGGAGTAAGAAAATAATTAAGGTTGAATTAGGTCAGAAGGGTCTGATAGGATTTGGATCCTTGCCAGCCGGCTCCCCCAGCGCACAGACTGAGTCACCGCCACGTGAAGACGAGCAAGACGGTGGCCGGCGGCCGTCTGTGCTCAGCATCCAGCAGACTCTCCTCCTGCACGCACGTGTGAAAGTCCGGGCAGAACACACCGTGGAGGCAGATGCCCGCAGAAGGGGTAGAAAGAAGTGCCAGTGCCATCTTGTTGTTGTACCTTTCACTCTGAAGGGTAGATCGAGAAGCTTTTGCTCCCACTGCTAGAGCTTCAAGTGAATGTGTCGAGGCCAGGAATGGCTGAGATCCTGGAGTGAAAATAGTGGAGACAGAGTCAATGACGGCCACGTCCAACGTGGAAGACAAGGATTTCTGCGTCACCCTCCCCAGCTCAGGCCCGGGGCTCCTCAGGCGTGGCTGCCCATTGGCAGACTCCTGCTCTGGTGGGCGCCTGGGGGTGCAGAAGACGGCGTGTGCCGTGGACCTCTGGGAGGGCTGGAAGTCTGGCATTGGTGAGTACTCGGTATACGACTGGGAAGATCAATGTAATCCTTACAAGGAGAGATATTCAAAACATCGAACACCATGTAGAACCTTTGTAAACCCCCAGTGTCGCTGTATCCGTGCCGAGCAGCCACCCATCAGCCCAGGGGGGAGCTAACTGCTGTTTCCACGGTCCACGTTTGCTTCACAGACAGAAGGCACACGTGCAGGCACAGCTTGCTCAGGGCGGTGCGAAGCTAGCCCGTACAATTCAGCAGCACAGTACGTGTGTTGTCGTAAGAGTTACCCAAAACTCAACATCACTCGGGTTGGGGGCACGAGATCCAGTTCTGAATCAGCTCATGCACGTGTTGTTTTGATTTTAAACCGGACGTCAGAAAACCAAAGAAATAATGTCCACGGGCATTCTGCCAGACACAAATATGCTAAACAGACTGGCATCCTACTTCATTGTGTCCTCAACCTTCTTCACCCAAAGCTTCACACATCTCAAGGAATATATTTAGAGACACAAAACGTAGGGAATAACCCAAATCAGAGATTTTGTTTATACTCTAGAAATTATGTAATGTGAAAAAATCATTTCTATTAAGTCCTGGCCTAAATTCTGTGAGTCGAGAAACAGTGATAAGTGTAGTAGATATGACAAAATGTGAGGTTCCAATCCAACATGCAATTTTTTTTTTAAGATTTTGTTTATTTATTTAAGAGAGAGCACACACGAGGCAGAGAGTGCACAAGCTGAGCAGGGAGCCCTACTGGGCTGATCCCAGGACCCCAGGTCATGACCTGAACCAAAGGCAGATGCTCAACCTACTGAGCTACTCAGACGCCCAGCAGTGTACAATTCTTGCATGGACTTGAAGCACAGACTTTGAGAGGAAACACTATATCCGCAATGCATTTATGCAGTATGGCGAACTAGAATTTTTTGAATTCTACAAATGGATTATATATATAAATATTCTCTTCAGCCACAATGTCTCCTCAGTTGTCCAAATGCCCTTTAAGTAGCAAATGTAGTATTCAGAACCCAGCTGAGAATCTGGAAAATTTTCAAAGACCAGGTAATGATGAAGATAGATTAAGTCGATGTACTCAGTGCCATTCACTTTACTTCCTAGGAGAAACCCACATTATTCAAAATCTCTACACAATTTTCTAATAGGTTTGCATATTTGGTACTGGAATGTGGCAGAGATTGCTAGCTTTTGACCCCGACATCCTTTCTTCCATTTCAATGCAGCTGAAACTCAAGTTTGTTAAGGAAACTCATGCACCCGGATAAAAGCTGTATTTCCTGGTCTTCTTGCAACTATAAGTGTGCCCAATTTTTGACCACTTAAATACAAGCAGAAATTTTGTTTTGTAAAATGCCCAGGAAATATCCCATAAAGGTAAGACCCAGCCCTCTGACTTCCTGCTTCCAGGGGACTGACTGGACCCCTGATAGGATGGCTTTAGGAGCCATATGGAACGGTGACAAGAAGACATATGTCCTGAGGATGTGGCAGTGGAGAGCTAGCAGGAGCCTGAATCCCTAAGAAATTCAAGATGTGTCGTAGGCATCTTGGACCGCCTGTCTGGAATTTCTACGCATGAAAATCTAGCTTGCTTTAGCTGCGGTTAGTTTTGTTCTAAATGTGAAGTGCATCAAAGTTTATCCTAATAGATATGCCCAAAATAAAAAGTAATAAATTTTTAGTTTTGTGGTTACTAGAGACAGATACATTTTACCTGGGAGAAGGAACTTCTGACACCTCTAACAGTGAAGGAGACACCAAAAACAAACCAAAACAGACCCTTCTCCAGTGAAGATATAAAAATGGCTAGCAGAACATGAAAAAATGTTACCATCATTAGCCCTCAGGGAGATTAAAATCAAAACCACATTGAGATACCACCTTACACCAGTCAGAATGGCTAAAATTAGCAAGACAGGAAACAACAAGTGTTGGAGAGGATGTGGAGAAAGGGGAACCCTCTTACACTGTTGGTGGGAATGCAAGTTGGTGCAGCCACTTCTGAAAACAGTGTGGAGATTCCTCAAGAAATTAAAAATAGAGCTTCCCTATGACCCTGCAATTGCACTACTGGGTATTTACCCCAAAGATACAGATGTAGTGAAAAGAAGGGCCACCTGTACCCCAATGTTCATAGCAGCAATGGCCACAGTCGCCGAACTGTGGAAAGAACCAAGATGCCCTTCAGCGGACGAATGGATAAAGAAGATGTGGTCCACATATACTATGGAGTATGATGCCTCCGTCAGAAAGGATGAATACCCAACTTTTGTATCAACATAGACGGGACTGGGGGAGATTGTGCTGAGTGAAATAAGTCAAGCAGAGAAAGTCAATTATCATATGGTTTCACTTACTTGTGGAACACAAGGAATAGCATGGAGGACATTAGGAGAAGGAAAGGAAAAGTGAATTGGGAGAAGTTGGAGGGAGAGACAAACCATGAGAGACTACGGACTCTGAGAAACAAATTGAGGGTTTTAGTGGGGAGGGAGGTGGGAGGATGGGTGAACCTAGTGGTGGGTATTATGGAGGGCACGGACTGCATGGAGCACTGGGTGTGGTGCAAAAACAATGAATCTTGGAACACCGCCTCAAAAACTAATGATGTATTTTATGGTGATTAACATAACACAATTTAAAAAACAAATAATGGGATCGGGAGGGAGACAAACCATAAGAGACTCTTAATTTCACAAAACAAACTGAGGGTTGCCGGGGGAAGGGGTATAGGGAGAGGGTGGTTGGGTTATGGACATTGGGGAGAGTATGTGCTATGGTGAGTGCTGTGAAGTGTTTAAACCTGGCGATTCACAGACCTGTACCCTGGGGCTAATAATACATTATGTGTTAATAAAAAAAAGAAAAAAAAACAAAAAAATCAATCAAATCTGTAATGTGCTTTCATGTAAATAGTTTTATATACCTATTGAGATAAATTGTCCTAGACCTCTTGGATAGGCTTCAAGGGCATCAATAAGCTACAGAAAATTAGGATCATCTGAATTAATAATTATGCCTGGAGTCCTCAAGAAAAAAATAAATTATATTTAGTTAAAGAAATAGGAAATACCATAGAAATATTTTAAAGCAAAATAGCTTAGTCATTTTTTAAAAATTTTTGTTCACAAAAGAGAAAGCAAAAGTAGCAAGTTTTTTGGAAATTCTATAATATGGAATAGCACGTATTTCTGAGTTGCCAAATAAATGAGTTGCCCTAGGTACAATTCTGTTGGTTTGAACATGTGCTGATTTTACGTCAAGAATCATTTTCTTAAAATACCTTTACATTTAAGAATTGGATTCATTTTATTTGGTCAGGTTTCCAAGTAGATCTATGTTTTCCCCATGAAATACAAAAAATAAAACAACAGAAAACTACAAAATGATAGAGAACACAAAATCTCAATATTGAGCTTGGCATCCACAAAATAAGGAAGTTATGCCTTTCCTGCTTCCTTTATTTCCCGGAAAATTTTCGTGTTTCTATTCAAATTGTGTGAATTCTCACCTGAGGAACACTGCACACAGATGGGTGGGAAAAGAGCCAGGATTTTCTGGCAAGAAGCAGGAGCAGCCCTAAAGGCAATTTGATCTTTAAGCCAAACCCAGATAAATGAGAAACTTATTACAAATGGGAAATTTTCCGAGAACTTGCTGGCTATTTGCCATTCTCCAAACACAGCAAAAGATAGCAATGGTATAAACAATGGAAGCAAAAGGTTAAAGAACAAAAATATTTAAATAAAACCCCTTAATAGTGCTCCCACTTGTGCAAGGTAATTGGAACTCTCTCCTTCTGTTGCTTTACCTTCCAGGGGACAGGTGCTCCTTTACCATCCCCACCTTCCAGAATTCTTCCCATCTCTCACCAATTATCACAATTTTTTTTTTCACTGACATCATTAGGTACATGAAAGCAAGGACTACGTCTCTCTTAGTTACCGTGTACAGCCCCATTACGTACATAACACAGAGCCTGGCAGATAGTTAGGTGCCCATTCAGATGCTGGATGGGTAGATGAATGGATGAGAGCAAGAAATTTGGAGGAAGGTATGATCAGGCACATAAGAGAGCAGAATTTAACCAAAAAGTTATCTTTAACTCACAGACTCTCTAATCTAACCTACAAAAATATCAGGGTTCATTAAGAAAAAGGGAAGAGAAAATGTAAAGAGGAAAGAGAGGAAAACAAGATGGTAATGAGGCACAAGTTACCCTATGGAAAAAGTTGACCGAATTGGCTCTTTAATGTTCATCCTACAGACACCCACGTCTAATACACACAGCTGTCCGACACAAGGCAGATATTGTCACAGAGAAAGGTTACTTTGAATAAACTGTGTAAATTAGATAATAATCAACAATATGGAAATATCTGCACCCCTGAGCCTGGCAATGAGCCCAGAAGAAACTTTCCTAGGTGGTGGTATAAGACCCAGAAACTACCTTCGAGGCGGACGCATTTGCATTTTATACATCACTTTCCCTCTGGCTCTTTAGTCCTCTGGTTGCTGAGTAATAACAAGCCTAGAGGATGGACAAGAAAAGCAGGAAAAAGAGGAAAAGAGGCTTAGTTTACCCAGAAACTGAGTAATATACCTGTAAGAGCATACATGAAACCACAGCTTTATATCTCATTTCCTTAATGAGGAACACACAACTCAGCGGAAATGGAGCCAAAGAAAGAGATGAATGGAAGAATGATATAATCTGTGGTAGACGTCACTGCCCCTCGTCGGTGTGTGGGGACTCCTCTCCCAGCTCCACGGAGGACTGTGGTGGCTGTGTCACCGTCTCTGTCTGCTGAACGTGGATGTGGCCATGTGATCTTCTATAGTCAATAAAGTGTGCGTGTGATCGATACAGCTCACTTCTGGGTGAGGCGTTTAAGAGCTGGTTCATGACTCTCCATGACCTTTTCTTCTCATGCCAGCTTGGTGGGCGGCACTCCCAATGACGGGAGTCTCCCCCAGGCTGGGTGCTGGGGAGAAGACGACGTAGAGTATGGGTCCGCAAACTACAGCCCTTTGGTTGGCTACCTGCTTTTATACATACAGTTTTATTGGAATGCAGCCATGCCTATTTGTTTATGTATGTTTTCAAGCGACAATGGCAGAATGGAGTTGTTGGAACAGAGACTATACAGCCTGAAAACCTAGAATGTTTACCAAATGGTCCTCTCAGAAAAAAATATGCCAACTCTTGATAGAAAGCACTGCTCTCCCACCCCTATTTATTTGAGGAGGACGTGTAGGTTGAAGAGAGATAAAAGTCTCTGTTATTTTAAAACAACAAGAATCGGGGATTTACTTGTTACTCATATATAACCCAGGTTATTCTGACTGATACAAAACTCTCAAAAAAGAAAATCACTCAGCTTGTGTGTACGTCAGAAATATCTTGTTCAAGCAAAGTACCTGGCACAGAGTGAGCACGTGGAAGGTGTAGCTCCTCTTCTCTCCGCAGAGCAATCCTCACTGAAAAGGGAGATAGAACATTGATATAACCACAAATGGACAACGTGTCAGCTCCCTGAGAACACATCGTCGGAAAGTGGTGGCTTCTCAACAGTTCTTAGAGGAAAGATGTTGACATGACAATTATTTGGATGGTTTAAAAAATGCATTAGAAGAGGCAGAGTGAAAGCAAAGGTGAGTCGGTTCAGCACAGGGAGGAACCACCAGCTGTCAGAACCCAAGGCATGTAGAGGGAGAGGCAGGGTGGCCCCTCCCTCTGTCCTTGCTCCTGGGCGGCTCGAGCCTGGCTACATGTTCGAAGCTGATGTGACGAAGTTGAACTGGACTCATCGGCTTCAGTAATGAAATGATTTCAGGTTTTGAATGGGAAAAAGGAAGTTTTCTTTTTTTAACTCTGTAAGAAAGCAAGGTAAGGGAATGTTTGCTGAATTTCTGGTAATACCAATAAGGAACACAGTTCTAGTTCTTGTCATGACCCAGGCACTATTCTCAGCACCTGACACATTTTAGCTCTTATAATTTTCACAATCCTATAAGTTGGGTGTTATCACTATCGTTAGTTTGCTGATAACATGGTGAAGCACAGGGAAATTAAGTAGCTTACCTGAAGTCAGCTACTAGAAAGACGTGAGGCTGAATTGCGACGCACATGCCCTGGGCCCAGTGCAATGGCTCTCAGTCACCTTGCTCTGCTGAATGTCCAAAGACTTTGCCACTGGACCTGGGACAGGGTATGAAGGCAAAGATGCCTTGCTAGGCTGCTGTGTTTAATAGGGTACTTTGGGCTCCCTATAACAGAATGCCCAGCTCAAACTGGCTTAAACAATGAAGAAATGTATTATTTCATGTAACAGAAATCAGGAGGGGCAGTTGCAGAATTAATCAAGCCACGAGTTCACTGACGTCTCTTGCCTTCTGATTCTGTTGTCCAAAGAGTTGACATCACCTGAGGTCGGTGGCCTTTGTCATCACTGATGGTCACCAGTAGCAAAGGGTGCATATGTGCTTTTTTGTTGCCTCCCAGCTAGAAAGAAATTCACGCCCTGTCTTCCATTCTTTCTGGGCCAAATTAGGTCACATATTATATCTGGGGGTTGAGGGGAAAGTTGACCAGGGCAATGCCACCCACTGTTCTACTTAGAAAAATCAGGGTTTTGGAGTGGGAGAAGGGGTCAAGTCCCCTGAGACCATCCAGCTGCATGACAAAAAGACTCAATACCTGGGTTTGTTTAGGGAGGAGGATGGGGCTTGGATGGGTCAACAACCAGCAGTGTCCTCTAGCCGGTGTCAGCCGAACAGCACCAGATTTGGCAACTTGGCTCTTTCTGCCACCCTTTTCTTGGGGATCCTTCCACAGAGACCGTATACTGAGGCAGAAAAATTCAAACTCTCCTTCTTGTTGAATCTTAATTCTGCTATCTGCCCACGGATAAGTTGTTTAAACTCTTGAAAGTTGACTTTACGGATGAACAATGGCCAGACAACACATAAACACAGAATTCTGATCAACAGCCTGTGGCAATTGGCCCGGAGAGCTGAACTGTTGCCCACAGTAACTAGTCCAGGAAGTCAGAGCATTAAATCTAGCAACCAGTTCATGAAACCAAATAACACCTCTGAAACAATTGGCCTCAAATGGTCAGGTCTTGGTTGAAGACTGACAATCTCCATAATTTTTGCATCCACGTCCAATTCAGGACTAACCAGAAAAAGTCAACTGCGCTCCCATAACCAGTGACACAGGATGACCTGCGTCACTTAGCCTGCCCACAGCTTCCCTGTGCCAACAGCAGCCAAGCAGGGCAGACCTGAAACCTTCTCTTTTCCATACTATAGAGTTTTCCCACTTGCCTGCTTAGTCTCTGCCAAATACCAGTGATGGGGGCTGACTCCTTTGCTACAGCAAGCTCTGTGCCTGATCTCATTGGGTGACTTCATTTGTTTCCTCATGTTCTGTGCTCCCATTTCCTATCTATAAAGTGGGGGTAATACTACTAATACTGACTTCAAGGGCTGTGAAGTCTAACTTAGATTATACATCAAAGCCCTTAGCATGTTCATTATTGTGGACCGGAAATGAACTCTTGAGAAATAATCATTCATTTGACTATTTGGTGGATAGGTTTATAGAGCCTGAAGAACCAGCAAGGATCACCGTAAGGCATGATTCAGCTAAGCCAAATACCGTGCTGTCTAAGCAGAAAAGGCCCAGGGTTATCAGGCTGTTTTCCTATGAGAAGCTTTTGCCATATACTTCACGCGAAGTGTCTCGTGAGTGAGTGAGTCTCTGTGTCTTCGCCAACCTCCATATGGGCTTTTTAGGACAATGAGACTGGCCTGAATTGGGAAGAACCAAAAGTGCCCAGAAGACTGCACTGTGATGGCTTTCACCGTTAGCAATAGTCCTTCCGCATAGCGGGTTTAGGGTAAATGATTGTTAACTGACCAATCTAATAGGAAGTGCTTTTTACCACTGCTAAAAGTTTGAGAATTAATTTGAACTCTTGAGAATTAATGTGAAACTGTTTTCATGTGGTCTAAGGAGCTAGAATTTCAAGGTCCTGTGATGGAAACTCTTATTTCCGTCCTCATAAATATTTTGCAGCACAGTAGTTGTAATTCACGGCCCTACTGAAAGGAGGACAAGAAGAAATATGATGAAAATGTCGTGAGGAGCTGGAAGACACAGAGGGAGAGAGGGCAAGACACATACACGGAGGATGAGATTTTTTTTCCCATTTGTGTTATGAGACACACGAAAAGGAAAGCAAGACGCTCCCATGGGAAAATGTCAAAGGACAGGATGGTATAAATGGCTTACAGAGAAGGGGGAGAGGTAGGTGATCTATTCCCTTAACATTAATTAAGAAAATGTCTAAGTATTTTTTGTGTGCACCGGTCCATGTTGTAGGTTAATCTGATTAAAAGGAGTTAGGTGCCTGAAGGGAAGGTGGAGAGAGTACAGGTGGAAGTAAGCGCGGTCAAGGCTAATTCAAGATCACAGATCGTTTATCCCTCGAAGACCTCTCCAAGTGATCAAAAATGTGAACAATTTTAAGGCAAAGTTCTGTTTAGCATCCTGACTCCGAGAAAATACAGAGACACCTGCATGAGGTAAACCGGGTCAGAACTCGGTTCCTTGGACATGATTCAGTGGGACCCCAGACTCATGGTGACCTGTTAACACGAGAAAATCTGAGCGGCTTCCCACTCGGCCACAGTCTGGACACTGGCAAACACAAGAGCAACCGGGGGCTGAGGGGAAAAACCACTACTTTGAAGGTGATAATTGTAGCCTCTGGCGAACACTGGAGCTCAAAGAGATATCCTAAAAATGGGGCTTCGATCATCTGTAACAGAAACTAGTGAGGAATCGGAAGAGCCCCCGTTTCCCTTTAGGTGATAAAACAGTGTGAAACAATGGGAAGGCGGAGGACTGGCTGCAGTCTGCTGTCTGCCTCGAGCAAGAGGGATTTTTTTTTTTAAGCTCAGACCTGATGTTTCAACAATTGCCGGGCAGATGTTTCCTCCGCAGGCTTGGCTCTGCGCTCACTCACTGATTCTCCATTTGGCTCTATTACTGTAACAACCCCACAGAGACCCCTCTCCTTTCATGCACGGTGAAGCAGTAACTCCTCGTTCCCCATCTCCCCACGTGAAGTGGCTGCTGTGTCGAAACGCTCTTGACACCCAGGAGGAGACCCACACAGATACACCCCGCTGATTTTTGAGCAGGGTGCAAAAGCAATTCAGTGGAGACCGGAGAGCTTCCCAACGAATGGCGTCGGAGCAATTGAGCACCACAGGCAAAAGGAAAAGACAAAGAAGAAAGAAAGAAGAATTGGCTTTGACCTCAACTTCACAGTCCATAAAACAATTAACTCAAAAGGGATGATAGGCTTAACATAAAACATTAAGCCATAGAACTTCTAGAAAAAATGTAGTAGAGAGTGCTTGGGACCTAAGACTGGGTAAAGAGTTCTTAGATTCTGCACCCAAAACACAATCCCTAAAAGGAAATATCAACAAACCGGACATGATAAAATTTGAAACTTGTGTTCTGTGAGAGCCCCTGTGAAAAGCATAAAAAGAAAAGCTACAGACTGGGGGAAAATATTTGCAAATCCCATACATAGCAAAGGACTGCTATCCATAATGTGTAAAGAATTCTCAAAACTCAAGAGTTTAAAATACAAACAATCCAATTAGAAAAGGGGCAAAAGACATCAATAGACATTTCACCAGAGAAGATATACAGAAAGTAAATAAGCACATGAAGCTGTTCACATCATGGGCCATTCCAGAGGTGCACCCCGAAACCACAGTGGGATCTCGCACACCGATCCAAATGACTCACGTAAAAAAGTGATAATACCGAGTGCTGGGAAGAATATGGGGAAACCGGACAACTCATACATTGCTGTCGGGAATATGAAATGATACAGTTTGGAACACAGTTTGGAGGCTTCTTATAAACCTAAACATACAACTGTCTTAATCCAGCAATTGTGCTCCTCAAGCATTTATTTCAGAAAAATGAAAACATATGGTCGGTCATACACAAACCTATACACAAATGTTCATAGATTTACTTGTAATAGCCCAAACTAGGAATCAACCGAGATGTCCCTCCACAGGTGAATGCTTAAACTGTGGCCATACATAACACGGACCACTACTCAGCAGTCCAAGGGGCAGACTTCCGTGATGGCTGCACCCCCCCGGGGCCAGTGTCTAGGGATTTCTGCTGCGTGAAAACAGCGATCCCTGGAAGTTATGTAGCTTACGTTTATGTAACATTTTTGAAATGACAAAACTTTAGAAATGGAAACAGATGAGTGGTACCAGAGATGAGAGACTGGGGAGATGGCACAAGGGAGATGAGTGTGTTGCTAAAAGGACCAACAAAAGGGACCCTTTTGTGGCAGCCGCACTGACATAAGCGATAAGACTGTGTAGAACTTAATAAACACACACACACACACATACACACACACACGAGCCTAGCAAAACCGGGAAAATCTGAATGAGACTTACATTTTGCATCAATGTTAATATTCTGGTTGTGATAAAATATTATTTTATAATATTATTTATAGTTTAGCAAAATGTTACCATCGGGGGAAACTGGGTAAAGGGAACAAGGGATCTTTCTGCCTTGTTTCTTAAATGGGCGTGTGAGCTTGTAATTATCTTAACTGAAAATATTTGTCACCTGTACAGCATCGGCGGAGCAACAACCGAGCTGACAACACATCGCAGCAGACTGAGCCAGGCCATTCTAAAGGTGACTCTGACCCTTCTAGAGATATTTGTATGTTCACTTCCAGGCTGTGTTCCTATCATACCTGAAGGAAAATTTTCTTTTCTTCTTTTAAATGGTTCATATTTTTATCATAAGGGTAATATTTAATTATAGAAAAATGAAAAAATATAGAAATAAAAGCAAGGAAAATAAAATACAGATCACTTTTAATCCCACCACCTGACAATAACTTGCCTAGTATGCCTTTAAGAGATAAGCCATATAGAATTTATTTTTGTTTTTTGTTATTTTAAATTATAATTAGTGTTTCCATGCATATACTTTCATAAATATCAGAGGCTTTATTTCTTAGAATATACCCTTTTTTAAAGAATTTATATTTTATGGATGATACCATTGCTATACATATAAATCAGGTCAGGAGACGGCGTCAAGGTCAATACCGGGTTATGAGAGTACACTCAGGTTTGGATTTGTGCAGACACGTAAAAAGCAGTTCATCTCTTCTAGTGCGGAGCACTCATGAACATTCCTGCTCCTTGTGTTGGTTATAACTCCGCATCCACGATCGTACAGGAGGTCGGGCCCCCCAGTCTCAATTCTGATCTCAATAGGCATCCGGGGATATCTCTAGTGCCCTCACGTAGATGGTTCTGCCAAGCGTGTATATTCAAGGAGAGACAGAAAACCCTTCAATAACTACTTAAGATGTGGAGGTTGTCCCCCCTGGGCTTCTGTGGGTTTTCCCACACCTCTCAGGTCTGAGAAACATGTGTATTCAGCAAACGTCCTTAATATAAACGGAAAGGGAGAAAAAGCCCAAAGCGCAGGCTGGCAAAGGGTCCAATCCCTCAGCCCTTGCTCAGTGTCCGTGAGCGGGTGAAGTCTTCTTTCTTGGCGCCACTTGCGCAAGTCTGTGATGGATTTTCCTGGGCAGGAGGTAATAGACTTGACATTTCAGAAAGCCTCCAAAGGAGAATTCACTGGCAAGAACACCCTGCATAATTCAGGAAACAGCAAAAGAAGTGTATGATTATACAGTTCTCAGTCTGCAGCATCAGGGTGCCCCAGAAGGGCAGTGGTCTTTCCCAGGCTAAAAGGGGTAAACTAGGAGGCCCCGCAGGCACGACAGGGAAGTGTGCTCTGGCTTCCTTTCCAGGAGAAGGTTTTAGCATTCAGCGCGGCACCCGGCAGGTCTTGGAAGCAGCAGCCTTTGGCGGGGAACGCTGCTTGAAAGGCTTTCTTTGCCCTGCTGATGTGACAGCCTTGCCTGGAAACGACCTTTGATTTTATTTTTTTTCACACTTCACCAAATTGCATTTCATCTGTGTTTTTCCTGCTGCATATCTGTGGATCCTTCCGTGGTGGAGAGGGATCGAAGGAGAAGCGCGGACAGACTGAAGAGATACTCTTGTCCCTCCTGCCCACGGCTGTCTTCGCATTCAGGGTTGGATTCACTATGAAATCGGGAGTGAAACTGCCCTTGGCAAAAAGCCTCCGAAACGAGCGCCAGGACACACCGAGGCTGGCGTCCACTCGTGGAAATTCAAGGCCAGCGCGTCGGTCTCCTCCCACAGAGCCGGGGCAGATACGCCAACAAATCGGTGCCAGGCTAATTTAAGACGTGAAAGGAACCAGATTTTGGCAAGCCAGAATTTTTTTTTTTTTTAATTTCCTCAGACCAGAAATAAAAACAAAGAGCTGGGAAGGGACTGGAACAGAAGCAGCAAGGACATCAGAGCATCCAGGGCCCTCCGGTGGCCGCGGAAATCAAGGCAGGCGGGGGGATGGAGCTCAGGTCTACCTACCGTCGCGGGGCAGGACGCTCCAGAGGCCCCCGAGGTCAGCGTGTCCACCCAGGGCAAAGCAACTCGACTGCTAGAAATGGAGTAATGGGTCTCTGCTCTCTTTTCCTTTATGTGTATTCTCCTTACTGACGGCTCCGAATGCCCCTCCTCGGCCGTGCTGACAAGGGCAGTGGGCTTTGTTTCCCCTTGGGTGTGAACACAAGATCCCAGGAAGGAGACTCCGAGCCAACCCTTCAGAGCTGTTCAACACAAAAGATTTACAGACGGTGCCCGACGTATGATGGTTTGACGGATTTTTCTGGTACCAAAGCAACACATATTCCGCAGAAACCGTACTTCGAATTTCGAACTCGATCTTTTCCCAGGCTGGTGACGCGACCCCTCGCACAGCGCCCTGAACCACAGCTCCCGGTCAGGTCAGCCCCGGGACCGAGAGGGTAACAGCAGACGGGCTTATGCCCCTTCTGCGCCCAGACAACACAGACAATTCTGCTTTGGACGTTCCGTTCGGTGTTCAATACACGACATGAGCTGTTCCACACATTATCGCGAAACAGGCTCGGTGTGAGCTGATTTTGCCCAACCGGAGGCTAATGCGCGTGTTCTGAGCACATTTTAAGTGGGCCAGGGTAAGCTGTGACACTTCGTAGGTTAGGTGTACGAAATGCCTTTTCGACTGACCGTATTTCAACCTATGACAGGTTTATCGAGATGTAACCCCGTCGTGAGCCGAGAACATCTGCAGAATTAAAGAAAGGCAACAGCTCTATCTGACACACTCACCTTCGTGTAGTGCACTGCCCCTCTGCTTTATATTCGATTTCGAGGTCTTGCCTCTGGAAATGTAGATTCTCATAAAATTCACTTTGATTCAACCACAACATGGGCGAGGGTTGTTTTAAAAAATTGGGTTCCAAATATTGCTTCAAAATATTGCTTCAAAATTATGTAACATCTTTTCTTGAATGTTCTTAAAATAGCTTCAAGACATTACCTCACGAAGCCAACACCGTCAAAAATATTAGATAAACGCAAAAGTGAGGGGCACCAACTACTCCTCCCCTTCACCTGCCCTACGGTGTCACGGAATGAAGCCTGAGCAGGTGGGGCGTCTCTCTTTTCTGCTCACTGTCTGACTTGAGAGTCTCACCTCAGCTTTCTAATGCTCGTGCTTCTCGTTTAAAAACTAGGGAGGCTGAGCCAAATGATTTGCACAGAACTTTCCAGCCCTGTGTGTCCGTAAAATTTTGGTTCTCAGTAAGAGAAGTGCACCAGCTTGCTCTGCCTTGAGGAAGTGGGTCTAACTGTAAAATCAAGCTTTATGTTCTTGAAGGGAGAATGAATATACTAGGCCCAGTCTAGGTGCCCCCCAGATCCACTCGTTCCTGCCTATTTCCTAAAGCCCGACTTCGGCCATCGGCCTTCTTCCCCCACCGGGAAGGCGCCAGCAGCGGCCCCTCCGCTCCGGCGGCCGGTCTTCCGGGCTGGCGGCTGTCGCCGGAGCTCCGACTGCAAACTGAGAAGCCCCGACGGACACAGCCAACCGAGGGAAACAGACCCGTGGCCACATGCTGCCTGGATTGGAGCCTCAGAAGCTCCAGAGGCTTCCGGGAGGCAAATTAGAGCAACGTGGCTCGAGGGGAGCTTGACGGCGGGGGGTGAACTCTGCCCCCCGGGAGACAAGGAATGAGAGACCCTCGGCACACAGAGCGTCTGGCCCCTTCCCCCCACCAACGGGCTGTTCCAAAATGCAGTTACTTTCCTGGGGTCCCTCTGAAGATGTCTGCTCAAGACCGAGCGGCCCAAGTGCTTGTGCAGCCGCTCTCCGGCTCCCCGGGCCGTGCCCCGCCCCGTGGTGCCTCCTCACTCCCGGCCTGAGCTCTCTCTCCCCCGGGGTTCGGCCCCGCAGTGAAGTGTTAACACGAACGATTCTGCCTCGGGTCGTGTTTTCTGCGGACCCCAGGCTAAGGCAGTGGCACCTTCAGGAGAGAGCTTTGGGCCCTCATGTACGGTGGCAACCTGGTGTCGCTCATCTCCGGCAGGCCTCGGTGTCACGATCGCTAAACCTTTCATCTGCGTCTAACTGGTTTGTGGTGTCGGAAGAAGGCGCCATCACGGCGTGTCACGCGGCTGCTGTAGCTGATCGACAAAGAAGAAGTGATGATGACAACGATCGTCTTACGGCACGGCTGCTTTCGACGGCATTGGAAGATTTGCAAAAAGGAACGAGCGGCCTGGGAGAAGCGAACTGCCCACTCAAAGCGGGTTGGGAAACCGGAGGGCTTCCAAGGCGGCTTTTAAAACCCTCTTGTCTCCCGCGGCTTCAGGGCAGACAAGGAAGAAAATCGTGTCCAGGATCTCACGGTCTGGGGGGCAAATCTACGCACAAGACAAACGCAGAGCTTCCGCATGCTCGATGTCAGAGGGAGGGCTCTGGGAGGGACCTGTGAGGAGGACCTGTGAGGAGGACGTCCGAGTGCACAGGCCTAATGGAGGTGAATGTGCAAGTGTCCCCGCCCCTCCCGGCCTGCAGAATCAGCCCGCCTCCCTTCCTAGAGCAGAAAGGCTCCCACTCATCCTGAGACAAGCAGTGCTCTCATCTGAGGTCTTACGGGACGACACTTGGCCTCCAGAGCTGCCGCATTGTCTCTAGGCTGTCTATCATGGTTGACATCTCAGAACCATCTGGCCAGGGGGATGTTTGATCTACAGGGATTGCTGGTGATGGGTGGTCATGACCTTCCTAGGAGCGGGATGGATAGATAGCCAGTAGACTGTCGGATTCGCTCTCTCACTTGATCTAACTGTATTCGTATACAGAAGGAAGGGCCAGTGTCCCTGTGGCCCAGAGGAAGAAAGGATTTGTCACCAGTCCAGGCCGCAGTGAAAGCTAACCTGCCTCTCAGGCCATAGGACTGATCTGGTTGGAAGGTTCTAAAGGTGTCTGTGGGTAAGAATATTGTGTAACACCTCTTAAAAGTCTCATGAGAAGAATCATAATATGGATCCTGAAGATTCTGGAATAAAGCCATAGCTTTTGTAGGAGAGAACAAGTCGCACTTAGAAAAATAGCATGACGCTGGTCACACATAAAAATTCAGTCCTCATCGTGGAACACCAAGTGACCATGAGACAGAGCCGCACGTCATGAGCTGAGTGCCGTCAGATCCGAGCCGAAGGCCACGTGGGTGTGACAACAATCCATTCCAAAATGGAAGGGAGACATTCAGGATTAGACTGAAGTCAGCCCAGAACACCTGAGTAAATTACAGAGACAAGTGGCCCCGGTTCGCTTCCCCTAACCCTGTTGTGCCAGCATCTTTCCTTGAACCTGCATTTCTGGTATCGCTGGGGAACCCCACGGCCAACTGAGAGAGGCAGAAAGGACTCGGGTGCGGCTGGTGTGATATGTTGGTTCTAGCCAGGAGCAAACCACTGTGTATGGTTGAAAACCCCCACTCAAGGCTGCCCCTGACGGCAGTGGTTAAAAGAAAGCCTCCCAATGTGGTTTTAATTTGAATCTCCCTGATGGCTAGTGATGATGAACATTTTTTCATGTGTCTGGTAGCCATTTGTATGTCTTCATTGGAGAAGTGTCTGTTCATATCTTCTGCCCATTTTTTGATATGACTACCACCTTACACCAGTTAGAATGGCCAAAATTAGCAAGACAGGAAACAACATGTGTTGGAGAGGATGTGGAGAAAGGGGAACCCTCTTACACTGTTGGTGGGAATGCAAGTTGGTGCAGCCACTTTGGAGAACAGTGTGGAGATTCCTCAAGAAATTAAAAATAGAGCTTCCCTATGACCCTGCAATTGCACTACTGGGTATTTACCCCAAAGATACAGATGTAGTGAAAAGAAGGGCCATCTGTACCCCAATGTTTATAGCAGCAATGGCCACAGTCGCCGAACTGTGGAAAGAACCAAGATGCCCTTCAGCGGACGAATGGATAAGGAAGATGTGGTCCATATACACTATGGAGTATGATGCCTCCATCAGAAAGGACGAATACCCAACTTTTGTGTCAACATGGACGGGACTGGAAGAGATTATGCTGAGTGAAATAAGTCAAGCAGAGAGAGTCAATTATCATATGGTTTCACTTATTTGTGGAGCATAACAAATAACATGGAGGACATGGGGAGATGGAGAGGAGAAGGGAGTTGAGGGAAACTGGAAGGGGAGGTGAACCATGAGAGACTATGCACTCTGAAAAACAACCTGAGGGGGGCGGGGGGTGGGAGGTTGGGGGAACCAGGTGGTGGGTATTAGGGAGGGCACGGATTGCATGGAGCACCGGGTGTGGTGCAAAAACAATGAATACTGTTACGCTGAAAAGAAATAAAAAATTAAAAAAAAAAAAAAGAAAGCTTCCCGTGGGCAGATTTCAGAGCGTACACCAACGCTAGTGAAGGAGAAGTGGCCCGAGGAAAGGGTATATACTGATTCCCGAGCAGTGGAAAGTGACTGGACGAGACGGTCAATGCTTACGAGGAACAAGGACAAAGAGGAGGCAAGAAAGGCCGCAGAACGTCCGCACAGCCTGGGGAGGGGGGCGGACGGCGCCTACAGATCCGTTACCGCATGTTAAAACCTACTAGAGATAACTATTTTTTTTTTCTTTTTTCTAGAGACCCCCTATCTCATACGAAGTTTTCCAGAGCCAGGCACACAATGAACGGCGCTCAGCTTCTCCCTGAGTCGTCCAATGTTTTTGCCGTGGGGCCGTGGTGGCCACGAAGCCGTGGTGGCCACGATGGAAACTAAGCGTGGATCCAAACCCCCGGGCTCCCTCTCACCAAGGCTGGTCTAGCTGCTGCCGCTACTGAATTCCTCCTTCGGGGATCAGAGAGTGATGCTGAGCCTTTGATCCGGCCTCAACGGGGAAGGCCTGCGGGTCTGCTGGCGGCGGGTAAGTCACAGCCCACCCCTTCACCTTAGTAGAAGCAGCGACTCACACCTGCCTAAGATGATGCTCTGGAAACAGGTTCGCCTTCCTGCCCGCACTACCTCTGTCAGCACTGCTGTCTAAAGGACCCGCAGAAAGTCACACGGAGGTGACTTTCCCTCAGAGCAAAGGACGTATTTTACAGTAGAGGAAGTAGAGTAACGGTCTCGTGACTATATAGTGCACTACTTTTAGAATGTGTTCTGTCACTCAGAAACAACAAGCTTGACGGAACAGCGGAGTGGCCGATAGAAGTCTCCGCTAAGGCGCCAGTAAAAGGACAACAACCTGCGGGCTTGGTCCTTCACGGTGTAATTGATCAGATGGATGGACAGATAGATATCCCATGCGGTGCAGGATCAACCCTGTTCCACCATCAATCCAAGTGACCCACAAGTAGAATTGTAGAATTTGAGTTTCTCACCCCCACAAACTTAATCTCTGCTAATTTAGAGGTCTTAGGTCTCAGGGCCACAAATTTCAGTGAACTGGGGGCTACAATGGCCACCTGGCTCCACTGGGCTCCATATGTCAGTGAACCTACAGGGGACAAGAGAAGGACTTTTAAAAGAATTGACTCATGCAATTGTGGAGATACAAGTTCAAAATCTGCAGCAGGGCAGCCTGGCAGGGTGGAGATCCAGGGAAGAATTGCAACCTGAGTCCAAAGGCAGTCTGTTGGCAAAATTCCTTTTTCCTCAGAGGGTGTCTGTCATTTTTCTTTTAAGAGCTTCAACTGGGGGCGCCTGGGTGGCTCAGTGGGTTAAGCCGCTGCCTTCGGCTCAGGTCATGATCTCGGGGTCCTGGGATCGAGTCCCGCATCGGGCTCTCTGCTCGGCAGGAAGCCTGCTTCCCTCTCTCTCTCTCTCTGCCTGCCTCTCTGTCTACTTGTGATCTCTGTCTGTCAAATAAATAAAATCTTTAAAAAAAAAAAAAAAAAAAAAAAAAAAAAGAGCTTCAACTGATTGGATGAGGCCCACCTTCCCCCCCAACTATGGAGGGTAGTATGTTTTATTCAAAGCCTATTCATTTAAATGTTAATCCCATCTAAAAAATGCCTTCCTGAAAACACCTAGAATAATATTTGACCAAATATTTGGGTACCATGACCTAGCCAAATGAAATAGAATTAACCATCACAAAGAGTAAGTAAATACTCACATTTAAATGGATTATAAAGTTGTCTCTTTGCATTGAGACGGTGAATGTATTTATTGAGTCTGCAACATAAATGCTTTGACTTGGTTGTTTAAGGCTATATTTAATATACATCAGAGTGATTTGTTCTTTGTGAACCCCAAAGCAGGGTCTGGCTCTAAGAATGGTCAATGAATGCCTTAAAGTTTTGTGATGCGTTGGGGTTTGAAGGTGGTCAATTTGTCCTGGTTTTCCCAGGACGTTTTCAGTTTTGGTGCTAAAACCGCACTTCCTCAGAGACTCCCCAGGACACCAGTCCCCATAGCGTGCTGGGCTTAAAACTCCCTTACTTCCCAGAAGGAAGAAGGACTTAGGGGAGGCTTGTGCTGGCCATAAAATAATTTATATCTGACAGTGTGTGAGTTACTTTACGATGCTTCCCACTTCCTCCTTAGAAAGGGGACCAGCAGTGGGACGTTGCCTCTGGGTGACTTAATCATTTATGGGGCTAACTGGGGATGTCACGAAGAACAGTCTCTCATCCAAAGGTTTTGCTTCTGTGGCTCTGAGGACGAAAGTCAGGACCTCTCTAAGGAGGCGGCTGCCCAGGTGGTGGGCATTAAACCGGATCTGTGATTGGCCCTGCCCTCCCCTAGGTCATAGGGGCCCCAGTGACAACACAGCAGTGGGTCCGCTCGGGGGCCAGAGCCTTGCTACACAGACACATCATTCCACCTCGGCAAAGACACACTCTGTCACCCACATATGGCATTTGACTGCTTCCCGGATCTATGGGCTGGAATGGTAGAACAATGTTCAGGATTCGAAAAATTATGGTGAGCCAGAGAGGTCCTGCATTTGGGGAAAACAGTTGAGAGGAAAGACAGGAGGATGTTGGCCTCTCGTTGATCTCCCACCGGCAGGGGCCCCGAGCAACTCCCCTTTTATTTACTTTACATTCTGGGTGTCCACGCCGGGTTTTGTTTAATAACGATAGTCTCTATACTGCTAAGCTGCTTGAGGAGAACAAAACTATGAGATACAGAATATTTACAACATTTACCCATACAGATATGATTGTGAGTATTTTAAACCATTGGAGTGCTGAAGTGACCCTGTGAGGCAGTATCTTGAACCGCACCAATATTTGTGTCTTTTTCTCTCATTTCTAAACACAGCATTCCTCCGTCCCCTGCTTTGCTTACATTTTAGGGCTGGGAATTTGCATAGTTAGGTTCCAGTTCCAGCTCTGCTGTTTTCTAGCTTTGGAATGTGATGAGGAGATTGAAGCTACTCGAGCCTCTGTTTCCGAGGGTGTAACCCGAGCGTAGTAATACCGACCTTTCGGGGGCCATGAGGATTAAAGGAGGCGGAGAACATGAAGTGTCGGCTTCTAACTGCTTCATAAATGGTAACTAGCTTTCTAATACACTGACTGTGAAGCCTCACGATCGAGCCCTTGCATACCTCTGCAGTCTATTGTCTCACCACCCCCTGACAGTGCCCCCCACCCCCCGCCCCATTCTGGCTCAAACAGCCCTCCAAGACCTGGCAGGGCCTTAACTGACTTCCAGGACAAAGAAATTAAGGAGTTGTCTGTGTTTTGCATGCGTTTGGGAAGGGTGGTCAGTGATGCTCAAAGCATGACTCTATCAAGCCATTCTGCCCAAAAACCTTCTGTGCTTTAGAGGTGCGACTCTCCTCTGTTTGCGGTCCTCTGTCTCATCTTCAGCAGACTCCCCTAGGCTTCAGTGCTCCCCCAACCTTCAACTTAGAAGTCACGTCCTTACCGCTTGCTCCTCCCGTCTAGGTTGGGGCCCCTCCTCTTCGTCCTACCACAGAACCCATGAAAAGCACAGTAAATGTGTGCTTCAGCATTGGACCCCCTCACAAGCCCATCGTAGCAAGCACATCTCCATCATGGTGCCTGTGTGACCACGGCTTTGTCCCCAGACCTATTCCTACTCACAACCCCTAGATGGCCATGTCTGCACCGTGTGACCCTCCAACCCTCCCCATCCTCCCCTCCCCAGTTGAAACTGGACGACTTATGGGCCCCTGACCCAAGGCCAAGGTCTCTGCTATGAACTATGATCTATGACTTGTCACCTACGGCGGTGGGTTCAGTCCTATTTGTGCATCAGCATCACCCCTGGAACTTTAAGACAAATGTGTATTCTATGCTTTTCATCCCCAAAGATTCTGATTCGGTGGGGCCGGGGTGGGCCCGTGCACTGGGACTTTTCTTTAGGTCCTTCAGGGGATTCTGAAAAGCATCCAGGACAAGTGGCCCTCTGCATTGGTAGCACAGAAAGAGCGGGTCTAATTTGATTCTACTGCAAATGTGAAGGAGGAAAAATGGAAGGAACTTTATAATGAGCAGCGCAATGGAAAGGGACAGAAGTTCACGCAATTGAGCACGGGTTATGGAAAGGCAAAGGCACTTGTCATCTGAAGTTACCAGGAGCAGAGTCCATGTAGATGGTGAAGAAGTTGGTCATTAGAGAGGAGAACAGAGCTGATGTGTAGAGAGAAGCCGGCACCTCAAGAGACAAGAGACAAGGACAGAGATAGAGAGTCACGGAGAACGACGGGGGTAGACTGAGAGATGGGACAGAGGAGAAGTGAGAAACTGAGAGAGACCAACAGGCGGAGAGACAGAGAGCACGGACGCAAGAAGACCCTCCCTCAGCACAGCTGTCATCACCTAGTCCCCCGGACTAGAAACCCCTCCGCACTTCTCCCTCATCATTGACCCCAGGCAACCCCACCTCAAAAACAGCCTCTGAAATGGCTTTTCCCCAAGAATCCTGTTGCCACCGCCTTAGTCCCAGCCTCCATCAGCACTTGCTGAGACCTCAGGAAAGCTGTCAGTCCAGCCTCTTGCCCTCTCAAACCCGCCTGCCCGGGGCTATGCCCAAACTGTCGCTAACACACCACCTCCTCCTCTCTGGATGAAAACACAAGCCTTCCCTGATTTGCATTCCCACGTCTACAAGGTCCGCCCTCCTATGGATCTCACACCCCTTCCAAGCAAATCAGGCCCTTGTCTTTGTAAATGCAGTTTCCTCTCCTGTCTGCAGCAATCAATCACTTGACCTTGAAAACCCAGCTCTAGAATCACCTCCGTGATGCCTTTTCACCTCCTTCCAACACTGTGAGCCTGTTACAAAGCTCCTACCTTCCCCATTAGACCATGAGCTCTTCAAAGAGAAGGACTCTTTTCTTCTTCTTTTCTTTTTTTTAAGATTATTTATTTATTTATTTGAGAGACAGAGCAGAGTGAGGGAGAACGTGAGTGGCGGGGAGAGGCAGAAGGAGAAGCAGCCTCCCCGCTGAGCAGGGAGCCCGATGCGGGGCTCCATCCCAGGCCCCTGGGATCACGACCTGAGCCAAAGGCAGACACCTAACCGACTGAGCCACCCAGGCGCCCTGAGAAAGACTCTTTTCCACTGATCTCTGATTTCCCAGGGCACAGGAGTCACTCCATGAGTGTGTTGTCAGTGACTGAATTTGCAGAAATGCAGGTAATGGGAGAACAGGAGTGACAGAGCCAGCCCTGTGTAGCACTCTGAGTCCCCGGACTGTGCTCCTGGATTTTCGGTGTCTTACCTTCATCCACGCTTACATCCACAGAGCCTCTGGAGGGCCCCATCAGGTTTTCCCCAAAGCTCCTTGGAAACCTCAGCAGAGGTGTCTCGGGAGGTGATGGTTCTGGGATGCAAAGAGCCGGTGGGGCGGAGCTGCCTTTTGTCCATATAGAGATTTGGACTGCCTAGATGCACAGAAGAGCAGTTTTCCTCCTTTTTACTTGGAATCCTAAGAAAATGCCTAAAGGAAATATGAAAGCTTAATTTTGAAAAGGGAGAAGATGGAAACGTGAATGAGTCATTCTTCATGACCTGAGCCACTTACAGTCTTCAATAAAGCTTCGGGGGAGCTGTGGGGAGGCAATCCGAGTACCATCAATGCTGTGAACAATCCCTCTGATGCAGAAACGCACATACAGAGTGATTTCTGACCAGCAGATTTTGCATAACTATATAAAATTGATTTTGCATATTTTATCCCCTCTGACAGTGATGACAGAACAAGATTTTTGCTCACTACAGGAAGCTCAGTGGCATGCATCAGGGCAATTAACTTGGAAGTTTCTAGTGGATAAGCATGATTCTGGGGCTTATTGAATGTCAATTCAAGGACTCTCATGAATCCCAGTTCTTCCATCGGCTGGAAAAAATACTTGAAAATTTTGAATTGTGTGCTAAACGTTTTCAATTTGCTCGTGACTCCCACTTGAGTCACTTGGCGTTCGATGGAAAATGAGTAGGGGCAGATCTCTGCCGGCTGAAACAAGAAAGTCCAGTCTGGGCAGAGCGTTCTGTAGGGAGCAGATCTGAGCGTAAGCCAACTTTTTAAAAAATCCTCGTTCTTGTAAACTAGCTCATGGCCTCTCCGTAAGGGGGAGGAGACTCGAGAGGCACATATTTGCCATCTGGAGTGGGCTGCGTAATTCATCTAGAGACCTGCATCACTGTGAACTTGAAATTAATCACAGTGATGAACGAGGAGAACATGCCAGGGCGGAGAGGTCAGTTTCATTTGATAAGAACGGAACACATGGTCTCGCTGGGAATGTGTTGACATTCATTACCTTCCGGAAGGTTCTACACAACGTCTCCCTCTGGAGAGGATTCCTGGGAAAGAAAAGTGCTTCCTGTGAGGCTATACCAATGAGAACTCGCTCCAAACCATGGCTTTTGGGTGGTGTTCAGAATCACGACCATCCTACCACCACCAGATGCTGCTCTGTTCCCTTCTGGGAGAGGAGACATCTCTCCCTCCACACCGAAGAGGTTTCCTGTGTTTGCTCAAATCATGTCAGAAATAGAATGTCTAGTGTGTTACCAAGCACCAAAGCTGTACCACCAAACGCGTGGCTTTAACGTTGCAGCTCTCGGCTCCGTTGTTCTTCAGCAGCACGAAGGGCTTGTAACTCCGCGAGCTGCGTCTCCTGCTTTGGCTTGGGAAACTAAGAGCAGATCTGGCTTAAACGCGAAGCAGGCAGAGCCACGTTTGTTGGGTTTTGGTTGCTGCTATTATCTGTTTTTGAAAGAGGCGTGGACAGAAAAGAGTGGGGCTGGCATCCGAAGTTTGCTTTCGTGTTTTAGGGAAATAGGTACCTATCACTAGAAAAGGCATTTCCTTCAAAATGTGAAAGAATTCCCCACTGTTTCAACTTAGCTCTTGAAACTGAAATGTTTGGGGAACAGTAGAAATATGTCAAGCAATCAGAGACTGCAGGGGTAAGGGAAGATTTGAAGTCCTGATCGAATTCCTTGCTTTAAAAGGAAGGCCACAGTCCGAAGTTTCCTTTTGTAGTGACGCAGCCTGGGAGTCGGTATTGTGGGTGAGTCTAAGTCCTTGTACTTCCCTGCTTCTGTGTCTTAGAACCCTCATTCACAGATCCTACTCTCGTGTCTCTGAAGGTGGCTTTCGAATCTGTGTGTGCCGAGGGATTGGCGTCAAACAGGACTGGGTTAAAAATCACAACTTTGCCCCTTCACTGCTGTTTGACTTTGTTAAGTTTCTTGAACCCTCTGATGCCCAGTCTCTTCGTCTATAATATGGGGATCGTGATAACTATCTTGCAGGGAGTATTTTAAGACGAAATGAGAATATGCTACTTTCCCTATATGGATATTACACACAACTCCCTTAAAGTAAAATAATTACGGGGCTCCTGGGTGGCTCAGTCAGCTAAGCGTGCAGCTCTCGGCTTTGGATCAGGTCATGATTTCAGGGTCGTGAGATCGAGCCTCAGGGTGGGCTCCGTGCTCAGCAGAGAGTCTGCTTGAGATTCTGTCCCCCTCCTTCCCGCTCTGCCCCTTCCCTGCTCATGCTCGTTCTCTCTCTCTCTCTCTCTCAAATAAATAAAATCTTAACGTAAAATAATTACGTGAACTGTTTACTCAAATTACTTTTATCATCGTGTGACTTCAGTGCGCTCATATAAAACTAGGTTAAAATTCCTTAGGATATATGCTCCTCCCCACTTTCCACCAGGGACAACACAAACGTTTAGAATGAAATTTAAATGAAAATATAATCTATAACATTCAAATTAACAACACAAATTTAATAAAACGGAGGCTTTGCTGAAATTAAGTGTGTCTACAGTGTGAGTTTGACGCAGGTAAGCCAAGGTCCATTTGAGTCCAGTGAGGCTGTGTCCCAGGAACTCAGCGTCCCAGGAACTCGGTCACGCTGGGAAAGCTCCCCCAGCCTCTTTGCCATGCCGTGATGGGTGGCCAGGCACTGCTCCCTCCCTGTCCGAGACTATCGTTTGGGCTAAAGGGGGCTCCTGTTTACCCAGCTCCCTACGAGCTCCCTACAGGCCCAGGCAGGGCCGAGGGGGACCCTACCAGGCCAAGCTCAGCCAGAGGGAAATTTCATCTTGGTGCTCAGTTGTGAAGAGTCTTGTAGACACCCTCTCCTCAGCAAGCTGAGGGACTCACACCCTCTAAAACGCACCAAGAACCTTCAACAGAGGGGCTATACGTTAGCTTTCTCTTTTAGGAGATTCACTTGGCGGAGGTTTTGAGGATGGGTTGGAGTGGCTGAGAATGAAGTTAGGGGAGGACAGTCGGGCCATCGAAACACTCCAAACTCACGAGCTTGACATTCAGAACACAACAGCACTCACTGCTCGCTGGCTTTATCCACTTCTGTTTGCCGATAGGAAGCTTTTGTTCCTGCCAGTACGCCTCACGTTACCTGCCTGAACACGGTGTTTTTCTGTCCATTCGGCTTGTACTCACACCTTCCTCCTCACTTATGCGTCTTCCCAGTCCTCACGAGAAGTCCCAACCCCACCGCTAGGGTCCACCTTCTCCGCCCAGTCTTCTCTGGATTGTTCAAATTACCTGATACGCACCACGGATTACCCATATAGAGGTATTTGGTTCAATAGTAGCATTTGTCTCTTCCAGCAATTGGGATCAAATTTGATGGCAGGGATATGCCTTGCACAAGTTGACATCTCACGTGGTTTTAACTTATTACAGCTTACTGGTGGCTCCCAGTGATTTACTGAATTAATGGAGGTATATAAACCAGCCGCCGATTTATCTTATGGACGCCTGTGTACGGTTGTAAGGAAATTATTTAGTAACTGCAAAAAATGTTTTACTTTAAGTTTATAATGGAAAGTGCGTTCACTGAAGGTTGTCATAGATCTTTAAATAAAGCTTATCCGATGAGTTATTATGCAAGAGAACATGGACAATAGCAAAAAGCCACAGAAAGTGAGCGAGAGAGAGAGAGAGAGAAACAGGGTTGTAAGAATAACAGTTTGCTGATTTATAAGAAAAGTAAAAACAGAAGTGAACAGTGAAAAGTCTGACATAATCTTTCCTTCATATGTTTTTTTTTTTTTTCATGTTTGTTTTGCTCCTGACTATGAAAGAAAGCAAAAACAAAATTGTGGATTAAAGACAGCACTTTTAGCTGGTAAGAGCCAGGCACTGGTTGGCGACACATTGAAACTATACTAAGCAACACGTTTTAAAAAGTCAGAAATCTGGGATTTGCAGACAAGGCTGGAGTGATACTTTCAACTGTAAGATTTTAAAAAAAAGAAGTTAAAAAGGAGCCAAGTTGTGATTAAAAGAGCTATTTAAGACATTGATTTTTCTTTGAATTTTTTGTCCTAGCTTGTATCAGATCTTCCAAGTAATGGAAAAAGTAATCAAGACTGAGCTACATGCTAACTGTTATTCTTTTGATAATCTTTAGAATAGTCAGTACTGATGAGATCATCATCTCGTCTCCCTGATGCAGCTGGTCTTGCTGGGGAAAAACCTCACCAACCGTTTGTCATTTTTATTTTCTCTACACGTATTAAGGTGCCTTGCAAAAACAAGGCATTTAATAAGTGTTTGTGAGTGAGTGAGTGAGTGACGAAGTAATAAATAATAACGTACAAGGCAGTCATCTAGCGACAGCCCTTTGTCTCAAAGGTACTGAACAATCCCCCAGGCCCCTGCTTGAGTACTCAATGTTTTAAGGACAGAAACTGGCATAGCATCTTTAACTGTTTTTTTTTTTTTTAAGATTTTATTTATTTATTTGTCAGACAGAGATCACAAGTAGGCAGAGAGGCAGGCAGAGAGAGAGAGAGAGGAGGAAGCAGGCTCCCCGCTGAGTGGAGAGCCCGATGCAGGGCTCGATCCCAGGACCTGGAGATCATGACCTGAGCCAAAGGCAGAGGCTTAACCCACTGAGCCACCCAGGTGCCCCATCATCTTTGACTGTTAATGCCCTTGGTTTGAGACCCCTGGCACAACTATGTCCCCAGCTCTGGTCTCCACCTTCTTTACCCTAAACTTGAGAGCGCGGTCTTGTCCCGGCTTCTCTGGCTTGGCTGTGGGATTTGCATCGCCAGCCCCAGCTCTGATACAAAGCTGTAATTTGCCCCATCATTTGTCAATAGATTAAAATATTAGATTGGTCTGGAGAAAATGTAGTTCATGTAAAGTCAATACCTCGTTCTAGTTACATTATTCACTGTGGCAATTTTTTCCCTTGCTGTACAAGTTGAGCTTACAGGTCTTTAATTTTCAGAATGAAACCTTTTTCCCTTTTATTATACAACCATTTTGTGTTGGCTCTTTTCCCAGTGTGCTGGCACTTCCTCAGTCCACCGCGAAATGTTAAAGAATAACAGATGTAACCCAGCAAAACTTCGACCAATTCAGCAAGTTCACTGTGAAGTAAGTCATACTCCTTATAGCTTTGAATACAGCTTCTTTATAAACAATCTCCTGTCAGTTTCCGGTTCCTTTTCCTGGGGCCCTCTGTCCTGATTTCTATATTGATGTACTATATATCTATCTATATCAATATACTATATTGATACTCTATCAATCAGGCAATAAATGGTTGCTTCGGAGAGAAATTTATCCGCAAGTTGCTTAAGGGGGAAAAGAAAGGAACTAGTTCCCTAGGTTGAGTGGGAGGTCCAGGAGTCAGGGGTCTGCGGCTTTGGGCACGTCTAGACCCAGGGACACATGTTGTCTTTATTCAGTAACATCTTCTGTAGATAAGAGGCCACTGCAAATTCCAGGCTTCCGTGGTCCTTACCACTCACCATTCCCGAGAGGAGAGAGAGAGAGAGAGTCAGAGAGAGTGAGTGCCCTGCCTGGGGTCCCACCATGGGTCCAAGAGCCGAGGTCGCTCTGAGGAGTAAGATGTCGCCGGAGGGTGACTCCTGTGTTCTTCGCAACAAAGCCCCCGGGAAGCGGGAGTCTCGCAGCCGGTCTGGATAGTTCTGCTCTGCCCCCTCCCCCGGCTGTTAGAAAACCCACTTTGAGAATTTGAGTTAGCTACGTATTCGAACTTAAAATATACCTAGAACAAGGCAGACTCTCCAGTTGATATAGGGACCAAAGCCTCAGGGTGAGAAACCAGGCGTGTCCGCTGCGCTATCGAGTAAACAGGGCAGAAACAGCAGCCCTTCCCGAGCCAGAGTTTACACAGTGCAGGTACTCCGCGAAGGGGAAACACTGTCCAGACAGGAGGCCTCTCTAGGACCCTTCCTCTGTGCTGGACTTGCCAAGGCGTTCTGGGTGGTAACCTGACCTTGAGTTTTGCGCAGACATCGTCTGCAAGAGTTCATTACCCCCCACCAGACAACATTTACGCTATTGGTTATCTCCAAAGAAAAGAGCAGCCCGGGATTGGAGGCTGCCATCGACGGGGTTAAGGAGGGCACGAGGGCAGCCAACGACACCGCCTTCCGAGCTCGGCCAGGATTGCTGGAGGAGACAACGAAGTCAGTGTAGCTCTTACTACTTGGCCATTTGCCTTAAATAGAGTGTTAGATTCCCTATCTGGGGACTCCGCCCTTTGCTGGAAAGACGAGTTGACTGGGTGATCTAATTGTTTTCTCTCCCTTTGCCAACCACTGTATGAAATCCATTGTTCTCATTGTTAAGCAATACCCAGTGGCTTTCTCCGGGCCCGGCACAGGAAGCCGGGAATGCACGGGGAAGAGAGACTTCTGCTATGATGTCCCCTTTTATTTTAGTTTAAACATTCGTAGAGGATAGCCCAGGTAAGCCAGACATCCTGTTGACAATGGGGCAGTGTTGCAGAGTGTGGGCGAGAAGAGGACAATGCGCTGAGAGTAGGCGCAACCACCCTGCGCTCCCGTCAGCGTCAGTTTCCTGTTCCATCCCGCGGGGCCACACACAAGCTTCCCCACCCCGTGCTGCAGACTGAGTGCCGCTGAAGGGGGGGGTTGAGTAGCTCCTCAGTCCGTGGGCCTCCGTGTTTATGGGAATGGAAGTTATTTTGTGTAATAAATGATTATGAATTATTTATATCACAACAGTCCTTGCTAATGATTACTACGTCTCGTAATTTCCTTGTGAATTTTTGTACCCCTTGTCACAAATAAGGATGGGAATACAGAGGCCTCGCCTTTATATAAAAAAATCAATGGGATTTTTAGAGAAACGTCTCCGGAGTCAACCAGCCAGCCAACCAACCACTAAGCAGCAATGACTCTAGAATTTCCCCAAAGAGAGAACTTAGAAGGGGCAGCTTGTTTGGAAGGGACAGCCGGAGGACTTGTCTTGAAGGTGCATCTGCGGACGGAGCACGCCGTCTTTATTTAGATGACACATGTTGGCAGGTGACAGGGTGAAGGCTGTGGAGAGGCAGGAGACGCCGGATACCTTGGCGTCCCCGCACTGTGCAAACTTGACAAACCTAAACAAATAAAGTGCAAAGACAGGTTTTATCTCGGTTGACCAAATTCCTGGCTCAGATCTCACCTAGATAGGCATCTAACAAGGTCACCATTCAGGTATTCAGGTTAAGCAAAGCCACGAGCAGATCCCTGTGGTCTCTGGACCTAAGTAGGATCGTTACCTTCCCCTCGGCTTTCTCCCGCGTCCATCCTGCGGTGAAACGCTATCTAACACCCTGGCCGAGCCATAGAGCAAGTCAGGAGGGTCCAGTTTATGAACTCTGTAAACCTGTGACCTCTCAGGGGCAAGACCATTATACAATCCCAAATGACAAAAGCCTGCGGAACACCACGTGTCTGGCTGGGAGGAAGGAGCCCAGAAGCCCGCGTTCGCCTCCCGCGAGCGGGCCTCCCTGGGAGAACAGCGCCCTCTGGTGTCGACAGGCGGCCCAGCCGCCAAACCAAGGGGAAGAAGAGCTTTGCACCTTGACCACCCGAGACAGATTTATGGACTAGGACTGACTATCCTTAGAATGGCACTTTTCCGTTAAAAACTGTGTTGTTCCTAGTGTGTTGGACTGTCCCCCTTTGCTCTCACCTAGCATAAAACTACGCAGGAATTTGGTAGTCCACACAGAAAGATGCAGGCAGGCAGCAGCCCGACAGGTAAGACACGCATTTCTCGCTCTCATCAGCAACGATTAGAGAAGGCAAACAATTCTTAAGGGAAAGAAAATGGCAAACCCTTCATTTTTAAGACTTAGCTCATTATTTTCGCTCAGTGGAGCGACATACATAGGTTCGCCTTCGGTGGGTCTATGCGGGTGTCTCCTTTAGTTTAGCTTACTTTAGTGGCTTTGGGGCTGCACAGGCCTCAGTAATTTCAATCTACGGAAGAAAGAAGGATTTATCCTTCTCATGACAGTTTTTGCACCAATCATTTTTTCGTTACAGGTGGTTATTTGCTTTGGGGATTTTTTTTTTTTTCCTTATAACAAGGAATTCTGAGCTGCGGACGTTCTGCTAGAGACTTTTTCTGTAAAGATGGGTCATAAGAGTCCCCCCTTCCCCCAGTTTCCAGGTAAGGATACTAGGATGAAATGTTGGTGATAAAACTAAACACGATGCCAAAGTTCCAACCAATTAAGTCTGCATCTGGTTGCCTCACTCCTTTAGGAAGATCAAAGTGATGAACGACAAGAGGAGAGAAAGAAGCTGTTTTCGTTCACACTTTCCAAAACACTTGCGTTCATCTTCTCTTGCTATATAGAGCAATCTTTGCCTTCATTCCCCTCTGACTCCCCCTTCTCTTTCTCTCCTTTTTTGGGGGTCCCTGAGAGATCACGTAGCTAGCGCATACCAAGGTTTAGGGCTGGGAAGTAGTGCTCTAGGACGAGACGGCACATGAGGCCCATTCATGTCTACAGACGGGCATTATTTGCTTAGGGCAGTGTAAGTTGACACTGTGTTTTGTGAGATGTAGATGGAGACGTGAGTTAAATTTTAAAATAATGCCAACAATTGAGATTCAGTTTTTCCTTAAAAATCTTGATTTGCAGCTTCTCCTGAAAGATTTTCCAGAGGAAAAAGATTTTCAGGTACCTGTTAGAAAAGTTCTCCACAAGCCGCTTGTCTGCCTGTCCCAGGAGGCCTCTAGTCCCCGGCACCGGCTTAGAGCCGTCCTTCATTCTATGGTGTCTGTTAACAAAGAGATGACTTGATGCTGATGTTGAACTTCAGAGAGGTTCTATCCAAAGCCCTATCCATTCTGGCTTTCTCACCTACTTTGCTCCCCCAAACCATAAAATTAAATTTCATTCTGTCTCTCCCCTGCCTTTTCTCCACAGCAGCCCAGTAGAGCAATGACTGTGGCTCAGATGCTGCACCTTCTAAGATCTCCCCCGATTTTTTTCCCTAGTGACGCCAACACTGCAGAATCTTGAGTCAGAGGTATAGAAGTAATTGTATTGTGACTCCTCGGAAGGGAGATACGAAGCTCCCACCCAGGACCTCAAATGTCCCACAAAGCAACTTAGAATTAGGAGAAAGCATCTCTTCCTCTAATTGGATGAGGCCCTGCGGAGAGCTCATGTCCTTGGAACGGGAGCAGTTTAAACTTCCCTCCTCACTCATCCTCCCAACCAGGCACCTTTGTGCAGTGAACAAACTGAACAACTGTTCCCAGATGTCCTGGTACCAACTAACCTTGTTTATCATGACCTGCCCAAGGCATCTTTTCTCTTGTTCAGGTTATTTTCCTACATGTCTGAAAGGATGCCGGTCTTAGTTCTCTATCAGTTTCTTAGCTTCTTTCGGCAGGCAGAACATCCTTGCCGTTCTCCTTACCCAAAACAATTCTTTCACCTTTTACTCTTTCTGTGAACCATATCGCCTTTATTTTCTGACTTCAACTCATTTTGGCCTTTAACTCTTCTGAATTCCTGTGACAGTTACACTTAGTACTATAGGTCAACTGAGTACTTATAGTTTCATATGCTTATTTTATCTTCCCTGCCAATTTGGTATATCTTCAGGAAGATTCTTCCCTAAATCTTTATTGTGATCAGCACACGGTACGAGTTTGGTAAATATTTCATACTGGATTGAGTAGATTTCCAAACAAATATATAGCTCTGGCACTTAAAAGAGTGTCTGGGGACTTCTGCTTTGAACATGATGGATTTAACAGGGATTAGAGTTGCCAGATACAATCCAAGAAGCCCCATTAAATTTGAATTTCAGACACATTTATGCTGTAAGTATGGGTCATCCACATACTAATAAATACTTGCTGTTGATTCGATGTTCAGATTTAACTGGGAGGCTTGTTTTATTTCTTGAAATCTGGCAGCCCTCCCAGGGGTGGATTTACCCTTCTACATTAAACAAGTTAAAAAAAGAAAACATAAAAATATATGAAACAATGGTTTTCAGGCATCGGAAAACAGAGGGAGTGTAAGAGAATGATCTCTGAGAGAAGTAAAGAAATCAGCCCATCTTTCTGCTCCATTTTACGTTCTGGAGAAAGTTTCCATGATTCAGCACAGAAGGAGGGAACTCAAGCATTGCCTGGCAGTGTCCCAAGATGAGAAGACAGAGTTGAAAGTTTGGGGAACCCCACGTTGGCTAAAATTCACAGGGCAGAGCACCAGAGAAGAGACAGAGGAAGACGAGGGGAGTCCCTCGATTCTTCTGCTGAGTATTGATGAGTGAGTGCATGTGTGTGAGGGAACTATCCAAAGTTAGGGGGATAAAACCACTAGAAAGGAGTGGGTAGAACATCTAGAGCTCACGTAGACCTAAATATAGTACATATTTTCAACCACCAGAGTACAGGAAGCTTATTATACACAAGGAAGGCAGAAATCATCAAATTGGGTGAAAAAGTAAGACCCAATTATATGCTCCTATGGGAAGCCCACATCAAATATAAAATAGAGAAAGTGAAAAGTAAAATATTGGGAAAATGATAGACCATTCTAACATGAATCAAAGAAAGCTGAAATGGATATATAAATGTAAAACAAAATTGACTTCAGAACAAAAAAATGTTATCATAGTTAAAAAGGGTCATTTCATAATCACACACATTGATGAAAAATCATCAATTGGACAAAAGAATCCTAATGTTTATGCACTTAAACATAAAGCCTCAAAATACATGAAACAAAAAGTGATGGAAGTGAAGAAAAATTCAGGATCATAGCTGAAGATTTCAACACTCCTCTGATAATAATAATTGAATAAATAACCTAAAAATCCAGAGTGAAACAAAAAACCTGAATAACACTTTCAACCAACTTTATCTAATTAATATTGACAGAACACACTACCCAATGGCCAGAGAGAACATATTCTTTTAGGCACATCATAAACATTGACCAGGATAGGCCATATTCTGTACCATAAAACAAGACTCAATAAATTTAAAGTAATTTAAAGTAATTCAAATAATAAAATACTTTGAATTTAAAGTAATTCAAATAATAAAATAATAAAATAAAATAAAATAATAAAATAAATAAAATAAAATAATAAAATAAAATAAACAAAATAATAAAATAAAATAATAAAATAAAGTAATTCAAATAATAAAAAAAGTTTATTTTCCAACCACAGTTGGAAAAAAGTTTATTTTCCAACCACAGAGTTAAGTTAAAATAAATAATAAAAAGATACCTAGGAAAATCTCCAAATACTTGGACACTAATTGACACACTTCTAAAACAAAAGCTAAACCCATACATCATTGAAGGAATCACAAGGGAAATCAGAAAAGATTTTGAAGAAAATGAATGAAAATTACACTCTAATATATCAAAATTTGTGGGATACAGCTAACTCTATGCTAAAGAGGAAATATAGACATGCTTATGTTAGAAAAATCAATGACCTAAGCTTCTATCTTAAACCACATGAAAAAGAAAAACAAACTGAAACCAAAGTTAGCAGAAGGAAATAACAAAGGCAAGAGCAGAAATCAATGACACAAAAAGCAGAAAAACAATAGAGAAAATCAATGAAACCAAAAGCTTGTTCTTTCAGAAGATCAATAAAATTGATAAACTTCTAGTCAGATTGTCCTGGAAAAAAGAAAACCACAAATTACCAGTATCAGACTGAGAGGGTTGACATTACTACAGATAATTAAAAGAATAAAAAGAATTAAAATAATAAAAATAGAATATTATTATCAACTTTATACCTACAAATATAACTACTTAGATGAAGTGGATAAATTCTTTGAATGAAACAAACCATCAAGCTCATTCAAGGGGAAATGGGTAACCAGAATAGTTTTCTGTCAAATAAAGAAATTAAGAGAGTAGATCCTAATAGTCCTCATTGCAAGAAAAAAAATCATAACTATGCATGGGGATGGATGTTAACTAGACTTATTATGAAGATCATTTTAGCAATATATACAAATATAAAATCATTATGTTATATACCTGACACTAAGATAATGTTATATGTCAATTATAACTCAGTAAGAAAAAAGAAATTGAATTTGCCAGGTAAAAATTCCCCATTAAGAAAATTCCAAGCAGAGAGAGCTTTATTGGTGAATTCTTTCAAATTTAAGGGAGAAGTAATACTAATTCTACACAATCTCTTCTAGAAAACTGAAGAGGAAGAAACACTTCTCAATACATTCTGAGACCAGCATTGCTCTTATAACAAAATGAAACAGACATTATAGGAAAAGAAAACTGTAGACCAGTATCTCTCATAAAAATAGAGCTGAAAATCCTTTTAAAATAATAGCAAATTAAATCTGGCAATACATACAAAGGAATATACACCACAACAAAATGGGGTTTATTCCAAGAATCTAAGACTAGTTTAACACTTGAAAATCAATGTAATTCATCATATTACCAGGCTAAATAAGAAAAAACATAAGGTCATATCAACAGATGTAAAAAAACAAAAAACAAAAAAACCCTGTATTTCCATACTTGTTCATGATAAAAATTCTAAAAAAACCCCACAAACAAACAAAAAGTTAGAAATAGAAGTGACCTTCCTTTACCTAATAAAGGGTAAGTTTGAAAAACTTAATGGTGAGAGACTGAATGCTTTCCTCCCAAGATCGAGAACAAGGCAAAGATGTCTTCTCTCATCACTCCTGTTCAACATTGCACGGGAAGACCTAGCTAGTGTAATAAGACAAGAAAGAGAAATAAAGGGAATACAGACTGGAAAGGAAGAAATAAAACAGTTTCACAGAAATAAAACATGTTCACAGATGTATGCTGATAATCCCAAAGAATCTACTAAAATCCTCTGGAACTAAGAGGGGAGTTTAGCAAGGTCACAAAATATACTGTCAACATACAAAAGTTCATTGCAGCGAACAATCAGAATTTGCAGTTTAAAAAAAAAAACCATAAAAAGTAATTTGATATGGATCTAACAAAAATATTTAGGACTTATATACAAAACATTAATGAAAGAAACCAAAGAAGACCTAAGTAAATGGAAAGATATACCACACCTCTTTCTTTCATTTCCTTCAATATGACCACAATAAAAACCATACCTTTCATTCTGAAGCCTGAGAAAGAGGAGGTATACAACAGAGACAAAAGATAATTTGATATAGATCATTACACATGGGCCATTTGAGTCCACCAGTAGAAATTTTTTACCGAGCCCCTTTGTTCTTCACAAGTTTTGTACCATGTTTTTTTCTATCTCCCATTTTCTCCTCCTCTTTAGCTCCCTTTGTAACTCTCTCTTTCCCTTCCATTCTTCTTTTCGCTGCTGTCTGCTCCGCATTCCTGGTTTCTATATATGTCTTTAAGTGGAGCCCTTTAGCTGTCTTTTTCACTTTCTCTTACTACCTCAAACAGCTTATCCAACGTTTTTTCCTAAGCAAAGACAGTTCTCTCCCTAAAATAGTTGAGAGAAAAAGAGAAAGAAAGGGAGAAAGATGAAAAGAAAATCTCCTTTACCCTCTTCAACTTGGTGTTCAGATAGACTTGATGTACATTAAATCATTATATCAACTTCATATAATCATTTATAAATCTATTAATGTGAGATATTATTATAATTATCAAGGGTAGTGACAATCTTAGTGAGAATGAAGTGCCTGGACAAGGCAAGTCATCTAAAAGAGCCCTCCTCAGTACTGAATATGGTAATGAGGCACTCTATCAGCCGTCTGTCAGTTCCATAAACATTTTTTAATTAATATGTAATGTATTATTTGTTCAGGGGTCCAGGTCTGTGATTCATCACTCTTACACAGTTCACAGCACTCACCAAAGCACATACCCTCCTCAATGTCCATCACCCAGCCATGCTATCCCTCCCACCTGCCTCTCCTCCAGCAACCCTCAGTTTGTTTCCTGAGATTAAGATTCTCTTATGGTGTGTCTCCCTCCTCAGTCGCATCTTGTTTCATTTTTCCCTCCCTTTCCCACACAGCCCCCTGCCCTACCTCTTAAGTTCCTCATATCAGAGAGATCATATGATAGTTCTCTTTCTCTGATTGACTTATTTCTCTTAGCATAATAACCTCTAGTTCCATCCACATCGTTGCAAATGGCAAGATTTCATTTTTTATGGCTGCATAGTATTCCGTTATATATATATATATATATATATATATATATATATATATATATATACCACATCATCTTTAGCCATTCATCCTTTGGTGTACATCTAGGTTCTTTCCATAGTTTGGCTATTGTGGACATTGCCGCTATAAACATTCAGGTGCATGTACCCTTTCAGATCACTACATTTGTATCTTTAGGGTAAATACCCAGTAGTGCAATTGCTGGGTCATAGGGTAGCTCTATTTTCAACTTTTTGAGGAACCTCCATGCTGTTTTCCAGAGTGGCTGCACCAGCTTGCATTCCCACCAGAGTGTAGGAGGGTTCTGCTTTCTCCACATCCTTGTCAACCACTGTCGTTTTGACTGGTTAATTTTAGCCATTCTGACTGGTGTGAGGTGGTATGTCACTGTGGTTTTGATTTGTATCTCCCCGATGCCAAGTGATGTGGAGCACTTTTTCATGTGTCTGTTGGCCATCTGGATGTCTTCTTTGCAGAAATGTCATTCATGTGTTCTGCCCATTTATTGATTGGATTATTTGTTCTTTGGGTGTTGAGTTTGGTAAGTTCTTTAAAGATTTTGGATACTAGCCCTTTATCAGATACATCATTTGCAAATATCTTCTCCCATTCTGTCTGTTATCTTTTGGTTTTGTTGACTGTTTCCTTTGCTGTGCAAAAGCTTTTGATCTTGATGAAGTCCCAATAGTTCATTTTTGCCCTTGCTTCTCTTTCCTTTGATGACGTTTCTAGGAAGAAGTTGCTCCCACTAAAGTCAAAGAGGTTGCTGCCTGTGTTCTCCTCAAGGATTTTGATGGATTCCTGTCTCACATTGGAGTCTATCGTTCCTTTTGAGTCTATTTTTGTGGGTGGTATAAGAAATTGGTCCTGTTTCATTCTTCTTCATGTGGCTGTCCAATTTTCCCAAAACCATTTGTTGAAGAGGCTGTCTTTTTTCCATTGGACATTCTTTTCTGCTTTGATGAAGATTAGTTGACCGTAGAGTTGAGGGTCTATTTGTGGGCTCTCTATTCTGTTCCATTGATCTGTGTGTCCTTTTTGTGCCAGTACCATACTGTCTTGATGATGACAGCTTTGTAATAGAGCTTGAAGTCTGGAATTGTAATGTCACCAACTTTGGTTTTCTTTTTCAACATTCTTCTGGTATTTGGTGTCTTTTCTGGTTCCATATAAATTTTAGGATTATTTGTTCCATTTCCTTGAAAAAAGTTGATGGTATTTTGATAGGGATTACATTAAATGCATAGATTGCTCTAGGTAGCATAGACATTTTCACAATTTGTTCTTCTAATCCAGGAGCATGGAACATTTTTCCATTTCCTTGTGTCTTCCTCAATTTATTTCATGAGTACTTTATAGTTTTCTGAGTACAGATTCTTTGCCTCTTTGGTTAGGTTTATTCCTAAGTATCTTATGGTTTTGGGTGCAATTGTAAATGGGATCGACTCCTTAGTTTCTCTTTCTTCTGTCTTCTTGTTGGTGTATAGAAATGCAACTGATTTCTGTGCATTGATTTTATATTCTGATGCTTTACCAAATTCCTGTAGGAGTTCTTGCAGTTTTGGTGTGGTCTTTTGGGTTTTCCACATAAAGTACCATATCATCTGCAAAGAGTGAGAGTTAACTTCTGTTTTGCCTATTCAGATGATCTTTATTTCTTTTTGTTGTCTGATTGCTGAGGCTAGGACTTCTAGTACTATGTTGAATAGCAGTGGTGATCGTGGACATCCCTGCTGTGTTCCTGACCTTAGGGGGAAAGCTCTCAGTTTTTCCTCATTGAGAATGATATTTGCTGTGGGTTTTTTATAGATGGTTTTAATGATATTGGGGTATGTACCCTCTACCCCTATACTTTGAAGGGTTTTGATCAAGAAAGGATGCTGTACTTTGTCAAATGCTTTTTCAGTGACTATTGAGAGTATCATATGGTTCTTGTTCTTTCTTTTATTAATCATTGTATCACATTGATTGATTTGTAGATGTTGAACTAACCTTGAAGCCCAGGAATAAATCCCACTTGGTCATGATGAAGAATCTTCTTAATGTATTGTTAGATCCTATTGGCTAGTATTTTGGTGAAAGTTTTTGCATCCATGTTCATCAGGGATATTGGTCTGTAATTCTTTTTTTTTTTTTTTTTTTTTTGATGGGGTCTTTGTCTGATTTTGGGATCAAAGTAATGCTGGTCTCATAAAATGAGTTTGGAAGTTTTCCTTCCATTTCCATTTTTTGGAACAGTTTCAGAAGAACAGGTATTAATTCTTCTTTAAATGTTTGGTAGAATTCCCCTAGGAAGCCATCTGGCCCTGGGTTCTTGTTTGTTGGGAGATTTTTAATGACTGCTTCAATCTCCATTCCAGTTTCGGGTCTGTTCAGGTTTTCTATTTCTTCCTGGTTCAGTTTTAGTAGTTTATATGTCTCTAGAAATGCATCCATTTCTTCCAGATTGTCAAATTTGCTGGCATATAGTTGCTCATAATATGTTCTTAAAATTGTTTGTATTTCTTTGGTGTTGGTAGTGATCTCTCCTCTTGCATTCATGAATTTATTTATTTGGGTCCTTTCTCTTTTCTTTTGATAAGTCTGGCCAGGGGGTTATCAATCTTATTAATTCTTTCAAAGAACCAGCTCCTAGTTTCGTTGATCTGTTCTAATGTTCTTTTGGTTTCTATTTCATTGATTTCTGCTCTGATCTTTATTCTCTTCTCCTGCTGGGTTTAGGCTTTCATTGCTGTTCTTTCTCCAGCTCCTTTAGGTGTAGGGTTAGGTTGTGTATTGACCTTTCTTGTTTCTTGAGAAAGCTTTTATTGCTATATACTTTCCTCTCAGGACCGCCTTTGCTGTGTCCCAAGGATTGTGAACAGTTGTGTCTTCATTTACATTTGTTTCATGAATTTTTTAAAGTCTTCTTTAATTTCTGGTTGACCCATTCATTCTTTAGTAAGATGCTCTTTAGTCTTCATGTATTTGAGTTCTTTCCAACTTTCCTCTTGTGGTTGAGGTCTAGTTTCAAAGCATTGTGGTCTGAAAATATGCACGGAATGATCCCAATCTTTTGGTACTGGCTGAGACCTGATTTGTGACCCAGGATGTGATTTATTCTGGAGAATGTTCCATGAGCACTAGAGAAGAATGTGTATTCTGTTGCTTTGGGATGGAATGTTCTAAATAGATCTGTGATGTCCACCTGATCCAGTGTGTCATTTAAAGTCTTTATTTCCTTGTTGATCTTGTGCTTGGATGATCTGTGCATTTCAGTGAGGGGGGGGTATGTTAAAGTCACCAACTATTATTGTATTATTGTTTATGTGTTTCTTTGATTTTGTTATTAATTGGTTTATAGTTGACTGCTCCCATGTTAGGGGCATAGATATTTAAAATTGTTATATCTTCTTGTTAGACAGACCCTTTAAGTATGATATAGTGTCCTTCCTCATCTCTTATTATAGTTTTGGCTTAAAATCTAATTGATCTGATATAAGGATTGCCACCCCAGGTTTCTTTTGATGTCCATTAGCATGGTAAATATTTTTCCACCCCCTCACTTTAAATCTGGAGGTGTCTTTGGGTCTAAAATGAATTTCTTGCAGACAGCATGTCGATGGGTCTTGTTTTTTTGTCCATTCTGATACCCTGTGTTTTTTTATTGTGGCATTTAGCCCATTTACATTCAGGGTAACTACTGAAAGATATGAATTTAGTGCCATTGTATTGCCTGTAAGGTGACTGTTACTGTATATTGACTCTATTCCTTTCTTGTCTATGTTGCTTTTAGGTTTTCTCTTTGCTTAAAGGACCCCTTTCAATATTTCCTGTAGGGCTGGTTTGGTGTTTGCAAATTTTTTTAGCTTTTGTTTCTCCTGGAAGCTTTTTTTATCTCTCCTTCTATTTTCAGTGACAGCCTAGCTGGATATAGTATTTGTGGCTGCATGTTTTTCTCTTTAAGTACTCTGAATATATCTTGCCAGTCCTTTCTAGGCCACCAGGTCTCTGTGGATAGGTCTGCTGACAATCTAACATTTCTACCATTGTATGTTACAGACCTCTTGTCCTGAGCTGCTTTCAAGATTTTCTCTTTGTCACTGAGACTTGTAAGTTTTACTATTAGATGACAGGGTGTTGACCTATTTTTATTGATTTTGAGGGGGATTCTCTGTGCCTCCTGGATTTTGATACTTGTTCCCTTCCCTGAAATAGGAAAGTTCTCTACTATAATTTGCTCCAATATACCTTCTGCCCCCTCTCTCTTTTTTATTCTGGGATCCCAATTCTGAACTCTAGTTCTGACATCTTACTAATGTCCATATTGATTAGGTATTGTTCTTTTCTTTTGAGGTGAGTTTTTTAGCCATGTCATTTTATCCAGAGAAGAACTGATGAATGAGAGGAGAAAATACTTACAGTGTAGCAACAACCCCAGAAAATTACAGAGTAACCAAATCAGAAGCAACCCAAAACTGAGGGGAGAAGAAAGGGGAAAAAGATAGATAGATATAGATATAGATGATTAGACTGGTGAATAGAACAGAGACACACAGTTGATTCTGGGTGTATTTTGTTCCATTAGAAGAAATTGCCTCCCAAAATTTTAAAAAAAGAAAAACTTATATATACTAAAAAATAAGGGTAACCACGATGGGGGGATGGAATATGACTGTAAAGATAAAAATTTAAAAAGATTTTTTTAAAAAAGTTGATAAGAATTTGGTTGAGAAAAGAAAAAGAAAGAGAAAATAAAGGAGAGACTATGATCAGGTTGGAGACTAGAACAAAGCCATACGCTAGATTTAGGGCAGATTTTGATCTGTTAGAAGAAACTCTATCCCAGAATTTTAAACAAAGAAAAATAAGGTTAAATACAATGAAGGGATAGAATACGACTATGACAATGAAAATTTTAAAAAGATTTTTAAAAAGGCATTGATAAGATAAAATAGTTTTTAAAATGGTTAAAATAGGAAATAGGAAAAATTTTTAAAAATAGAATAAGAAAAAATAAAATTAAAAAAAATTTAACTTTGAAAGACTGAAGAATCATGGGGGAAAAGCCGTGAATTCTATGTGCTATATTCCCCTAGCTCTGAAGTTTTTCAGTTCCTATTGATCCGTGAACTTGGTCTTGGCTGGGTTTCTTGTTGATCTTCTGGGGGAGGCGCCTGTTGCAGCGATTCTCAAATGTCTTTGCCCAAGGCGGAATTGCACGGCCCGTGCCAGGGGCCAGGCTAAGTCATCTGCTCGGTTTGGGTATTGCGAGCTTTTGTTCCCTGAATGTTTTCCATACAGCTTTGGAGGACAGGAATGAAGATGGCGGCCCCCCAGTCTCCAGCCCTAGAGGAGCTGAGAGCTCGGGGCCTCACTCCCCAGTGCAGCCTCAGAGAAAAGCAGTCAATCCCTCCCCTCTCCCTGGTCTCTGGCCGTGCTCCAAGCTCACCCAGCCTGTGACCGAGTGTTTCTATATCTGGTGCATGGCCCTGTTTTGAGTCTCCTGACACAGCCGATTCCTGTAGTATGCTCCTGTGCCACCCCCCCCCCCGCCAGGGGAAGAAGATGAGTCTCCCCAGATCTGCCACTTGTGGGGTCCCTGTTTTAAGAGCAGTGGCCCGACTGTGGGGGGGATCACAGTTTACGGCAACCCTGAGGTGAGAGCCCACTCCTTGGCTCTGTCTTTAGAGCCAGCTTCCCACTCTGCTACCTGGGAGCTCTGCCACGCTCAGAAGCCCCCAGTCTTTCTGTAACCCCAAGGAACCTGAGACCGCACTGTACCTGCGAGGGCTCCACCCCCCACTTAGCCTCTAGAGGGACGTCCCTCAGTGGGGCGACTTCTGTAAGTTCCGATTTTGTGCTCCGCTGCTCCACCGCTTGCCAGGAGCCGGCCCCTCCCCCCACCATCGCTCTTCCCATCTATCACCTTGGACTCACTTCTCCGCACGTCCGACCCTCCAGAAAGTGGTCGCTTATCTGTTCCTAGAATTGCTGCTCTTCTTCTCTTGGATCTCCTGTCGTGTTTGTAGGTGTTCAGAATGGCTTGATAACTGTCTAGCTGAGCTCCTGGGACCCCGCAATATTTAGGTCTCCTCCCCCTCCACCATCTTGCTCCTCCCCCTCTCCACAAACATTTCTTGAATGGCTATTGTACTGAAATACAAAGAAAAGTAACATTCAGTTCTGATCCACTAAATATTCAATTCCGAAGGAGACCAACGTACGAAAAATACATAAATGGAATAGGGTGGCTAACTGACCAGAAACATGGAATTTTTTTGGAAGAGTCTACAATTCAAATATCCTAGCCTGCTGTTGAACCTCATTTCCTAATTTGTGGCTCAGCAGAAACAGCCGTCTTATACACAGTATAAGCAAGATGCTATAAACCACAGAATTTGCTAAATGGTCTGGAACTCTGTTGGCCCTGTGGCCACCATCACAACACATGTCAGACTTCTAAATTCATGGCTAACTGTCTCAAGGGAAAGCTGGAGAATCAGAGTATATCATCATCTTGAATTAATAGACTATACAAGGAGCCTCTCTATTTTGGAATGCATGTTTATATATTAAACTTACTTATTCCATAGCTCTCTTGAGACATTTATTGCTTTTCTTATATAAGCAGATAAGATTTTTAGTAAAGTCCAAAGGTTCCAAGTGTTTCTGGAGCCAGACGGTCCTGAATTTGACTCTGAACCTGCTCCTTACCATCTGATTGCCGTCAGCAAGTCCCTCTAGCCTCATTAAGCCCAATCTCTTTGTCTGTCTGTTAGAAATAAGAATGATACTGAATGCTATGGAGCATGGTGAGGAGTAAGTAAAACACTGCACGTAAATCCCAGCACTTCGTCTGGCATGGAGTTAGAGGGGGGGAAAGTGCTACTGTTATTGGGAAGAATGTTGTTTTATAAATTGCAATTATCCTGAGGTGGCAGTAGAGGGAGCACAGTCATTGGAAACTGGACCTGAGGATACTAACTAGATACTTAGAGCCATTTGTAGAAGACGTTGACCCTGTTCTGCTGGGCTGGAGGGACCCGCACTCAGATGAGCTAAGACCCGCCCCAGACTGTCTTGTCCCAATTATCCTTTCTAGTATAGAAACTAACATACACTACTGTAAAATTCAGTGTGTCTTTCTGTATGGACAGGTTCCCTCCATCCAGCACCAAACTCTAACTCCCCCTAGTTTCCGTAGGACACATTAGAGAGGAAGCTCGGATGGGATAGGTAAGGTGCTTCCACAAAAATGAAAACGAACAGACGTTTACACTCTTCGTACAAGAATTGGGACACAGTGGAGCTGGCTTACAACGGGCATCAGGGAAAGTGATAGCCCCTTCTCTTCTCTCGCTGACTCCCACACAAGCAGCTGGGCTTAGACATGGTAGAAAAAACAGTCAAGATCTGCCTGAATCCTCACTGCGTCTGATACACAGACGTGAACCTGCCTATCTCACGGGACTCTCTTTGTCTCCACTTGAAGGCCCATCTGTGTACAGTGAGGAGAGAAGGTCACTTTCAAAGTTCCTCACAACTGGTATTATTATTTTATTAATAGCAGCTATTACTGAATATTTTCCTTTATCTCATTCCTTACTTTAGCTCTTGGAATCTTCCCAGCAGTTTCATGCAGGATGTAATATCCCATTTTGACAGAATTGGGGGCTCAGAGAGGTTAGGTAGCTGATCTGACTTTGTACAGCTAGAAAGTGGCATGATCAGACTTAGAATCTGTATTTCTGCCAGTCTATAACCTGATATTTCTCTGTTAAGATGAAGCAAAAAAAATTAGAAATAAGGATTTAACTAGGGCAAATGGGACCTCAATTACAGGAGGCGAAGAATCTGTTGTAGACTTTTGCGTTTGGCAAACTGGGGATTTCGCCTCAGCGTGCTTCCTCTGGTTTTCTTCCTCAACCTTCTCTTCTCCTTCCTCCTCCTTCTTCTCTATCCCCAACACTTCTTCTTTGTTTTTGACTCTACGGGACTCATGAATCTGAGGTCAATGTAGGGCCAAGAAATTGGGAACCTAGCTATTTAGACTTGATTCTAAAAAAGAAAAGTAAAGTGGACATAGAGATACCTGTTCTTAGAAGCCTGACTTAGTTCAAGAAACAGGAAGGTAGGCAGAGGTTTAAGGGAGATGCTTCAACCAAGGAAAAAAAGTGTTCATTTGGGCACAAATTCCCTCATGATATACCACTGCATAAACTGATTATGGTGGATAGGATATGGTAGACAAAGCAGAGGTTACAAAAATGCAGATTCTGGGGGGTAGTCTCCAAGACTTTTTGTAAGGAAAGGCCCTCTGTCTGTGCAAATAAAACTATTTTTATGATAATGTTTTGCCTTTTCACTCTGTTGACGTTTGCACTGATGTTACCAAAGCCATGATGGGTAATGTTGGTGCCTCAGCATAAACCAAGGCAGTGATGCCAGATTATTCTAGAAGTCACTGTACTCTTCACCACCACACATGTTAAACTGTTTAAATGCCAGTTTAACTTAATGTTCTCAATGAAGCAGGGAAATTAATTTTATTAAAATTTAAATTAATGTCCCCGTAATATTCTGTTATGAGAATGAGAAGTATATGAGAAGAAAATGAGAACATTGAGGTATGATGACTGTCTCAAAGAAAAACCCTTGTGTGATTGAGTGTCACAGAGCATCTTCTTACTTAGAAGAATGCCTTGACAAACTGTGGTTATCCAAGTTTGAATATCCGGAAGACATTTTCCTAAAAAGGAACAGGGTATGACTGTAATTTCAGGGAAAACACTTGGCAATGTCTGTTTTCAATAATAATATTGGAGTTTTCAAGCAAAAATCAGAATTTGCAAAACTTGCAACCTCCTTCTGAGCTTAACAATTTCCCAATACTTAAAAAGACTTTTCTAATGAGATCCATGGTGATATTAGCAGATAGGATTTTCTGATTTGTACGATGAAGGGTGTCAGCGTTTAGAAGATCTGCGTAATCTAGTGGATTCATGTTTTCCAAATAACCAATGCGTGATATTATAAAATCATGTGTGGGTAAAATTTCCATTTAAAATACAAGATATGCCAACAGATTTTAATGTAACACTGTAAGGTCTGCCGATGGAGTTTCACATTCCACAGTGCACCAATCCTTAAAAAACTTTACCACTTGTTGAATTTTGCTGTCGTGGTGAAGAAGGTTATCCACATTACCTGCAGAGGCTATTAAAATGCTCCTCCTTTTCCAATTATGTATCTGTGTGAGTCCAGATTTTCTTCAAATACTTCAAATATTTCTTCAAAAACCAAACAATTGCAAAAGATAAATGCAGAAGCAGATATAAGAATCCAGCTGTCTTTTCTCAACATATACATTAGAGATTTTTAAAAATGTAAATCTATGCCACTTGTTCTGACTTTTTAAATTTTTTTAAAAATTTAACAAAAAAAATGTTTAAGATTTATTTACTTAAGTTATCTCTACATCCAACAGGGGGCTCAAACTCACAACTCTGAGATCAAAAGTCACGTCCTCCACCAGCAGAGCCGGCCAGGTGCCCCCTCACTAATTTTTTATGTTAGAAATACAGTTTTTTTTTTCATTTAAGAAGGTTTATTTAAACACATAATGGGTTTATGATTATAATTTTTAATGAATAAATATTTCCATTCTTTTCTTCAGATTTAGTTTTAATACAGTAAATATGAATTTAATATAGAATAATAATACACAAAAATTCTTTGGAGTTGTCAACAATTTTTAAGAGGATAAAGGTGTCATGAGATCAGTTTGAACACTGCTGAGGGAGTTCCGAGGTGAGGGCCTTAAAAGGAAGAAGTGAAGGAGGTCTCTACTTTGTACAACAGGCTCTCAGCAGTTGAGTACAATGATGGCAAAGACAGGCGAAACCAGTATGACTAACACTAGAAGGCAGGAAGTGAAAAGTGCTAAATGAGTGGTCTAGATGTGCGCTAGTAGGGTAGCCACCAGCCACATGAGGCTGCTGGGCACCTGAAATGCGGTTAGTCCAAGTGGAGATTTCCTGAAAGTGCCAACGACACACCGGACTTCAGAGATTATGTATGAAATAAGGAAAGCAAAGCATCTCATTAAGAATTTTTATATTGACTATATGCCAAAATGTTAATATTCTGTATCATTGGGTTATTGATAGCATTGAAGTTAATTTTACCTGTTCCCTTTACCTTTTTTGATGTAGCTGCTGGAAAATTTAGACCTGTGGCTTGCATTTTATTTTTCTCAGACAGCTCTAGTTTGGATGGGAAGTGTGATGAGAATTCAGAGCAAGGAAAATGTGCTGTGGGTTGGGGTCATCCGTGAAATCTTCACCAAGGATAAGGAATTCAAAAAAATAAAGACAAATTGGAAAACAGAGTCTTAACTATAGAGAACAAACAGAGTAACCAGAAGGAAGGTGGGGGGGGGGGCAGAGGAAGGGGATTCACAGTGCAGTTATCTCACTGAGCACTGAGTGATATACAGACTTGTTGCCATGTTGAATCTCTCACTATATTCTATACCTGAAACCAGGGTAATGCTGTATGTTAACTACACTGGAATTGAAATTAAATTCAATTTAGAAAAAAAGAGGGATAGGATTTCAGTAAATAGACAATGTGGGGGGGGGCCTGCAGTTGAAGGGAGCATCAATACTGAAGTAGGAGAGGATCCTCCAGGGAGCAGGACAAATGGGTCTGCCTGGGATCCGGGCTCCTGGGTAGGAAGTGGGGGTGGGCGGAGCGGGTGGTGAGGAGAGGTTTCAGGATAGGTTGGGGCCAGACTGGACACAAGTTGGAGTGCCGAGAATCTGGACTTTTTCAGGACACACGGCTTCCCCAGAGAAAACCAGACTCCGTGTTCTTTAGGAAGGGACAGAGCCGCAGAAGCTCCTGGAAACTGCCCAGAAAGCAAGCAGCTGAGACCAGGCCTGCCTGAGCCGGGAGGAGAGTGATGCGGAGTGTGACTTTGGAGTGGACAGACTTATTTTTGCGCACTGGAGGGACCGGGGCGAGGAATGCAAGCAGGGGATGGTGATACTGATGTTCGGAGCGGAGGAGAGCCCGGGGAAGAGCAGGCCAGGCGGCCGGTCCGAGCGCGCGGCGGCGGGCCCGCACCCGGGTCTGCTGCTGGGGACGCACGCAGAAGCGGGTCGGGTCATTGGCTCTGCCCCGTCAGTCTATCGTCCTGTGTTTTTATCTCCATGTTCCCGCACGTTGAGGAGAACTCGTGTCGCGGGTTAGGATCCAGCTCGGAGGAGATACAACAAAAAGACCACCGCGAGGGCGTGCAGAGCCCGGCCTCCGCGTCCTCGGGTCGGAGAGAGGCGCTGGAACCACGGGGACGAAGGCTCCCTCCGGCTCCGGGGTTCTCGAACGGGCCCGTGTCACAAGGGGGAGACGAGGTCCCGCGGCAACCGGGCACGCGGCGGCGGGCGCGTGGGACGGAGCGTGCGGGGTGCGCGGGGGCCGGCGTGACGCCCGCAGCCCGCCCGAGCCTCCCGCGAGGCCGTCCTGCTCCGCGCGAGCCGCCCCTGCGGGACCCGGAGCCCCGCGAGGTCGGAGACTTTGGTATTTGGGTCCCTCCAGGGGCCGAGAAGCTCCGGGCACGTAAGTCCCACGGGGGGTCTCAGCTGCGGCTCCGGAAGACAGGGGTGTGTGTCCCCCCGTCGCCCCCCGCCCGCGGCCCCGGGGCCACCCGCGGGCCCGGGACGGACGCGCCCTGCGCAGGGGCTCGGCCCGGCGGTCCCCGCTGGCCCGCGCGTCCGGCCCGGGGAGTGGGCGGGACGCGACGGGCCCCGACCCCGTGAAGTCCCGGGACTCTGGCTCTGACGCACAGGAAAGCTCCCGTGGGAGGGGACATGCAAATGCCGCCGCGACCATGGCGTCAGCGGCTCCGTCCCGGGGACGGTGAGGGCGACTCCGACTCGGGGCCGGACGCCGACGGGACGGCCGCGGAGCCAGGTAAGGGGCGGCCCCGGCCTGGCGTCGCTTCCCCGGCCGCGGGCCGGACGCGCTGTGCGGGCGGCGGGGCCGCGCCGGGACGGTCGCTGCGCCCTGGGTGGCTGCGCGCGGCGGGTCCTCCGCGGCCCCGGGGCACGAGGTCACGGACGCCCCGGCGCAGGCGGCGCAGGTGTCGGGGACGCTCGGCGCTCAGCCCCGGATCCGCGCGGCGGGAGGGACGCCGGTGGCGATGCGGACGCGTGTCCCCGGGAAGGGACCCCCGCGTCTCAGGCGGTTCCTCGGAGCCGCGGGCCGGGCAGCGGACGGGGCGCCTGGGTCCGGGGAACCCCGGAGCTGGGGCGGCCGGTGGCTGCGGCTTGGATGAGGAGGAGGGACACCGAGGGCATGTCCTCTCCTGTGCAAGTCACAGAGCCCGCGCGGCCCTGTCAGCTCCCAGACGGCAGGACAAAATGCCCCTTTACCTAGGGCCGGACGTTCAAAGACGACAGACGGGCACCCGGTGTCCAGAGACACGCGCTGTCGTCTTCCTGCGGTGGGAGAAGTGGCCCCGGACAGCGGGCCCCGCAGAGCGCAAGGAAGGGAGAGGAAGGACTAAAGGCCTTTCTAGAGGCTTCAGCAGAGAGGAGGGCCCTGGGCCGCGCCTTATCCTCCCCGCCTTCAGCCTCAGGTTCCGCTCTCTGGGAGGTGGACCCAGGTCCGGCCAGTCATGAGCCGAACTCTGGGACAGGTTCCGTCCAGTTACTTCTCAGTGGAAAAACAGATTTTCATCCGAATCACAGCAAGGATTTAAGAAAAATAGCGATAATGATTGTAATGGTGTTTTCAGCTCATGTGCTCTCACCGGTATGGAGAACAAGTGGACAGGGGTACGGCAGGACAATGTCACAGTAGCATGGGAACAAATGGTCCAATTCTGTGTGACCTGCAAGTACAGGCAGAGACCCATGGAGACAGGTGGATGCAGATGTCCAGCATCTGCGAAGACAGCTGGGTCTGGTTTCGGGAGACCTCAGATGGGTCCTTAGGAGCGATGCATCTTGGGTACGAGTCATTTTGCTTGTCCCTCGGATTTTTTCTCATTTTTAAACTTGGAATAAAACTAACTCTCCGCCTGCCCTACGCACAGCCACATCAGAATTGCCCCTCATTTAACAAGCACTTGCTGAGAGAGACACAATATGCCGAGAATGCGGCGCGTAACAGGTCTTCAAGATACAAAGTGAAATGAAAATAAAACTTTCTTTTCCCGGTTTCTTTCTTTTAACAAAACGTTCCTCTATAGATTTAGATCACGGAGACTGTGCCCCAGAGTGGTTCCATTTGAAACCTGAGGATGTGAACTACATGAAATCAGTTATCATGCCCTTCTGTAGGCAAAGGGAAATCTTAACTTACCTACAAGACAGGCCGAGATATTTTGGTGATTCATCATGTAAAAGTTTTGTTCTTTTATCTAAAATTGGTGATAAAACTATCAGAACTTTGACTTTGGAAAAAGTAAAATACTCTAACTTCAAGATGTCGTATTCATCTCCCTGAGTTGGGAAATGTCTAAAGCTTCTAACTGGCGAGAGTAGGATAAGGTGGGGAAACACATACTTTTGTTTTTTTGTGAGTGCCTCTGCCAAACATGTACCTAGTGTGGTTTCCTCCTCAGTTAACCTGAGGGTTTAACCACCGTCAGTCATACACCAGAGACTAATTAAAAGTCGACCGTAAAAGCTCTGCCCAATCATAGTGGATCATCACACGGAGAAACAGAAATGTGTATGGATTCGGAGAGATTTCAAGCTGAAAGAATTAGAGCCCACAGAAATGCATACATGAAACTCTTCATAACTAAGACCAAACTTGACTGGAGGTCTAGGCTTATAAGTACGACTCAGGAAGCCAGACAACTCTGAAATAGAGAAAAAACGATGGGCAGTTGGATGGATGAGGTGCTCCTCACACAGAAAGTCTACTGAGGGTCTGAGAAGGCACAGTTTGCCTTCAGGCTGCTCAAAGTCAAGACTGCAGAGGGAACAAGGGGTAAGAAAGGAGTTTGTTGAGGACACAGATTTGTGCGACAGATCGGAGGTGTTGGGGGGATGAACGCTTTCTGGAGAAAGTTCTGGAGTTCCTGTTAGAGCAAAGCAGGACATGCTTTGGGGATAGAGAACTTTTTTCCCCTTGATTAGTTATGACTTAGGAAAAAGCTGAGGATGCTTCATCTTTGGGTTGAAAACTTCTTCTCTTTACTGTTTTCTTATATAAGGTGACTACAAAAGAAATTTTTTTTAGTTACTTAACTAATGGACAACTCTGTCTTTGTGTGAAACCTAAGGGAGGGGTGCCTGGGTGGCTTAGTCAGTCAAGCGTCTGCCTCAGGCTCAGCTAATGATCCCAGGTTCCTGGGATCAAACCCCACATCTGGCTCCCTGCTCAGTGGGGAGTCTGGTTCTCTCTCTCCCTCTGCCTCTCCCCTGCTTGGGCTCACTCTTGCCCTCTCTCTCTCTCTCTCTCTCCCCCCCTCACTCTCTGTCAAATAAATAAAATCTTCCAAAAAAAATCTATGGGAGAAAAACATGTACCACCGTTATTTACATTATTTTTAAACTCTAATTCTACCTCTTCATTTATAGCATGTCTCAGTGGAATCAAGTCCAGCAATTAGAAATCAAATTTTTGGAGCAAGTAGATCAATTCTATGATGACAACTTTCCTATGGAAATTCGACATCTGTTGGCTCAATGGATTGAAAATCAAGACTGGTAGGATCAAGCATTATTGTATTTTCTCTAGAGGTTGATGTATAAATGCTTTATGCTCTCTCTTTGTGAATTCATTCTTTCATCTGCTTTTGACTCCGGAGATGCGTTCTTTCAGATAAAGAATTTTCTTCAATCATTTGGAAAACTTCCTCAAAAGAAGAGAATCATTGTTCTTTCTGGTTTCATCTGTTATAGATGAAAACTAAATGCTTCTAGGGCTTTGGTTTTTTGGTAAGCCCAAATCCCAGTAATTTCTAAATATTAAAAAGCCATGAGGTGTCTGGGTGGCTCAGTGGGTTAAGCCTCTGCCTTTGGCTCAGGTCATGGTCTCAGGGTCCTGGGATCAAGCCCCGCATCGGGCTCTCTGCTCGGCAGGGAGCCTGCTTCCCCCTCTCTCTCTGCCTGCCTCTCTGCCTATTTGTGATCTCTATCAAATAAATAAATAAAATCTTTTTTAAAAAAAAGCCACAGAATGAACCTATTGTTTATCTCAATTTCCAATTTACAGTCTCAATGTAAATATTTTTTCTTACTATATTTTAAAATCATTCTTTAAAGCTCTGTTTATCTTGTACAATTAATTTTTTTGTTTTGAATAGTCCTCTCTCCTACTGTGATAAAATATACATAACATAACATTTACCATTTTAACCATTTGTTATAAAGTATGTACAGTTTGGGGGCATCATGCACATTTCCCTTGCTGTGCAACCATCACCACCGTCTGTGTCCAGAACTTTTTCACCTCCTCAAACTGAAACTCTGCCCTCATTAGCCAAGAGCTCTTCACTCTTTCTACCCCAGGCCTGGCAACCACCATCCTCTTCTCTGTCTCTCTGCCTGTAACTACTCCAGGCACTTCACGTCAATGTAATCACACAATATGTGTGCTTCTGTGGCTGAAGTATTTCACTTACCATGTTTTTTCAAGATTCATTCATGTGGCATGAATCAGAATTTCCTTCTCTTTTTAAGGCCGAATGATATTCTATTATAGATGTGCCACATTTTGTTTATTCATCTGCCAATTAACATTGGAATCGTTCCTACCTTGTGGCTATTGTGAATAAAGCTAGTATGAACGCTGACATACAAATATCCGTTCAAGGCCTTGCCTTTAATTCTTTCGAGGATCTACCGAGAAGGGGAATTGTTGTGTGTAATTTTCTGCTTATATTTTGAAAAATCTCCGTCCTGTTTTCTACAGTGGCTGTGGAAGGGGTCCCAGTCTCTCCACACCCTCACCAACACTTGTCGTGTAGGGTTTTCAGTAAAAGCCATTTGAAGGGGTGTGAAGTGGTAGCTCACATTTTGACTTGCATGTCCCCAATGATCAGTGATGTTGAGTCTACTTTGATGTGTACAATTTAATTTGTAAAAGCCTTTAAATGCTTGTCACTGTGGAATAGATAGATCTCTTTTAAAATTTGTATGGTAAAACAGTAGACGTTTTACCAGGTTGTTTCCTGCTGTGCAATAACACTTTTGCTTTTTAGGGAGGCGGCTTCCAACAATGAAACCATGGCAACAATTCTTCTTCAAAACTTGCTAATACAACTGGATGAACAGTTAGGTCGCGTTTCCAAAGAGAAAAACCTGCTCTTGATACACAATCTGAAAAGAATTAGGAAAGTTCTGCAGGTGAGAATGCATTCTATTTTTTCAAAAATGTTTTGATTTATGTGTCTTGAACTCAGCTAAAAAATCAAATATGTACCCTTATATTATTTTCAGTTCAGATTTAAGAGGGAAAATGTGAATTCTCTTATCATTTTATGCTCCATTTTATCTTATTAATTCATGTTTGTTTTTCATGAAATTTTGAACCGAAATACACTGTACATGGGAGGAACGGGAGGACATGTGTGATTTTCTTGTGACCGTTGACTAGTTATGTTCAAATCTGACAATGCTGGAACAAGGATTTCAAAGATTATATGTTCACAGCTCGTCCTCTCTTGCCTTTCTCTCTCAAGTAACAACTTAGTTGGTATCGTCCCATCTTAGACGGAGGCCTCACTGTTGTATGTATCCTTCCGGATTTGGGTCACATCTTACCTCCTCCAAAAGATTCCTGGGTACTCTCTGGCCCCTAGCTCTAGGTCTCCCGCCTCTAGCTCTCCAAAAGTTCGCCCAGGCAAAGCTCTTTCGTCTGCGGTCTGTGTTCTCGCAACATCTGCAACACATCTGTACCATGGCACTTAGTATAGCCTTTATGGGTAGAACTTCTATGTGTTTGTCTTCTCCCCCAAACTGGGGACTTTAATATTCAGCTTTGAATTCCCAGAGCCCACCACAAGACTGGATATGTAGGAGAATGTAATATTCATTGATCACAGGGATGAATGAATGAATGGGAGTGGAACAAGGATCTAGAGAATTAAGGGCAGCCTGATACTGAGTTAAACTCAGAGGCGCTAACATGCATACTGAAGCTGAACGTGAATTGCTGTGTTATTTCCTGAGTGTCTCTCCAGTGTATTAGACAACATGAAAAGTGCATGTGCCATCTCTCAGTGAGGCATTCTTAAAACCCCAAAGTTATAATGAACACATTTTTAGAAAGTTTTACCTAGACTATCACAGAAGTGTGCTGGAAGTTACTAGCATTTGTGGGAGGGAAATATATGTTGTTTTTCCTACTGTATGAATTGCACTGAGCTGTCTTTGCCCTTGTTGTAATCCCCTACAGATTTACAAAACACGTGGCCCAGGTAGGAGGATAGCTTGTTGCCAACAAAAGAGGATTTTTCACAGCATAAAGCAAGCAGTCTCTTACAGAGATAAGACATTTAACCTTGGCTTCATTAGCTTAGGGCTCCGATCAATAAACTTAAAAAAAAAAAAAAAAAAACAACGGTGGGCCGTTGCTCCTCACAAGTCAAATGTGAGTAAGTCCCTGCCTGTTCGAGGGCCCGTGACTAAGAATGGTTGTTACAGTTTTACCTGGCTGAAAAAGAATAAAAATAAAATAAATCAGTTTGTGACATGAAAATTTCACGAAATTCAAATTTTTGTATTTTAGCGGAATGCAGCCACGCCCCTTCATTTACATATTGACTCGGGCTGCTTTTGCGCTTTAGTGGCAGAGATTGGCCCCCAAAGCCTAAAATAAAAATGTGTGTATGTGTATCGTGTGTGTGTTTGTGTGTGTGTGTGTGTATGTGTGTATTGTGTGTTGTGTGTGTGTGCATATCAGTCATAGTTATCTGGCCTAGAAGCAAAGGTCCTAAGGTCACTTGGCTGGAGGGACACAGATGGGTAAAATGAATGACGCATGGTATCTGGAAATTCTGAAGTTTAAAATTCTCAAAATGTGACCTTGGGCAATTACTTAATCTTTCTCAATGCTCACATCTTCTCGTGTAAGTGGGAATGAATCTTATTTATTTTTTGGGATTCTAAGGAAGGCTGGAGTTTTTATTCTGGAAAAAAAAAATAGTAGGCTTCCAATAAATGGTTTTTGTTGTTGATGGGTAAAAGAAAAGGATTTTCTTAGGTGAAATCAAGGGTAAACTTACAGCCCATTTTGGTTGGGGGGGTTGGAGATAAGATTTTGAGGGAGTTCAAGAACGTGCAGTAACTTTCATTCACATTTTGGCTCAAGCGAAAGCTCTTCTGTGTTTGTCACTGGCTCTCCAGCATCTTATCTCTGTAGACCCTTCCCAACAAACTGCCCCAAGCTCCTCGACATCCTTGCCCCAGAAGAATAGACCTCCTAGTCCCAAACTACCAAATTCACTCTTCAAAGGCTCTGAGCCTCTCTCCATGGCTAAGGATGCAATGCCATCCCTCTCACGCCAGCCCAGCTCCCAGTCTTTCCTGGAGGACCTGTGGATGTCCCAGTGCCTCAAGGAAATCTTCACCCTCCTTCACGGAGCGTGGGTTGCAAGATAACCAGCATCTCCTTTGTGCTGGATATATCTAAGCAGGTCATGGGCTCTTTGAAGTGAAAGCCTGACCTCCTTTTTTGACCTCCTACTCCCTCCGGTACCCACTGTGGTTCTCCTGCCAACGAGGAACTCAAAAAAACAGTTTGGTTGCTTAAGATATTTTGAACTGACCGAAGAGTTGCTCTTTCCTTCATTTTGTAAGCTATGTTTCTCGGGTATTTGTATTAATTCAGAATACAATAAAAAATAGTAATAGAGAACATTGTCAACCATGGTTGTAGACCTAAACAAACCTGCATTTTATGTTTCTTTTTAATATATCATATTCCCACTATTGTTTATTTTGTTTTTTTAATGTCTTTTTGATAAAACAACATCTCCCGCTTCCCCAAGAATTAAAAGAGAAAAAAACCTCCTATCAAAAGACTGTTGACACTGTGCTTGTCTGGTTTGAACGTTTCCATCCTCTGAGATTTTAAGTGCAATCCGTGTTAACTATTACAGCACAGAAGAGCAAACAATAAAGTTCCAGGAGAATTAAACCAGCGTAAAGCAGATTTGTTTTAGTTCTTTACAGAGCAGCTGAGGTCTTCAGTTTCAACATCCAGTTGAACACTGATGTCCAGCTCACCTTTGCCCCTTTAAGGGGAGGCAGGGTCAGGTCAAGGCCAGGAGAAAGGACTGCTTCAGGCTGAATCCTGACTCCCGGAAGCACTTGCCCTACAGCCCAGGGCAAGATGTGTACACTCTCTTGCCTCAGTTTCCTCAGCAGTGGGAGGAGAATCACACTCGTCTATTACCCAAGGGGTGTTAGAAGCATTAAAAAATTCTAAAGAATGTGGTAAGCTTAGGATTTACTAAAAAGAAACACCTGCCCTAGATATTGCAAGAATGCTATGCCTTATTCTTGGGCTTTTTTTTTTTTCTTTTTTAAACCAATAGACTATTTTTCTTTTTTTTAAAGATTCTTTTTTTTTGGATAGAGAGAGACACAGAGAGGGAGGAAACACAAGTAGGGAGAGTGGGAGAGGGAGAAGCAGGCTTCCTGCCGAGCAGGGAGCCCGATGTGGGGCTCATTCCCAGGACCCTGGGATCATGACCTGAGCTGAAGGCAGATGCTTACCGACTGAGCCACCCAGGTGCCCCTAAACCAATAGACTATTTTTTTAGAGCAGTTTTGGATTTATAGAAAAGTTGAGCAAAGGTACAGAAAGTTTCCTTATACTCCCACTCTACGTGCCTCTCCCCAGTGTCCCCTATTAGAAACATCTTGCATTACTGTAGTACATCTGTTACAATTGATGAACCTGTTGTGATTCATTATTATTAACTTATTACATGAAGGCTTTCTCTTGGTGCTGTCCACTTCTATGGGTTTTGACAAATGCATGATGTCATATATCCACCATTTCAGGTTTACTGCCCTAAAATCTCCTCTGCTCTACTAGTTCATCCTTCTCTTCCTTACCCCAAACTCCTGGCAACCACAGATCTTTTTAGTTTTTCTCTATTCTGCTTTTTCCAGACTGTCATATAGTTGGAACCATACAGTCTAGAGACTTTTCAGATTGGCCTTTTTCACTTAATAATATGCTTTTAAGCATGTCTCTTTGTAACTTGAGATTTGTAACTTGTAACTTATTATCACTTATTAACTTATAACTTATTAACTTATTATCACTGAACAATATTCTCCTGTATGTATGTACTATAGTTTGTTGATCCATTTTTAGCAATCATGAATAAAACTGATATTAACATTCATGTGCAGATTTTTGGATGGGCATGAGTTTTCAACCCATTTGGGTAAATACCTAGGGGCTTGATTGCTAGATCTTTGTTTTGGGGCTTTCTATCACAAGACTCCTCCTTATTCATCTTCCTCACTGTATCGTTCCCTGCTGAGGCTGCTGTAAATACAATTGATTAGGTGGATTTGAAATAAGAGACATTTACTTCTCACAGTTCTGGAGGCAAGGAAGTTCAAGGTGCTGGCGGGATTCGGTGTCTGATTCAGCTTTCTGGTTCAGAGACAGCTGTCTTTTCACAGGGCCTCATGGGGCACAGTGGGGAGGCAACTCTCTAGGTTATCTTCTGTAAAGATGTTAATCCCATTCATGAGGGCTCTACCCTTTTGACTTAATCACCTCCCAGAGGTTTCACCTCCTAATAGCATCACATTAGGGGTTAGGACTTCAACATATGAATTAAGGAGACACAAATATGCAGTTTATAAGAACTTTCTCCTTTCTCCCTCAGAATGACATTTAAAAAATTAAAATGGGGGCACCTGGGTGGCTCAGCTGGTTAAGCGTCTGACTCTTGATTTTGGTTCAGGTCATGATCTCAGGGTCATGGGCTTGAGCCCTGTGTTGTGGAGCCTGCTTAAAATTTTCTCTCTTCTCTCTCTGTTCCTCCCTCCCCTTGTATGTATGTGGGCACTCTCTCTAAAAAAAAAAATAAGAAGAAGAATTAAAACGGCACATATTCATAATAAAAAATTAAAGTAATACAGAAAAAAAAGGCAAAGACCATATGAGATAATCCAAAATCTACTGCCTACATATAACAACATTAATATTTGGTGAGTGTCATTCCAGATATCTATACATACATATGCAAATAGAAGACTGGCTGTTGACACTTCATACTCAGTGGTTACCAGAATCTTAGAGTTTCCCGTGCCCCCTCTCCAACTCCACTCTGCTTTCTTCCCATCCAGAGTAACCACTAATCTAATTTTTGCATTTATCCATCTCTTCCTTTTTGTTATAGTTTTACCACATATGTGGTATCCTTAGTAAACATGGTGTATACATTTGCAAGTTACTGAATCTTACATAAATGGGATTAAAGTATATTTATTCTTGATAATTTTCTTTCACTTAATCTTGTTCCTAATATTGATCCGGGTTGGTGTGTACAGCTGCAGTTTATTCATTTTCATTGCTATATAGTATTCCATTGTGTGAAGATATCATGACTTATCCATTGTACTGTCAATGTGCATGTGGGTTACTTCTAGTATTCATTCACTATTTCAAACAATGTTGGACTGATGTTGGAATGAACGTTCTTGTGTGTGCTGCGTGGTGCATGAAACATGCATGAAATTCTCTAGGATCAATACCTAAGAGTGGAATTGCTGAATCATGGAGTATGTACATCTCTACTTGCACTAGGTAATGCCAAGATTGTTTTCCAAAATGGTGATACCAGTTTACACTCTCCTATTTGGGTAAGAGCCCTGGCTCCATATCTTTGTACATACTTGTAGTGGTCATATATCACATACCAATCTGGGGGTGTATCTGTCTTACTTCTTCAGTTTAATTTTTTCTTCTTTTTCTAACTACTTTATTCAAGTGCTTTATTTATTTTGAGCCTTTCTCTTTTTTTCTTATAAATGAATTTATATACTTTTGAGAAGTACTTTATGTACTTTAATATGTAGTCTTTTTACTGTTCATTTTGAAATAGTCCATAATTTCAGTATTGACTTTTAATTTCTAGATAAATTTAAAAACTTCAAACAAAAATGCATAGAAATGCCAGATAAAATAGAACAGACTTTTAATTGCATATGTAAGCACATCACATTAGAAGAAATTATAGAACCAAAAAAAATTTTTTTAACTGCAAGTAGGAGCTGCACTGGGGACTGTCATACATTCTTGGATTCTAGAAATACAGATCTCAAGCATGAAGGACACCAGAAGGAAAGAAAAGATCCCAAAAGTAACAAGAGAGAATAAATTTATTACCTACACAGAAATGAGAGGGAAACAAAGCCAAATTTAAAACAGAAACGAGAGAAGAGTAGAATAAATTTCTTCACAGAGCTGGCATAAAATATTCCTCAACTTAAAATTCTATACCCAGCTAAACTATTATGCAAAATTGAAAATTCACCACATAGATGCTACTGAAGGAAATTGAACACAGATGTTATGCATGCATGGTAAAATTTCAAAAGTACCACTACAAGTGAAAATAGAGTACAGAAGAAATTAAAAGAATAAAAACAATTAGAATCTGTAAAAAAAAATTGAAAGCATGAAAACGAGGTATCAGAAAAAAATCCAAATAATGTCTACTAAGTGGACAAAACTCAACAGTTATTAGACAAATTGTGGATTACATCTAAAATATGAAATAACAAGAGATGATGGATCAAAGAGGTCTGTGAGAGCTGTCTTGTAGAGAAGCTTGGGGGAGCCTTGGTAAGGAATCCAAATCTTATTCTGAGTGTAACGGGAAGCCATTGACAGGTTTGAGCAGGGGTATAACATCAACTTCTCTCTGATTTAAAAAGCTCACTCCAGGGGCACCTGGGTGGCTCAGTGGGTTGGGCCCTCTGCCTTTGGCTTGGGTCATGATCCTGGGGTCCTGGAATCAAGCCCCACATTGGGCGCTCTGCTTGGCAGGGAGCCTGCTTCTCCCTCTCTCTCTGCCTGCCTCTCTGCCTACTTCTGCCTACTTGTGATTTCTCTCTCTGTCAAATAAATAAATAAATATTTACTGTATCGAGGGGAGTATGGATGCAAGACAATGTTGGTGAACCAAATTTTAAAAACCCAATTTAAAATATCCTTCTTCAATCCACTTACTGTTTTTCATCTTGAAATGTGTGGTGTGGTGTGGTTTTCTTTTGTTATACCATTTTCCAAGTGGTACATTAATTCATCTATTCATTTTCATACTTTTTGTGTCACTTTGTGCTGGGCTTGTCGTTTATAAATATTATATAGCAATCTTATTATTCGGTCAGCAAATATTGAATAAGTCCTTGCTCTGTTACTGGTCACATTTTAAGCACTAGTGATGTTATTGGAGGAAGTCATGAAGCTTACAGTCTAAACAATTCACACCTCCTATGTTCTGGTTTTTAACTTAGAGGAACTTCTGTGGCCATTCCTCAAAACTAGTGTTTGGGAAGTAAGGGGAAGCAGGCATCAGCAAGCTTGTCTGATAATAGAAAAAAATTCTCCATCAATTAGAAGGCTGTGTTCAGGGTTTTGGCGTTAACTCTGTGGTTAACAATCCCACAACCCACGAGGCATTTTTCACCGACCAGGGTAACTATTCTGTTAATAAGTGTTTTAGGCCCCGCGGGTGAGGGGGCGCTTGCAAGTGTAGCCACATCTCACAACTTCTGCTCTCTGCTTCGCCATGGCCTCTTCCTCAAAGAAGAAACTCGTTTGGGTTTGCCTGAGCAAAAATATGGGCTAGAGCTGAAAGCTCCTCGAAAGTTGAGAGGATGGTGAGCTCCTTCTCACCCAGGCTGCAAAAATCCTATAGTTGGCCCCGAGTATCAGGTGAAGTGAGATTTTTGACATGACAAGGTAGAGGATTAGAAAAGTTTTTGCAGTAGGAAGAGAGGGGGAAAAAAACTGCTTTAATTGCTGATCTGCTCTGTATTTGCCAGATCTTACCTTCTCACTCCTGCTACTTTCTCAGTTCACTCCTCTTCCTTCCCCTCTGTATACCACATGTAAAGAGACGTGAAGGGGTGACCTCAACCTCTGACCTGAAAACAACCCGGTGTCGCCAGTTGGTGTTAACTCTGAAAGAGCTGAGTGGAGGGTTCAACCATGCACGTCATCTGCTGCCCATGGCGGGAGCCAGTTTGGCATTCACTCACAGTTCTTTCCCCAAGCCCCCTGGACACACACCCAGCTCTGTTTTCATCTGAGCTGATGACCATGTGCCAGTGTTACAATGCTTCTATCTCAGAAACTTGGAGACCTGCAGATTGTGCTGTTGAAGATGGAGAGGGAATTATTTGTCGAGGTTTTGTTGGTTGCGGAAGTTGAAATAGACAACAGAAGGTGGATGGTGTGCGTTGCCATCCCTTGTCCCTTGAGGTTGACACTAAAATGGAATCCAGCATGATCAACCCAAGATCCCACCCACTGAAAGTCCATTCATGAATCCTTTTGTGTGTGTTCCTCCAAGCCTTTCTCTTCTCTTATCCAAGGCTGCCCGGATTGGTCTCCCTCCTTACTGTCTTCTCTACCAGTTTATTACTTGAGTCCATAGTGATTCGTCCTTTCTCTGAATTCTACTTCTCTTTGAAGTGTATTCCAGAGCTTCTTTATGTAATAATGACTTTGTGTCTAGTGCATATATGGGTTTGTTTTTTTTAATTCCGAATGACAATTTGGGTTTTTGAGAGTGAGGTTCATATAATTTGCTTTGGGGTATACTGTATCTATTCCATAGATGTTTGTTGACTGAATATTGGCTTTGTCTTATGAATTTTAACATCAGACTCTATTGATTGCTGAACATACAAGGTGAGGAGGGCATAGATGTTCAAAAAGCTTGCAGTTTAGAATGGAGACAAAAGTACAAATAAATATTTATAATGCAGTGGGGTAAGCACCATGAGAGAAGTATCTACAGTCATAATTGGCAAAGTTGGGAACATTTAAGCTGTTTCTAGAAGGATGATTCAGGACTGTGAAGAGAAGAGAAGGGAAGAAAGGGAATCATATATGGAGAAGGAAAAAAAAAACCCACGTAGGAACATGAGAGAATGCCTATTTTCAAACTAGCTAGACATTCAAAGCATTAAGAGGAGGTTATATGAGGGTCTTGAGAGCCATGCTGAGCTTTTTGGACTTCTGCAGTGGGGCGCAATCCAAGGTTTTTAAGCCAAAATGTGGCGTAAATATATGTTTTCACTGAAAACATATCCAGAGCTAGTTTTCTGTCTAGGATGACCTGCCCCTTATCTAATATAGGCAAAGAAATATTAGATAATTCTCCTAAGGTTGAAAGTATTTTCTTTTCTCATTCCTGCCCCTATATTTCCTTTCCTCAAATCATTTGAATGTAGAGAACTGAGCCAGAGACGGGAAACATTTTATTTTTCTTAAGACACAAACTAGCTGTCATGTGTCAAAGGTAAACAAAAACTAAACTATTTAGATGATGAGAGGTCAAGTCCAATGCTTGGTTTGGGAAACTGGAAGTCCACATAATCTTCCATGTCCAGGAGCTGACATGGGAACTCCACGTGGCTTGTGACTCCACTGGCCTGATGGACGATAGCAGTTTAGAGAGGAGCTGCCAATCCCAGAGTAAGCAGCCATGACCGGGAAGGAAAATGGATTCCTACAGCCTATAGTGTGATGACTAACCATGCCACTGGGAAAGTGGTAGAGACACAGATGTTAGCTGAGAAAGAGGATATGAGGATGTCTTGAGTCACATGTTGACTTTAATTATCCCATGGTTTGCTGGGAGTGTCGTGGTGGTTGTGAAGAAAAAAATTGGGCAGATATTCATTTTAAAAGTAGGAGAATTGTGTCATTCTGCCAACAGGTTTTGTGTTTTGCTTTGTTTTTTTAAGTTTTCTATTTTAGTTAGTTGTCCCTATCACATGAAGATGAATGCCCACAGGAAAGCTGTCTCTTCTGGTCTAAATCCATTGTGACCTGGAAGCTTTCCAAAAAGATACTTAACCAAAACCAAGACAGTTCATAAAACTTGCACTGCAAACATTTGCTTTTTGAAACACTTTTACGTACATTCTGCGGAAGATGGTGTAATAAACAAAAGCATGCAGATTGGGACAAAACAAATCCACTTATCAACAGTTAGACACCAATTGTCAGCTTGAAACCAATTCATGTTTGTATGTTAAGTTGTGGTTTGAGTAATGATCAAGTAGATATCTGAACTTAGTAGATAACTCATTTTAGTTCATAGACATCGAGTGATTGTCTTTAACTGATCCAAACCACCTCACAGGCATCCATTTTAACTTACCAATGAGATGTTCATAATTGGAAAAGAAGTTGGTTTTCACACTAAGCCACCACACACCGTCCAGGCTTCCATTACTGCCTTTTCCAGAGATGACTGAAAGACAAATGATTTGCCCAAATGATACCTATCTCTCCCTCTATTTTTTTCCCAAAAATGAGGATCCAAAGCCAAGTACTGGCACATGGTTGGTCTTCAGCACTCTCTTACCGTAATCTTCTGGTTGGCTACTTTCAACGAGAACATAGATCTTACTCTCAGCTGCTGAGTGGGCTCCTAAGTGTACCATGAAGAACTAACGTGGTACGGATAGCCAAGAAGTATGTTGGTGGCTAAAAAATGAGAAGAGTCTTTGTCTGGTTTCAAGAAAGTTCCTATTTTCTTTCATCTAATCTGTGATCTCCGCCTCAGTGGAAAGATATGGGAGTGAGAAACAGAAATAGTTGGCAGCCTTTCATACTTACCAGGTTCTTATAACTTGTCTCATATCTGTGGGGTTTACTTCGGGAAAAAAATTAATATCTCATTGGTTCTCTGTGGCTCAACACACCATCAATTCATCACATCATGTCCTTTAGATCCTTGTATTTCTTTCCCTGGACAATAAAAAGTCTTTCCAGAGAAAGAGGTAGAGATAGAGACACAGAGAGAGAGCGAGAGAGACTTGATGGGAACAATGTGGAGGATAGTGTGGGGGAGGTGGAGACAGGGGCATGGGGACATTTAGACATTATTGCAGCCAGTGAAACAGGCTGCTGGGCTGTGACAGAAAGAAAATGAGCTGGAGTTGTGAGGTCATTTGGCCAAAGAACTGACAGGTAATGAGTGAACAGATATGAAACAGATATGAAATAAGTGAGAAATAAGAGATGACTGGGGGTGTTAGTTTGGGTTATTATGTGGATACTGATGTGTAATGAAGATTGGGTTTGGGAAGGGATTTGGGAAAGCAAGATAAGTTTGGTCAATTCTAAGTGGATTGCAGTAGGAAGTTAATGGGAAGTGACTGGAAGTAATGCGTCTGCCTCCTTCACTGCCTCTTCCACAAGACTGAGAGCTACTTAAGCACATCTATCCTCTCATCTCTAGTGCAACACAGAGCCCAAGACATAGTAGGGCTCGGCGTCTCATTTAATAAATGAAGAGTTGAGCTGACGTTGAAAAATGACTATTGCCTATTGCAATGAGTATCCCTAACGAAATGTCACAAATGTCATGTCATTATTGGAAATGTAATTTAGAGCCCGTACGTGAAATTTAGATGGTAAGATTTTCTTGTTGAAATCAGCACTTTCTAAAAATACTTTATCTTAATTTTTCACATACTTTTAGGTTTATGTGGTTCATTTGTGAGTTTTTTCAAATTGCTACAAATCTCCAAAAAATTTTCCAATATATTTATAGAAAAAAATTCATGTAAGTGGGCCCATGCAGCTCAAACTCATGTTTTTCAAGGACCAATGATACATTTATTCGGGTCTTCCATGTTCTTCAATGCTGCTTTTAAGCTTCCCACAAAATTACAGCGTATCTTTCCCTAAATTTATCCCGGAGATATATGCACCCCTATGTTTATTGCAGCATTTTCTAAGTAGCCCAACTATGGAAGCAGCCCCAGTGTCCACTGATAGATGAATGAATAAAGAAGATGTGGCAAATATATAGAAATTATATAAATATGTGCTGTGTTTATATAATTTATATATAATAATTTATATTATATCTTATATGTTATATGTAACATATATAATATATAAATATAAATTTAATATATATACCATATACACTACATAAATTATGTATAAATATATACTATATACACACAATGAAATATTATGCAGCCATAAAAAAGAATGAAATCTTGCCATTTGCAACATGATACATGAAGCTAGAGAGTATAATGCTAAGCCAGATAAGCCAGTCAGAGAAAGAAAACCATATGATTTTCACTCGTATGTGGAATTTAAAAAACAAAACAAAAGGGAAACAAAGGGAAAGGCAGATCAGAAACACACTCTTAACTGTAGAGAACAAACAGATGGTTACCAGAGAGGAGGTGAGGGGGAGTGGATGAAATAGGTGAACGGGATTAGGAGGACACTTGCGGTGGGCACTGGGTGACGTATGGAACTGCTGAATCGCTACATTGTACACCTGACATGAACATAGCCCTGTATGTTAACTATCCTGGAATTTTTTAAAAAATCAGTAATGGGGGGCGCCTGGGTAGCTCAGTGGGTTAAAGCCTCTGCCTTCGGCTCAGGTCATGATCCCAGCGTCCTGGGATCGAGTCCCGCATCGGGCTCTCTGCTCGGCAGGGAGCCTGCTTCCTCCTCTCTCTCTGCCTGCCTCTCTGCCTATTTGTGATCTCTCTCTCTCTGTCAAATAAATAAGTAAAAATATTTTAAAACAAAACAAAACAAAACGAAATCAGTAATGGGGGTCAAAAGATAGAAACTTCCTACAAAATAAATGAATAAATGTGAATTCTTATAAATTAAGCCATGATAATGTAAAAAAAACTTTTTGCATTTTAGTGCTGTTTCGAGAGATATTTTTTCTATTATGTTTACGATATGGTTATTGCTTGTCAATAGGAATACTACTGATGTCTGAATACAGATCTTCCTGAACTCTCTTATTGATTCCAGCTTCATGCAGACTCTCTTTTATTTTCTCCAGACTATCATATCTGCAATAAGGAGAGATTTATTCTCTTCCAAGGTTCATGCTTATTTCTTTTTCTTCTCTTACCAATTAAGAATTCCATTACAATATTGAAGTGAAACAGTCAACAGGTGAAATGTTTTACTAAGGTAATGCTTGCTGTAGGTTTGTAATCTTAAGGAAATTCCCTTATAATCCTGGTTTACAGAGATTTTCAGAACTCTTGATGAATATCACATTTTATCCAGTGATTTTCCTGCATCTATTAAGATAATTACATACTTATCTCTTTTAATCTACACTTAATGTGTGTGACATAGATTTTGTTCTATTGAACCATTGTTCTGTTCCTGAGATAAACTCTTTGGTTTTTATATACTGTCAAATGACTTGTTAATATTTTATATAGGATTCACATCTAATTGCAAATACATCCTTTTTTTTTTTTCCCTGTCCTTGTCTGGTTTTGCTTTCAAGGTTACACTAACCTTATAAAAAGAGTTGGAAGTAGTACCTCTTTTGTTCTCCAAAGCCAAGTTACCAGATGGGATACAAAACACAACCTAGTTTTTTTCTTTATATATTGTAAGAAATGTAGATATATTTTAAATTATGTACATTTAAGGTGTACAGCCTGATGATTTGATATACCTGCACATAATGGAATGAAATTCTATGTCAAGCTAATTAATGTATCCTTTCCTTGCATAGTTAACATTTTTGCGTGTGTGACAAGAGCACCTGAAATCTACTCTCTTAGTATATTTCCAATATTCAGTACAGTATTATTAGCTACAGTCCTCCTGCCGCACATTAGATCTCTAGCCTTGTTCATCCCCCGCGGCTGCAAGTTCGCACCAGTCACCAGCATCTCTCATTCCCTGTTAGCCATGCCCCAGTCTCTGGTGACCACATGAAACATCCATTTATTTAGGTCTTTAATTTCTCTCGGCGATATTTTACAGTGTTCTTACGTAGATCGTTCACTTCTTAGAGGCATACCATAATTTAACCAGTCCTGTAACCATGGGCCTTTAGTTTCCGATGCTTACTCCATTTCATCTTATAAGCGCAATGAAATTCAAAACCCCACATCTAACTTTTATTTGTCATGTTTAAGTGCTATAGCTGGAATCTAACACCACTCCTTCTCCCCTCCTACATTCTCATCTACAAGCAAGAAGTCAAAGAGCAAAGAAGGGCCCCCAGAGTGTCCCATCTTTTGGGTTTTGAAACCACAGATGAACCACCTCAATCTGTTTCCTGTTATTTAAAATCTCTAGGGAAGGGTATTATATGCACAGACTTCAGTCTTTCCAAAGCCTTAACAACGTGGTCATCAGGAAAGGGCTCCTTCTGTCACTCTGGTGTTAATTACACCCATTTTCCCATTGTTCACGTACCAGCCAACGGAAGAACTTCGCAGTGAATGGAAGAATATCTGGTTCTCATTTTTAAAAACTAGTTCTTCCTGCATTAGAAGAGAAAATCTGTATTTGGGGGACTATTAATATCCTATGTCTGTGGCTGTTTATAACTCTTTTTAGCTCTACATACAGGTCCTAATCTCCAACCTTGCCAATCAATTAATAAGCGTGTGTTGGTTGGTAAACTGCTCTATACAAGACCTTGTAATAAGTGTTGTGTCAGATCTCCTCTCAGAGCCAACTTTCGTTGGCTGTCGAACCTCAAACCACACAAATCCAGAGCCCTGCAGATCGTTATCTCTGAGTTCCTTGGGTTGTCTTTTTGCTAATGCAGGTTAATATCATACCCACCAATTTTTTGAAAAGATTTATTTATTTACTGGAGGGAGAGAAAGTGCAAGTGGGGAGGGGCAAAGGGAAAGACTCTCAAGCAGACCCCACTGCGGGCAGAGACTGACCCTGGGGCTGGATCTCATGACCCTGAGATCGTGACCCTGAGATCACCACCCATGAGATCATGACCTGAGCCGAAACCAAGACTCAGACGCTCGACCCATTGAGCCGCCCAGCTGCCCCATACTAAGCAATTTTTAAGGAACTTTATTTCTTACTACAAAGGTGATCTAATAAAGTTTAAAAAATCAAAGATAAATAAAAAGGAAAAAAATTCATCTGTAATCCCGTCTTTAACTGCTAACCACTGTTAACACTGTATTTCCTGCTGATATTTCTACTTACATATATATTTTAACTTATTTTAAAAATTAATATTGTTTTACTCACCTCCTTCTGAAGCTTAATGCATTCACTTAACTGATCAAACAACCATGCAATGGCATTCTATGCCATTAAATATTCTTTTTCAACATGATTTGTATTCACCTATTAATCAGACACTTATTTTTTCCAGTTTTTCACTAATATAAACAATTGAAGGACACCTACCTCTTGTCAAAAGCCCATTCATGTTTATGAGTATTCTGTTAGGACAGTGGGGTTTTGTTGTTGTTGTTGTTGTTGTTTGTTTTGTTTTGTTGTTTTTTAGGACACTAGGTCTTAACTCCATGCATCAAAATCACCTATAGAGTTGTTTTTATTTTGTTTAAGATTTTACTTATTTATTTATTTATTTATTTGAGAGAGAGCCAGAGAGAAACCATGAGCTGGGAGAGAGGCAGAGGGAGGAGCAGGTTCCCCACTGAATGCGGAGCCCAGCACGGGGCTCCACCTTGGGGCTGTATCCCAGGACCCTGAGACCATGACCTGAGCTGAAGTCGGACACCTAACTGACTCAGCCACCAAGGGGACCCTGTAGACTTCTTTCAGTACTGGTATCCGCTGTTGACATGAGTGTAAACTGATGTGTTAGTGAGGAGAACACTAGTTACCGGATTAAAGAACAGACAACAGGATTTTATTTATCCTGCAGATTACAGTCTAATGTTTGATTATTGTGTGGATAAGAATATCTTATTCTTTCCCTTTTCGTTGAGATTCAAGGATCCAAGTTCCTTCCATAGTGTAGCTCGGCTCTTCCAAAGGGGACTGGCTGTCTTTGTAGGTAGACAGGAGGTAAAGAGAAAGAGCATGAAGTCACGGCCATATCTGGGATTCCTTGGTCTAGAAATGACGGGCTCTATCTGCTTTCCATTTGGGAGAACTAGATGTGTGCCTCCTGTCACATGCAAGGAATGGTAAAAAGTGTAATTTCTGAACAGGCTGCCATTTCTCACTTCCAAGGGCTTACTGCATCCTGTCAGAAGAAGGAGTTTTAGTGGACAGTTAGGTTTGTCTGCTACATTTGGTAAAAACAATTTTGGAAAGCAGTTTGTTAATATCAAAGTTTGATGGGACTCAACAGTTTCATTTCTGAGTGTTTATCCTACGGAAATTCTCACACGGACAAAGAGAAGGATATCCATACAAGAATGTTTATGTTTATGTTATTTATAATAAGAAAAATGAGAAAATTATCTCAGATGTCCATCTTGAAATGTCCACAGCAGTTAAATGCATTGAGTTATTTCCATGCATGCAATAACTATTAAAACATTTGATCTGTATATCCTGAAATGGAAGGTTGACAATAATGTATGTTATTGAGTGGAAAAACAAAAAATATGTCCAGTGCGATTGCCCACAGGGAGTGAGGGAAGAAAGTGAAGGATGGGAGTTCTCACCAATTTTTTAAAACTTTTTTATTACCTGAAATTGAAAAAAAAAATAAGCCCAAATTACATCAGCATTTTCAAAACCCAGATTCCCAGACCTTACCCAAATCTACAGAATCGGCATCTCCAAGGACTGGACCCAGAAATGTGTATGTAGTTCATGAAAGCCTCACAAGCAATTCTGATTAATTGCCAGGGTTCAGACTACAGCCTTAGGATAGATTTCTAAAAGTGGAATTACTATGTCAAAGGATATGAAAAATGTGAAGGCTTTGATAAGAATCGCCAAATTGTCCTTTAGTAATGTACCGATTCACATTCCCACCAGCAGTGTGTAAAAGCTAATTCCATCATCAACACTGAGTGGTACAAAGTGTTTTAACCCTTGCCAGTTTGATAAATGAAAAATGGTTTATCTGATTTATTTAGACATAAGCACTAGTTTGTGCATTTGGTTCTCTTTGGGGGATGTGCTATCCCATCTGTCTTCCTTTTGAATTGTGTTAATGTTAACACAAGTTAATGTCTTAATGTTTCATTATAAATAAATTAATGTTTCATTATAACAGTCATTTAGGGAACTGGTAAAAATGTAGATTTTGAGCTCCCTACTTCCAGTTCTGATGGAGAAGGTCAAGGATAGGGTTTGGGAATATGGGCAAGAGACTTTGGATCAGAGAGTTTACAAAGGAGAGATGCACCCCAAGCAGGAACATCAGAAGAAAAGGGAATAATGGTGCTCTTAGACTATGGGTGATTCATATCCCTAGAATTGACCCTTCACTCGTGGCTTGCCCTGCCCTCTGCCCAGGACTAGGCTCCCCTGACTTCCCCACATCCACCAAGCTCCAGCCCTATTCTCTCTTTGTGTCATTAAAATTCACATCGATTTCTCTGCCTTTGCACTCCCCCAGCCCTGGGTGTCCAAACAGCTCATCCTGACACTTAATCACAGGCTGCAATTACTTTCAATAGATGAGAATCGACTTACAGTAATAAAGATACAGTCTAATGAAAGCCAGAGAAGTATTATTTCAAGACAGAAAGAAATGCCCCAGGATAGGCTGGAAAATAATCCTACAATAAATTACTTTTGTGTTGACACTAAATTAGAAGCAATAGCAACTCTATAGAAGTTGTCGTTGAAGTCGCATAGCCTGAAAGAATTAGAAACAAGTGCTTCTCTGTCAAACAAAGCAGAGGTCACTTTTTATCTTCCAAACTGGCAGAGATTAAAAACCTTTGATACCACTCAGGGATGGTTGTGGATTGAGCAACCCAGGTGATTCTTGTGATCAGACCAGTTTGGGAACGAATACCCCTCCACCAGTGTTCTCAGCTTTGGTTGCTTATTAGAATCATGAGACACGGGGGCGCCTGGGTGGCTCAGTGGGTTGAGCCTCTGCCTTCGGCTCAGGTCATGATCTCAGAGTCCTGGGATCGAGCCCCGCATCGGGCTCTCTGCTTGGAGGGGAGCCTGCTTCCCCTCTCTTGCTGCCTGCTGCTCTGCCTACTTGTGATCTCTCTTTCTCTCTGTCAAATAAGTAAATAAATAAAATCATGAGACGTTGAAAAATCAGCCATGCTCAGCCCCATCCCAGAAATTCTGTTTCATTTGGGATTTTTTTTTTTTTAAGCTTCTCTGGTGATTATAATATGTAGCTAAGACTGAGTCTCATTGTCCAAAGTAATGCAAAAAAAACCCACAAAAAAACAAAAAAACCAAAAAACTTGTGTAGATCTCACATCAAGTTCATCATTCTTTGCCACTTTAAGAGGAGGGGCTATAGGAGTTGCTTTTCTAGAGGAAGTAACGGATTTCCAAAGACTTATTTACTATCTCCCTCAAATCTCTTGTCGTTTGTGAGAAGTTTGAGTAGATTTATTTTCATTTATTCAGTCATTCAGTCACTCAGCAAGTGTGCACTGAGGGAATTCTCTGCCAAGAGCACTGCTGATGTTGGGGATACTGCCCTCATGATGTGTGTGATCTACCCAAGTGGAAATTCAGTGATTGCAAGTAATTACACTGGAGCCCGCCCTGTGAGTAGGCGCCCATGGTGTTCTGCTTTCACCACGAAAGTTAACCATCATGGACCATTTTTAAAACATGCCACCTTTGTCTAAGTTGAATACCGTGAGCTTGAAAAAAACTTTCCTATGAGGATATTCCTTCTGATTTAATGTAAATCTGCCATCATTTTATTAGAAGATAATTTTCTAGGCTACTCAGGGGTATTTGTTTCGAACCTGAAGTAACATTTCTGAATTTATCAGGCTGCTTTTTATAAAGACTGAGCTGATTCTTCTTTACGTAAGCTTTAGATCGCAAAGTAATCGTATGGCAACAAGACCGACTCCCGCGGGGCTTGTGAATCCAGTTTGGAACGTAATGGGTGCTGTGATCCTGTAGAGAAGGGTGGTGCCAGGTCACAGGTCTAAAAGCGTTGCGTCACCAAACTGTTTCCTTCTCGTCAGCACCATTGGACCATGGGCACCTGTCGTCTTCGCCTCGGGAATGAAATCAGTGAAAGGAAAACATAAAGATTTCCATTCTGTCAGTTACGGCCCTTACCGAAGGGTGAGGAGCAGAGCACATTCCAAGCACATGAAGCTTTTCTGATGATCCAACAACATTCAGACTCTTTGCCATGACCATATACTCATTTGAACCACAGGTTTCATGAACGCAGGTTCATTAGTCCCATTGGACTAATCCCTTACTCCTGTAAGAATGAAACAGCCCTGGAGAATGGACGCGATCTCATCTGACCTTTCCATGTAGGGCCGCTTCACTGAGCAATACAGGACCTGGCATAAAATCAGAGGACGTTTTTGGACCCCCCCCCCCCGCCCCGAGAACTGGTGTATATTGCTGACTCTATTTCTGGCATAACATATGTAAGAAAACACCGAATTCAGCAAGAGCTTCTTTGTTCTCTGTGCATTGGTAGGACGTTGTTATTTCTGAGGACTGAGATCATGTACTCCCCCAGACTCCGAAAGACTAAATGCGGCCTAAAATCCGTGTTGGAAACATGGATCTGGAAGCCACGGAACCGTTGCTCCACTGGGAGCAGCGTTCCATGCACACATGAATAAGGACCACATGAGACACGACAGAAATGGCCTGTAGGCTTCTGGGGAGTCCGATACAGTGTCATCAAGCCCAAATCCAAAGCAGGCGTTTCAAAAACAGTAGGACTTCCAAGGTGCTGAAGCAGGGTGGGCAGGTTCCAACCTGCACAAATGCACCAGGCGGAGGGACGTGTGGGGGACCCCCGTCTTAGAAAACTGTGTCCTGCCTCTAGACTGCCCAGGTTGCTTTCCGGGAGTCACACTGAGTCAGTACACGGACTAACGCTGCCCTGGTTTTCTTTAATTTCCTGTCTGCCTGTGAGCCCAACAAGCTACCTGCCTCAGCTGAGATGCATCCAGTTTCTTGATCCCTTGGCTCAGGATTGTTTATGAACCTGACCGCCATCCTGAGGCACAACATGGCCACCAGCTAGGAGGGCACTGCTTGGGAGAAGGGAGGGTCCAGTGTTCCAGCAGCTACTCCAAGGCCGTCGGAGGGCATCACTGAGGTCGGAACTCGTAAGCCCGTCCGACGGCAGGCCTGTGTACGCATCTCTCCGAAATGACTTCAGCAACTTACTGAAAGCTGGAGATGCTGTTTGCGCCTCAGCTGGAGGAGGAGGCTGTGTTCAAATGCTTTTAGGAATTCAAATAAGCACGAGGTGAAAACACATAAGTAAAAGGAAGACCTCCTTTGTGCTTGGCTTGGCAGGAAATCTAGAGTTCAGTCTGACCTTTAAAAAAATACCCTTTCTGTCATCCTGCTTGAAGTCATGAAAAAAAACAAAACAAAACAAAACAAAGGAAGGACACGACACAGATTAAATCCGACTCCACCTTCAGAACCCAGATCAAATCACACTTTCTCATTGAATCAATTCCTAACCTCGAAGAAGAATCATTTTCTTCCCTGAGCTTTAAACAAAAGTTGTGTTCACACCACTCATGAAGCAGACAGCTCATGGCTGCTTACACATCTACGTTGTGTGTTAGACTGTGAGTTTTTGAGAGCCAGCAGCCGGGAATCACTTTGACAAATGGGCTCTTTGTGAACCGATTTTTGATGAATTCACCTGCAGGTAGAATTTTATTTCATTCAACGTCGGCTCCCTAATACCTAGCATAATCTCTGGCCTACAGCAGAGGCTCCATAAGTGTTGGTGGAATTGAAAAACAGATAAATATTTTTCTCTTTATAAAAGTAATGCATTTCCATGTTTGTTGACAAAAATAAAATCAAAGTATGGAGTCTAAGGGGAAAAATCAATAAATTTACCTTTTCAAGCACACAGACTAATAATGTACATCAGCATATCAGTTCTGAGAACAAAAAAGTAACAAAGTAACAGTAGCGACTATGACAACACAGAAACCGAGACACAGGAAATTTAGCCCATGAGGGTGGGAACCTACATTTCACCCACCCAACAAAACAGTATGGCTGCCCAACTGAATTGGAAATAGAATTGCATCCTCTTCCATTTTTGTATTTGCTGTCTCCCCCAAGAAATCCCCTAATGTCTGTATCCCTTAATGCCAGTGACCCTATGGCGGGTGAAAGACTGTGGCGGGAGAGCCCTGGGGCTTTGACTGCCAACGGAAATGACGTCACATGTGATGAGGTATGTCAGGACGGCGTTCTCACTAGAACTGACTTCATATTTCTAATAAATGTTCAGCTGAAAAATATGCAGAGGATGGAAAACACGAATTATGCAACTGAAAGTTGTGATTTCCTGTGCAACTTTACGGAGGAGGTGAGAATAGACCAGTAAGAGAGAAACTACTCTTAAATACTTCTTTTTTGATGTATTATTTCTTCTTTTAGTCTCCCCACTATCTCTACTGTCCGCAGAGTCTACTACATGGTCTGTTTGTTACATTGTGTGTTTAAGCATCTTAGAGAAGCAACACTTTAGATATGGAAAGGACCTTAGACAAAATGAATGTGTGTGTGTGTGTGTGTGTGTTGTGTTGTGTTGTGTTTAGGGAAAGGCAGGTCTTCTTGGTATATAGTCTCATTACCGTGACTTCGATTAAGACCTCAGGCCGTACATTTTTCTAAGTTTTATGTCTTACTCAGCTTTAAAGATTGTATTAGCAGCTCAGCGTTGAGCACAACACCACTTAAGGCTTGAGGTTTTAATGACTCACTGAGAACTATTCTCCCATGTCTGTTGTAATTCTGTTGGGTAAACGAAGTCTGAAGGGCTAAGTGGTAAAACAACTGTGGCCCGAACTAAATCAGTAACAGCAGCTTCCTCTCTGTATGTCACACCTTTACTCAGACCACAGCTTTCTTAAGAAATGATGTATTTTAAACACCAGATTTGATAACTAGAACCTCTAGAGGAACCTCCTCCTGTCTATGGTAGTTTTGAGCAGAAGGGAGAAGCATGTCAGAAATGATATGCATGACAACATGTTCTCTATATAAATCACTTTCCCTATTTTGAAAGACCTGTAACCTTCTCTGCTGCTCTTGAGTAAACTTCCTCTGTGAAAAAGTTACTTTCTAAAAAATTTAAAAATTTCCATGGATTTTTCATGATACAGGTTTTTGTGATTATTTTTCTCTATACTATTTCTCTGGTCATTTTGCTAAAATTCCAATTTGGGGGCACTCTGTAAATTTTATCTATAACCTATTTGATCTCTTTGCAAACAACAAAATACCAAAAGTGGCACCTCTTGCCTTCCTCCATCTCCCTTTGGAGCCCAAAGTTTCCTAGCTTTTCTTAAACCAATTCAGCCTCACTCAGATCTGGCTACCTTGGGCAAGCTTCTGCATATTGTTTATATTTAAAAACCTTCTTTATTGTACAAATTCAACATTTTCCCTTAAGTTCAATACATTTCGAATAAGTTTTTGTCTCCCATGCCTCAGGCCCCTACCATAGTTCTCAAGGGTAAAGGAGCAACGACAATAGAGGTTCTCCAAAAGAAGCTCATGTTCAAAAAAAGGAAAGATGGAGGGGATGGTGCTGGTTTGTTTCTCAGCACCCAGGTCAGCGCCTGGCAATAGCTGCTGTCCAGGACGAACTGATGGACTAAGCGAATGAATGAATGAGCGGCATCAGTAACATCTGACAGCGGTGGCTGTTGAGTGTTGGGATAGGATCTCCAGAAACAGGTGTGGGCAAGTGTTACATGTGGGCAAAACCGTGTATGCAAAGGCACAGAGATGGGAAAGCAGTTGGGGGACACATAAAAGCCTGGGTCAGGTGATTGTGGCCATCCTTGGCCCACTCCCTTGAGTCGTGGGAAGACGGGCCGAACAATGGAGAGTCATGGGAGTTCCCTGCCTGGGAGGAGCACAGTGAGCTGGCGGTGGGGTGCAGGGCAAAAGACTGTTTTCCTTAGTCTTCATTCTGCTGCGGGACTAGAAATTGTGTGTTGAATCGGGGTTACAGCGTAATTATTAACTACTCTTAAGAAATGTCCTTAAATGTTCCTTCTGTGGTCTGTGCAAAGAGCCAGGTCTAAAGCCAAGTGTCTTCATTCCACTTTCAATGCTGCCCTCACTAGCTGTTGACCTCATTCTCCCGCTGCTTCAGTTCTCTTAGCTGGAGAATGGAGGTAATAATAAGACTTACCTTGCCTGGTTGTTAAAAATAAGACGGAAAAGTGACAACAGTAATAACAAAAGTTTCATTTTTCATAGATGGATGTGTTGTTTCTTTTGAGTTCATCATTATCATACATGTACATGCATTGAGCCGCATGATCTATTAATGTAAAAAACATATCTCCATACATATACATGTGTATGTCTCAGAATAATGGTGAGCACTCAGTGCATGCGGGGCTTACTGTGCTCACTACTTTCTTTAGGTCATTCAAGCCTCACAACTCTGTGAGGTCATTACTTCTGTTTCCTCCATTTTACAGGTGAGAAAATTGAGGCTTACAAAGGTCACGTAGCTAAGAGGTGAGACAAGATACAATCTCAGTTTTTCTGAATCTAGACTCTGTCTTGAGTCTTGACTCAAGTCAAGAATTACACATGTAGATGATTTTTCCAAACTTTGTCTTTATATTTCTCTGAAAAAATACAGTCTATGATCATTTTAACAACTTTATCAAGATATAATGATCTACAGTAAACACTTATTTAAAGTGTGCAAGTTGACAAGTTTTGACATAAGTATCTACCCGTGAAACCATTACCACAATCAAGATAATGAACACACCCATCACTCCTTAAAGTTTCCTTGGACCCCTTTGTAATCTGTCACTCCCGTTCCTCCTTGCCCTGTGTCCCACCCCCAGGCCACCATTTTGCTCATTAAAGATGAGTTTGCATTTTCTAGAATTTTAATATAAATAGAAGCCCACATTTTTGGAACCTTTATAACAGGCTCCCTCACTCTTCATTTTTTGGAGATTTATCCATATTTCTTCATGTATCAACAGTTCATTCCTTTTTGTTACTGAGTAGTGTTCCATTGTATGGATGTACTGAAACTTGTTTGTTTATGAGAATTTTTATTAATTCTCTATACCCTAGAATGTGCAAGAAGTAAAAACACCAATTACTTCCTTAAACAGTATTGTTACTTTGTTTATATTTATTTTAGTACTTACTGTACACATTTTCCTGAAATATTAAGTAGGTATCTGAATGGAAAAGGAATGAGATAGGCAGTTAAGATAGGAGAGATGAGGAGATGGATAAAAAGTATATCCCAGGGGCGCCTGGGTGGCTCAGTGGGTGAAGCCTCTGCCTTTGGCTCAGGTTGTGATCTCAGGGTCCTGGGATTGAGCCCCTCATCGGGCTCTCTGCTCAGCGGGGAGCCTGCTTCCCCCTCTCTCTCTGCCTGCCTCTCTGCCTACTTGTGATCTCTCTGTCACATAAAAAAAAAAAAGTATATCCCAGATGTAATATCACTGCAGTCTTTATATATATATATATATAGAGAGAGAGAGAGAGAGATCTACATATGTAAAGATTTTATTTATTTGACAGAGAGAGAGAGCGTGCGCGCACATGAGTGGGGGGTGGGGCAGCAGGCAGAGGGAGAATCAGGCTCCCCAACTGAGCAGTGCATCCGACTGTGGGGCTTGATCCCAGGACCCTGGGATCAGGACCTGAGCTGGAGGCAGATGCTTAACTGACCGAGCCACCCAGGCGCCCCTCACTGCAGTTTTTTATTAAACCATAGGTTAATTTTGTAATTTTCCTCTTATGTGAATGCATATAAAAATCTGTATTTTTGTATTCTGTGTGTAAAGTGCTATAAGTGAAATATTATATTTAAAATTAAAGTAACCCAATCTGGTGCTATAAACTATAAAAACTCACTCAGTGATATGGGGCTTCAGAGTTGTGTCCAGTGGCATCCATGTGTCTTGTCTTCAGTGGTACCATTTTAAGGGGTCAGTAAACTCTTGCAGCTTAGGTACATGTATACCATGAAAAAATACTTTAAAGACAGACAGACGACTCTTTTTTCAGACTTGCAGATTGCAAATCCATAGGACACTCGGTTCCAGATGGTGTGGCAGAAAGACCCGTGAACGTCACGTGAGCTGGGGTCTGGCTCCCCCAGCCTCACATTCCCTGTTTGTCGAATGAGAACAAGGAGGAGGGCTGTGTTGGGCTTTTAAGTAAGAAAGCATTTGAGAGCACATGGTACATAGAAGATATTTATAAATGGTATTTCCTCTCCCTGCCCCTTGCAAGGCCTTTTTCCTTAACACTTCTTTAGGCTTCCAGGAAGTATAGGGGCTTTTACCCATTCCTGTTTTAACACTTTCTTTCTTTTCTTTTTTTTTTTGGGGGGGGGTTTATGTGTGTGTGGTTTTTGTTTGTTTGCTTTAGCACTTTTCATACACTTTCTTCCCAGCATCTATCCCAGAGTCAGGCACATAGCAGACCCTGGGACGTTTGTTAAATAAATGCCCGCAGGGGCTTTTTCTTCCTAGCGCTGGTGTCGAACCAAATCCGTGGCTGTGCGGACTGAGGAAGGGAAGGGATTGTGTCCCGGCCTTGTTCCATGAGAGGGTGAAGGAGTGTCTCCCTGGGGGCCCCAGGCTGTGGTGTGGCTGGTGTCAGACGGTGCAGGGGTTAGATCCTCTGTGGGAGGTGACAGCACAGACTGGAGACCAAGGGTGTGATGACTGTGGGCCTTCTTCGTGAATGGGACCCCTTGGGGGATGTCACACGTTATTAAGGGCCACTTAGTAGCCAGAGTATGGGCACACCCTCAGTTAGTAAACCGAATACCTTGCCACTGTGAGGAGCCCCAGGGAGTTTCCAGGGAGTCCATGGAGAGACCCCGGGAGACTTGAAATGCCCAGAACCTTGGCCGTGTGGAGTGAGAGAGAGGAAATGGCAACGTGGTTTCCAGCATCAGCAGGTTCGCCTCGGCAGGGCTCCCGGGTCCGCGCTGGGGCCGTTTTCCACCAGCGGCTCGTTGGGCGAGCAGCGGCCGTGCCCTGGGCCTCCGCCCTCGGCTCTCTCTGCCGCGCTTCGCCCTCGCGGACGGGGGGCCGAGGACAGCAGCCGGAGTGGGGACTCTCAGCGGCCCGCGCGGCCCGCGGGGCGGTGGCTTCGAGAGATGCAGTGAGACGTGGGAGGGACGGGACGGACGCACCTCGGGAACCGCGGGGAGAAGAGGAAGCCGGTGGCCTCGAGAAGTTACGCGACGGAGAATGTGTTTAAACGTCTCCGTCCGCCGTCGCGGGGAGACTTGTGGGCGCGCGCGGGGGCCGGGTTTGAGCGCGGGTCGGGCTGGGACGGGGTCAATGACCCAGGCGACCCCGGGAGCGCCCCGCCTCGGGGGCGCGCGGTTCTCCCGTCCGTGAGCGGGTGCTGCACGGACCGGCCGGACCAGAAACCGCTCGGAAGAGAACTAACTGGCACCAGCGAGGACGGACCCGCCAGACCCAGCGCTTCGCACGAAGGCGGTTGTCCTGGATCTTTGGGGCGCGAGCGGCTGAAGGCGGCCTCTTCCTCTCCGACGTGCGCCGGGAAATACTCTGGCTTCCCTCCTGCTCTTTCAAAAAGTACCGAATCATACTTCATGTTTCTATGAAAAGCTCGAAGAATTTTCATCAAAGCTACGAGAAGGCCCTTTCAGCCTCTGTTCTTTATTCATAAGATGGAGACAGTCCCCCTGCCTCCCAGGAACGCCCCCCGGGAGCGCAGAACCCCGGGAAGGCCAGGCCGTGGAGGGACCCGGCAGGCCCGGGGGGCTCCAGGGCTCGACTGAGAGCGCCCCTTTTCTCAGCGACAGAAACACGCTCTCACGTTGCTGCCTCTCGTCCCTGTGTGAATAACTCAGAGAGGTAAAGTGTCTTTGATAGATAGGAAAGTAAACAAAGCTAATATTTTTGTGATTTTCCATTTGAAACCCAGAGGTTTCTGTTTTTGCCAAATGGAAAAAGATGGGTCATGCATGTATTTTTCCACATAGTTTAGTAGACGTGGAAAATTCAATTAAGAAAAATGGTTTTGTTAGCGAGTCTCTATCACATTTTTAAGGGCAACTACCCCCTGTTTTAGAATTTTAGGGGAGTTTCCATCAGTGAATCGTGCTTGTCTGGGCTGTGACCTTTTGGCTGGTTGAAACCTGTCAGGTCTGACCACAGAATCATGGTCCCAGGGCACATGTTTTCTCCCTCTAACCTATTCATCACCCGTATTTTGCTGATGCTGCCCAAAAGATTTCCTTTTTTTTTCTAAGTGAGAAAAATTCATCTGCTTAGCTTTAAATAACTTGCACGCATGAATTTAAGTGAAACAAACCATAATTCACCTGCCCCTGGTCTTCGTCCCCCACCGCCTCCTGCTTTTCATTCCACAATGACTGACTTGTCCTAACACTCCAAAATCAGTCTCTGCGCCTGTTTCTCAAAGGAACACGTAAGTGAAAAACATACATTTCCCAAAGGATATTCATCTAGGACAATACTGTAACTACCATACATTTATGGCTATGTGTTCTCCGTCTTCCCACGTGAGCTCCCTGATGTCTGGTTGTGTCTCTCTAAGTTCAGCAATGAACAATCTCTTTATTTCATCCTTGGTATCGCTTCATAAATTGAAGGATTACTTTTCAGGGAACACGGACATGACCTCTTTTTGTAAAGTATGGTCATTAACAAAGAAACGTTCTATAGAAACTGGGGCTCTTCAGCCTGTAGAAATTTGGGGGATTTCCCCACATAATAAGCACTTGCTGGAAAACCGGAGCTGTCATTGTGATTCTCTTCCTGCGACCATTCAGTAGAACAGCAGGAAGGGATGGTCACACCTGGATTAAAACCTTGAAAAACAAAGAAATCATGTTTTGAATACTTCTACTTAGCCTGGGTAAACTGAAGCCACACACAGTGACCTTAAGAAAAAATACCACATCAAAACCACAATGTGGAAAAAGAATTTAAAAGTAATAGCATAATGTTTACGTGCACATGCGCGCATGAGTCAGGTCGCCTCGGCGGCCTCCTGGCTCTGGTTGACCGGCCAAGTCCCTCTTCATCCCTCTGCTCCTTGCTGTCCTCCTCTTCCCCATCAAATGGGAGAGCGAAGTGCTGTGCCCTCATCACCGGACTGTTGGAGCGCTAGAGGACAAAATGCCTGTGGACACAGTCCCCAGCATTCAGAAAGCCCTCAGGAAATATTCCTTCACATACAGCATCTAGAACTGAGGGTAAGTGACGTGTTTCTTTAAGATCGGGAGCAGGCAGGCACCTGGCTGGCTCAGTTGGTTAAGCGACTGCCTTTGGCTCAGGTCATGATCCTGGAGTCCCAGGATAGAGTCCCAGGATCAAGTCCCACATCGGGCTCCCTGCTCAGCAGGGAGTCTGCTTCTCCCGCTCACCTCTCTCCTCCCATGCTCTCTCTCTCTCTCTCATTCTCTTTCTCTCAAATAAATAAATTAAAAAAAAAAAGATTGGTAGCAGGCAGGAAAATTATAAAGAATAAGGATGATTTGATGGGTTTCAGCCCATAAACTGGTTTCCAGCACATATTGAGGCCAACACACCAGGTTTAGCCCTGGGGGTAAGAGGATGACCGTCACACCAAAGAGATCAAAAGAACGAGAAGGTGAATCTCTGAAGCTTTTAAACATTTTTCATCTTAGTGACCTCCCTGGACGCTACATTAAAAAAGCGCCTATTTTGTCCAATCGCAAGTTTCTACTGATGAGGTTAAATGTAGAGAAGTATTTGAATTCAGTAAATGCACCGATCAGTATCAACTCCAGGATCGCTTGGCCGACACGTTGGGTATGTCCCCGAGCACGGACATGTCAGCTTTTCAGACCGCAACATCCTCGCGCAGTTCGGTTCTCTTGATCTTTCTCACCCGGAGGGTTCCAGGAGTGCCCCCACAGAAAAATGAGAGTTTTCCACATACTGTGCGTGCTTCGCAGGATCTGGCCTAATTCGAAAGCTGGGCACAGGCGCACTGTCACAGGGGTGCAGTTTCGCTCTGGCCTTGAAGGATGTGTGTGTGCTTTGCCTAAAATGATTTGTTGACTCGTGTGTACTTTTTTTCAGAAAGCTCCTTGAATTGGACACATTTTAATTTTTTTTCTAAGCAGCCAGTAAACCATGAAATTTAAACAGAATTAGGCACGTGTTTTGATTTGTCTTCTGCTCTGCCAAGTTGGAAGAGTTCCCAGTACCAAGTGATTTATTTGCCAACAAAACCGCAAAAGCACAAATGAGACCCCAGGGGTTATGAGTTCTTTTGTAATATCTGTGTTCTGATGGATGGCTAATTACTTTTGGCTTGAGACAGGTTGATAGCAAAACAAAAATTAAGAGAGCTAGCATTCTAACGCCATTTAATCCAGCTCCGAATGTTACCAATGATTCCATTGAGGCCACAGTGACCTGGCTGAAACCCTCTCCCAGTAACAGAAAGCCGATCAAGTGATCATCTTCCTCCTGTTCTTTCTCCCACAATTTTCACAGGAAACACCAATGACGCACCCACAGACTCAGACCATCACAAGCCCCCCATGCTGATGCCAGCACTACCCCTCTCCAGAAGTTAGCAGAGATTTATTGTCCATTCATGTCCACTAGCGAAGTTCACTAAATACTATATTTAGAAACGAGGAACAACCTAAATGTCTGTAAGAGGGAAATGGTTCCTCATATTTTGCCTGGGGAGATAATCTAGTAGTTTAACCTTATTTAACACCATGTTTTTGAAGACTATTTAATGACATGGAAAAATAATCCTGGTGTGTTACCTACTAAGTGAAAATTGTAGAATACACACTTACATCTAAATTTTACATCGTACTATACATATTTTTTAAATAATTTTAAAAATCTGGAAGGAAAAACATAAAAACGTTAATGATGCTTATCTTTAGTGGGTAAAATTTGGGATTTTTATATTTCTATGTATACTTTTCCTGTGTTTTATATATTTTATTCATTGGATACGGTTATATTTATAATCTGGAAGATGAAGAGTGCTATCTTAAGCAAGCCATTGTATTCATATCCAACTGGAAGAAGGGAGCTGTACAAACTATGCTTTTTTTTTTTTTAAAGAATATGTCAGCATGGATGCGATGCATAATATATGTGCCATCCACTCATAACTTTGGCTTGGGGAGGAAAGTGTGAAGGCTTTGGCTTTTATTTTGAAATGAGAACCACTGGACAGCTTCAGTAGATGAGTGTCTTGACCCAACTTAGATTTTAACAAGGTTGCTTCGGTTGCCATGTTTAGCCGGGCCGATTGAGGATGGTAGTGGTAGACAAGGTAGTGAGACGAGTGGGATTTCAGCTAGTTATAATTACTGTGTTAGATCTTAGATTTTAAAAAGTGTTTTCCCACAACTATTCTTTATTATGTGGCGATTTAAATATGTCTTTTATATATATATATATATATATATATATATATTTTATAAACCAAGTCTGTTTTACCTTTCCTTTTCTGATACCTGCTCCCTACTAACAGTTGCTCTGTCTCCACGGAGAGTAGCCAAGGTTTCAGACTATGGATTTCAAAGATTCATCAAGGCAAATAGATTGAAATTAAAAATTCAAAAGCATAATATGAAAAGAAGGAGATGGTACCTAAGATCGGAAGTGTTTCTCCGGAGAGAAAAAGAGAAACTGGGGTAGAATTAAATTTGTGTTGGACACAGGAAAGGATAGAATTGATACCACAAATAATAAATGGGCAACGTGGAAGGCACACATGAAGCACAACATGTAGGGAAGTGCAGGAAAATAGTATATGGAAATCAGAGGCAGAAGGCCCAACACATATATAATTAAAGATACCAAAACAAATGGAACAAAAATAACAATCAAAAATATATTCCAGAGGCATCTGGCTGGCTCAGTCGGTAGGACGTGCAACTCTTGATCTCTTGATCTCAGGGCTATGAGTTTAGAGGGACTATGGTTAGAGGGACTACTTAAAACAAAACAAATATATATATGTATATATATATATGGAATACAGCATATAAATATATATATGGGATGTAGTGTGTGTGTGTGTGTGTGTGTGTGTGTGTGTGTGTGTATATACATATATATACTCTAGAAGAATGCTTTTCTGGGTTGCCAAAAAAAAAAAAAATCTGGAGGTAGAGTTGGGAGATTTAAGAATTTATGCTACATTCCCTATTCTGACATGGAATTTCAAAAGCTTGCCTTTTACTCCAGAACTAGAAACAAGGTCTCAATCACAATGTCATGCAGCCGTGGTGTCTTGTGATGAGTTCAAGTGAAAATGGCAGAATTAGAGAAGCAGCCCCTGGGAATTGGGCATAATCCAGCTCACACCCTCGACGCTGCAGCGCACAGGGAGACAACAGATCTGAAGGTGAACCCACCCACCAGGTGGCTACAGTGGGAACACAGTGGAGAACCACTATGTGCAAAAACAACTTCTGATAATATCAAAGGTTATTGCTAGAAGCCTGTCAAGCTATCTGGTCACCTTCCAAAAATAGTGGAGAAGGTGAAAGGAAAGAAGTATGGATTGCATAGTGTAAGACAGGCAAAGGAAGTAGAAAGGCAGGTGGCAAAGTAAAATGAAATCTATTAAATGCAGCAATGAATCCAACTGGGTTAAACTCTCTTTAAAAACAAGAAGATTTTCACTTCGAATCCAAACAGAAAATTCAATAACATACCATTTACAAGCAACCCCTAAAATGAGGCTCTAGAAGAGTTAAAAGTAGGAGGCAAAGCAAAGATCTATCTAGCAAATGCAGACAAAAGGAAAGCACGGTCACTATGTATGATGTGATAACAACATTATAAGATAGAAATGAGATCAAATAGCTGACATTTCTTTAGCATTAAGGACATATGACATCTCATTTAATCCTCACGATGGTTAGGAGGTTGTTAGGCAGTGTCAAATTCCAGTCCAAAAGCAGTCATCAGGACAAATATGATATGACTGTAAGAGACAATTTTAACAGATCAGTATGCAACAAAGCATTTTGAATCAACAGGTGAAGCAGAAGTTATAATAAACGCAAAATATGAGATAAGTCAAGTAGTCATGGGACACTTTAAGACAATTTTCTCCACTTCTGACTTACCAAGTAGGCAAAAACAAATGAACAAGATCTAAGTGCTATCATTTAATGAAGTCAGTTTAACGATATGTCACAGCATTTTAATGGTGAAAATTGCAAATAATCTAAGTGCCAACAGTGGAGAATTTATTAAAAGAATCAGACTAGAACTAGGATAACCATTTAACAGCTATTAAAATGATATTATACATGGTTATTACACAGTTAAAATGCTAAAAAAAGATATTGTAAATGTTTAATGACATTATTATCAATTAAATGGTAAAGCAGATACATAATGGGATGTGCTCTGAATTTTATTTTTTTAAGGTGTGTGTAAACGTATGTAAATGTACACACAGAGAAAATAAACTAAATGGGTACATCAAAATATTGACATCGGTTATCTCCGGATGTTGTGATTATGGGTGATTGTATTTTCTTGCTGGTTTTTCCCACTTGAAAATTTTCTTCAAAGGGTATTTTTCCTCTGTAATCAGAGAAAAACATAAATGACCTTTGTTTAATGATTGAGTGCGATCTTACAGACATCCCACTTGATTCCCACAACCTAGGAGAGAAAGGGTACAGATTTTACAGGGGATGAAATCAAGGCTCAGAGAGGTAATGTAGCTTTTTTTTTTTTTTTTTTTTAAATGTCATAGTAAATGGCTGGACTGGGGTAAAACCCTGACTTCTAACCTCAAATTCTGAGGACTTTCCAGGACATTCTTCTGGGTAAACCATGTCTCCACAAAAGGCCTTGTACAAATGCTGCTGGTTCAGCATGTCAAATGACTGAAATCCCGAGGTAATAAAGTAGAGAAACCTATACAGCTTAATAGGATTTTGCATCCAAGCTGATAGGAGAGAGTGGCTGTATTTAATTAACTCTATGTGAGCAAGAAACTAAGGGAATGAGATCCCACGTATTGATGGAAGCCGCAAGTGGAAATAGTCATGGAAGCCAGAGCTGGTCAGCTTCAGAGTCTTTGTCACCAAGGGACAAATTTCACCTGATTAGCATCTTTTCTAGAGGTGCCCTGATAGAAAAAGATACTCTACACATAAAGATGTTAGTGTGGCTTGCATTTTAGGCCAGTCTAAAGACCAATTTGAAGTGTCACCCTGGGTACCTGGAAGCCAAAAGTAAGATTCATTATTATAGAACTGGGTCTGCGACCTGGGTTCCTGTTCACGGTTGAGTGATAGGTCATTTGTGTCCTCACTTTCCATTATTTATGGACAACTAGCAATTTCTCAATTTCCCTTTCTCTCAGTCGCTGAATAGGTTGTATTGATACTTCTGCTGCAGTTCAAAGTAGATTGCAGATTTTTGTTCAATGTATACCTTACAGGGACACTTTGAAGATTGCTTTGTACATGTCAACAATCTTCAGAGAATGGTTATATTTCTTCATATTGGAATGATTTTTCCACTTTTGCTTTAGGAGTTCTAATTTTCACCCAATATGTAAATGAATAAAAGTTTTTACCAGTGGAAATTTTGTTGTGAGAATAGTTTTTACATTTTTTTCCAACTGCTTAATAATACAAATTAATTATATTCAAACAATGAAAAGTCTGACACTAAAAATCCCCTGAAATTCCATCAAAATAAGATAACCACAGTGATCATTTTGGTCACTGCCTTCTCATACATTTACTGAGTACACACTCATATTATTTACCATAAATTAGGTATTATATATATGCTGCTTTTTTTATTGTAAACTTTTTTTCTTTTTTCCCCTTTTCTCCATCCATGCCATCACCTCCAAAGATGTCATTGATAACCAATGGGTGTTCCTCCATACCTATCCCTGATTACTTAAATAAAACAGGAAAATGTATAATTTATTCCCATTTGTATCATGTGTATGTCTATGGAATTTTGTAGATGGGGAAGTTGAGATTTTGTCATTTACAAAAATGAAGTTTTATTACTCATTTCTCTGCTTTTCAAACCTTACATAAAGAAATCTCTACATTTTAGTGGTAACAAATTGTCTGTGGCGTGGATGTGCCCCAGTTTATTGAGCCGTTCCTGTTAGGGGGGCAAACACTTTACCTGCAGGTTTTCTCGATCATAAATGGTGTTGTAACAAATAACCTTGTGCATGCATTCTTATGGGCTAATGCTCTTCTTTTTGTGGGCTAGATTCTTAGAAATGGGCTTGCTAGTGAAAGGCATAAGTTTAAATTTCAGGAGGTCACGTCAGATTGCTTTCCAAATAGATTGTAAAATTTCCATTTCCATCAGTACAGTGTATGAGTCCCCTCTGCCCCATATCTCCATTAACAGTAGGTATTTTCTTTTTCTTTTTTTTTTCATTTTTGCCTACCTGATGGCTGAGAAATAATATATCTCTTTCTATCTTAAATTTGCTTCTCTCTGACTGGGGCTGGGCATTCTTTCTCACATTTATTGGTTATTTGGATGTGCTCTTCTATCATTCTCCTATTTACTTTGTTCTCTTGGGCTTTCTCATCAATTTCAAAGGATTCTTGATATATTAGGAATAAACCCATGCTTATATGGTCAATTCCTCTATGACAAAGGAGGCAAAAATATACAGTGGAGAAAAGACAGTATTTTCAATAAATGTTGGGAAAACTGGACAGCTGCATACAAAAGAATGAAACTGAACCACTTTCTTACACCATACACAAAAATACAAAATGTATGAAAGACCTAAATGTGAGACCTGAAACCATAAAATTCTGAGAAGAAAACATAGGCTGTAATTTCTTTGACATCAACTGTAAAAAAAATTTTTAGTTATGTCTCCTGAGGCAAGGGAAACAAAAGCAAAACTGAACTATTGGGACTACATCACAATAAAAAGCCTTTTCGCAGCAAAGGAGACCTTCAACATGACAATGTACTGAATGGAAGAAGATACTTGCAAATGATAAATCTGATACTGGGTTAGCAGCCAAAATATATAAAGGGCTTACAGAGCTCAACACTGAAAAATCAAATAAATCCAATTTGAAAATGGGCAGAGGACGCTAGTAGACATGTTTCCAAAGAAGACATAGAGAAGGCCAACAGATGCATGAGAAGATGCTTAACATCACTAGTTATCAGGGAAATGGAATCAAAACCCCAATGAGCTATCACCTCACACCTGTCAAGAAACAAGTGTTGGTGAGGATGTGGAGAAAAAGGAAGCCTTGTGCAGTGTTGTGGGAATGTGATTTGGTGCAGCCACAATGGGAAACAGTGTGGAGGTTCTTCAAAAAATGAAAATGAGAAGTACAATTCAATCCAGTAATTACAAAGAGAATGACAACACTAATTCAAAAGGATGTACGCACCTCTGTGTACTGCAGCATTGGTCATAAATGCCAAGATATGGAAGCAACCGGAGTGTCCATCCATACCATAGGTGAACAGATAAAGAAGATGTGTAAATAGACAATGGAATATTATGCAGCCATTAAAAAAGAATGAGATCTTGCCATTTGCCACAACGTGGATGGACCTAGAGGGTATAATGCTAAGTGAAACAAGTCAGAGAAAGAAAGATAAATACCACATGATTTCAGTCACATGTGGAATTGAAGAAACAAAACAAATGAACAAAGTAAAAAAAAAGACAAAAAACCTCAGACTATTAAATAGAGAATAAACTGGTGGTTGCCAAAGGTGTGTGTGTGGGTGGGATGGGGTTGAAATAGATAGATAGATACACACACATACTATTGTGATGAGTGTTGAAAAATGCATAGAATCGTTGAAACATTATACTGTACACTTGAAACTAATATAACATTATGCTAATTATACTTCAATAAAAAATGTTAAGTATTTTTGAAAGTATCTTTCAGGGTAAATAGCTCTTTTGTATGAGTTACTGATATTTTCCTCAGTCTATCATATGTCTTTTGGCTTTATGATATCTTTATCCAAACAAAAAGTATTCAAATGTACTGAAAAACCCACCTTTTTAAATATAATTTCTGGGGATCCTACTGTGGTTAAAAGTCTCCCAACTCTTCAATTATATATGTTTTCCTAAATCTTATTCTAGCATTTTAAAAAAAAAATTAAGCCTTCAATCTAGATAGAATTCTTCTCAGAGAGATCCAACTTTCTCTTCTGGATCGATACAGGCAGGTATACCAGACAGATTTTTTTAAATAATCATTTTTCTCCCACTGAACTGAAATACCACCTTTCATATGTTAATTTTCTCATGATTATTTTCCACCACTCTCTGGTATGTTCTACTAATCAGTTATATGTCAATACTATTGACTGTAATGAATATTTATGATTTAGAAATACAGCATACTTCCTAGTATATGGGAAGTCCTCCTCCCCCCAACTTGGAGACAATGACCTGGTGGTTAATTGATTGGAAGCACACACTGGTGTCGGATTGAATCCTGGCTTCAAGTTACTTCACATCTCTCAGTTAACCTATCTGTAAATTGGGATGATAATATTTATTACAAACAGTTGTCATGAGGATTAAATGAAGCAAAACAAAAAAACACTTAGAAAACTTCCTGACATATTTTAAGCACTAAAAAATTAGCCTCTGCAATTTCTTAACTGTTGTGCAACATTTCTTTCCTATGAACGTCATTGGCCCTTCCCTTCAACCCAGACCCTCTGAAAGCGACTCTTGTGAGTCTAACTTCAATTGCATTAAATGTATTTTGGGACATCTAACATTTTGGGACAATTAACATTTTTAAGATACTATGTATCACATCCTGAAATTCTGGTATGTTTATCCTATGTTATGTTTTTAATTTATGCACTCTTAGATCTCATTGATCTTTTTTCATTTTTATTTTTTAAAGATTTTAGTTATTAGAGAGAATGCATACACATGCAGGGGGAAGAGCCAGCAGAGGGAGAGGGAGAAGCAGGCTCCCTGCTGAGCAAGGAGCCCGATCTGGTCTTGATTCCAGGACCCTGGATCATGACCTGAGTCAAAGGCAGACATTTAACCGACTGAGCTACCCAGGCACCCCTTAGATCTCATTTAAAGTCTTCAATATGATGCTAGTTTATTTCAGATGACTTGAACATTTCTTGTTAAATTTATTCCTAAGTTTTAAAAATTATTTTTCTTATTATTCTGATTGTAACATTTCCCCCATTTCCAGTTCTAGAAGGTTATTGCCAGTGTAGGAAAAAAACATGTCAGCTTGTTTATTCATTCTAGAATATTTTAACAGTCTCTTGTTTTTGCTGTACATACAGTTATATCATCAGCACAGAGATGTGTGTGTACCTTCTTTACCAAGATTGACATTTAATATTCCATTTTCCTGTCTTTATAGTCTTGTCTAAATACTCTGTAATTGTGACAATGATGTATCCTTGTTATCACACGAGAAGCGGCAGGGTGACTGAAGGATCTCACCAGACATAAGCCCAGGACACTGATTCCTTTACCGTCAATAAGAGATCTGTCTTACCGTACAGAAAGCATGCGATTCAGCTTGGGTATGAACCCACTCATGGAAAATCCTCCTGGTTCACGTCTCCCCAGGGCAGCCTCACTACCAATGACACTGGTCAACCAGGGTAGGGATCCCATCAGACCTCTGAGAAGCAAAGTTGCCATCTCCTGAAGTATTTCATACTTGCTGTCCTCTTCTAAGTTCTCTCAAGACTCTGGTTTCATCTTCCTGGCTACTGGGGACACATGACTAATAAAAACTCCAGGAGGATTTAAAGACAGAGGCTCAGGGGCGCCTGGGTGACTCAGCCAGTTGAACGTCCCACTCTTGATTTCGGCTCAGGTCATGATCTCAGGGTCGTGAGATCCAGCCCCACCTCAGGCTTTGTGCTCAGTAGGGAGCCTGCTTAAGGCTCCCTCTCCCTCTCCCTCTGCCCCTCGCACCCCTTCAAAAAAAAAAAAATACATGAATAAAATAAAATAAAAATAAATTTTAAAAAAAGAAAGAGGCCTTTACCAACACAGAGATTGAGTAATAGGCTTTTTCTATTATTATCTGAGTTAGGAGTTTAATTTATTCACCGCATCATTTGATCATTCAACATACATTTACCAAGTTCCTGGAAAGGGACACCTCTTTCAGGATTAGTCTTGAAGAAGACCAATCCCTACTTTTGAAAGATACAGAGTCTAGATGGGGAACCAGATACAGAACTAAATAACGGAACTGCCTTGTGAGAGGCTTTACAATACAAGTAGATATCAAGATGTGTGCAGGGTCTGGAATTTTATCCTCCTTTCAAGCTAACAAGTGAGCTTGTTGTTTTCATAGGTGCTAAAAAAAGACACGTCTCTGGACCAGAGACAACACCTTGATTATTCACAGCAAAAGCAGTGGTCTGCGCTTCATGCTCATTTGCGTAGGTTCTCCCACCTGCCCCGAGTCCTGGGGTGAAGCCCTGGGCCCATCATGGTTGTCTGTACACTCAGTGGATTGTATTACAGGAGAACACCCAACTTGAGGAAGTCCCTGTTTTCATAGGTAGGCAAAGCAAGCCCGCTCTTTACCTGGGGAGAGACTTGACCTCGTCTAAGGTTTCTTGCCGAAATACAACCCTGAAAGATGAGTAAAGAATAGCCGGGGTCTTGCCATCTTGCCATTTCCAGCAAGATCATGCAAGGACACCCAGGGTCCATGTAGCGTAACTGCCAGAGGTATTAAGACCCCCGTTGTCTCAGGAAGCGATTTAATAATTTTCTAATCAAATATATGCTCACTTTCTATTGGTTTGTTTACTTTTCCCCTGTGGCTAGCTACCTTGAGGTTTCAATAAAGCAGGGTTAGTCCTTGAAGAGATTTATCATTGAAGCTATTATAATTTCCAGGGAAAATAAAATTAAATGCAGCTGTGGCTCAAGGGGTTTGGTTAAATAAAGGAGGAATGCAGTTTTTGAAAGGCAGTAATGATTTGGCAAGGTCATCGTTTATAGAATAAACACACCTAGATTCGAAGGGTTTCTTCTACCTAACTTCCCAGTTCTATGACTTTCCACAAATGACATAACCCCTGGGCTTCCTATGTACCTTTCAGGTTATCGTCAGCATTAAAAACAAAGCTTATGAAGTCCCCTGCGTACAGTGGGTATTCAGTAAATGGCAGGTTCTATTATTGTTACGTTCAAACATATAAATGGTAAGTAGAGTTTGTTAACATCTATCTTGTGTTCTTCCTGTCATTTTGAGTTAAGCAGTTCATTTATCTCTTAATTACAAGGCTGTGAATTCCCAAGGAGCATTGAATTTTAGTCATCATAATTATCTAAGCGCCTAACTTTTTTTCCTCCTTTCAAAGTTTCAAAGCCAACAACGTTTTCAAAAACCTTTCCATAAATCAAGCAAAGAGAAAGATCTGATATGAAGTATGTATGTGTAATTTATCACTTTTTGTTTAGTTTTAATCATAAAAGTAACACATGCTCAAAATTTTCAAAAATTCTAATAATGCCAAAGAATTGAGGTAAAAGTGAAAATTTCCATTCCCCCCAATCCCATTTCCCTGAGGATAATCATTAGAGTTTGATGTGTTCCTCCAGGTTTTTCCTATGCATAGAAAGTGTAGTGTTAATTATTTCCTTCCAAAGGTTGTATGAGTTATGCTCAGGTGAAAGCACTATATTATTATTTCTAATCGCTAGCTTGTGGGTTTTTTTTTTATTCAAAGCAGCTTTTAGTGTATTTATGTTCTTACACAAGTTAGTCCTAAAGAAATGACAAGAAAGTCCCTACTCTTTAACGTTCTGAAAGCCCCAAATACATAGTCTTCCTTTTTCTGGAGTTTTTTATTCATGTAAATATATTTTCTCAAGCATAACGCAGTCCTCATTGTCTTTATAATCAGAATTTTCGTTCATTTCTGTGAAACCAATAGGAAGATTTTTATCTTCTATTTGACTTACCTTTTGTGAGCTTTAAACTTTCCTAATACCCCCAAGAGGCAACAAAGAAAACTCCTTATGTTTATAGAGTGCTTTACAAGTTACAAAGCTCTTCCTCAAACATCTGCCATGCTTTTCCGGTGACTCTATGATGAGGGTTAAGCATTATTATCCCGACTGACTAATAGGACAATTAAAGTAATGAAGGTTAAAAAGTGACTTGCCTCAGGTCACACAGCTAGTACAACACAAACCCAGGTCCCTCAGTTTATTAGAGAGCTCTCTGGCTCCTCCGCAGAGCAATTGTCCAGAATGAGTTGAGTCTTCACAGATGTAGAACATGGCTCAAGAAATATACTCGGGGGCGGGGGGGGGGGGCGCCTGGGTGGCTCTGTGGGTTAAAGCCTTTGCCTTCGGCTCAGGTCATGATCCCAGGGTTCTGGGATCAAGCCCCGCATCGGGCTCTCTGCTCAGCAGGGAGCCTGCTTCCTCCCTTCTCTCTCTCTGCCTGCCTATCTGCCTACTTGTGATCTGTCTGTCAAATAAATAAATAAAATCTTTAAAAATAATAATAATTCATCCTATTTCTATAGATAATAAACTAATTATAAAAAAAAGAAATATACTCAGAATTTTTAGAGGACATTCTTGATTCTTTAAGTGTTTTCTTTTCATTGAAAAAATAAGCTAAGACAAGCTATATACACCTGCAGCTAATTTTTAGCTAGATTTTTTTAAGATGGATGTATAATTATCAGCATAAATAGAAATAAGGCATTGATCATTTCTATCCATGGAGACTGTATACCTCACTACTCTTTTATCAAGACAATCTTTGTGGTGATGAGTGGATTCAAAACTAACTGAACAAGAAAGGCAGGCAACTCTATTCATTTGAATTTTTTCATTCCTGGCAAGAGAAATAGCATAAGGATATGTGAGAACTGTGACTTCAATAAGATGATTAAAAAATAGGCTTGATTTTTTTTTTTTTAAAGCAGTCTTAAGTTTACTGAAAAACTGAGCGGAAAGTACAGAGTTCCCATCTACTCCCTTAGCCTCCCCTCACCTCTGCCAGAGAGTTTCCCCTGTCGTTAGTATCTTGCATTCAGAGTGGCACGTTTGTTACAGCTGATGAATCAATAATACCTTATCATTAAAGTCTATAGTGTACATTAGGGTTCACTCTTTGTATTACACAGTTCTGTGGGTCTTACAAGCAGTCATATATCCACCATTACAGTCTCCTTTAGAAAAGTTTTTCTGCCCTAAAATCCCCTGTGTTCCACCTATCCATCCCTTCTTCCCTCCCTGCCCCCCACTCTGGCAACCACTGATCCTTTTTCTATCTCCATAGTTTTGCCATAGAGTACATAGCCTTTTAACGTTGGCTTATTTTATTTTGCAATGGTTTTAAGTTTCCTCTTTGTGTAGCTTGATAGCTCATTTCATTTTATCACTGAATAATATTCTACCATATAGATGGACCAGTTTCTTTATCCATTCACCTACTGAAGGATATTTTGGTTGCTTCTAGGTTTTGATGGTTATGAATAAAGTGGCTGTAAACTTTGTGTGCTGGTTTTTGTGTGAGCATAAGTTTCTAATTCATTTGGGTAAATACCTAAGAGCACGATTGCTGGATTAGATGGTAGGAGTATGTTTAACTTTGAAAGAAGCTGTCCAACTATCTTCCAAAGTGGCTACACCACGTGAAAGTTCCTGCTATGCCAGTTCCTCATCTTTATTTGGTATAGTGTGTTTTGGATTTAACCTTTCCAACAGATTCGTAGTGTTATCTCACAGTGGTTTTTATTATCATGAAAGATAGTTATTTTTTAAATCTATTAGACTCATCTTCCTACATCTAAATCAGCCTTAAGACAACTAAATCAGCTCATGTTCAAATTAGTGGGGTTTTTTTCCCACCATAAACACATTCTTATGATTCTAGTGAGGAAATACTAGGTAGAAGCCATGAAGAAAAACCATGTGCTCAGAATAAAGGGAAGGAAATAGTAAAAGGCTGGAGCTGAGAACATAATGTCAAGTAGAAAATGGCCAGTGTGTTTGGCACTGGTATGGAGCAAGGATAAAAATGATTTAACAGCAGTATTTGGGATGATAAAAGGGAAGAGAGCTAATTGGCAACCAAAAGTGTGTAGTAGATTGCAGATTGCCAATAAAAATATGAACGAAAACATTTGACTCCGTAATTGGAGACAACTGCTTCATAACTGAGAGATACCATAGAAGAAGAAATGTCAACATTTGAGCATAGTGTGGTTGTAGGTAGTTAAAACCAATGAGAAGTCAAGATTTCTCTCATTGATGTTGGGAGAAGAGCTGATATAGCAGAGGCAGGCGATGCCCTGCCCATATCCCCTTGGGCTTCATCATTTTAGTTCAATGTGGTGGAGTGTCAGCATTTACGTTTCCTTTGCTAATGGGGCTAATGAAGACAAGAACTGGTGTAGAAATACCTTATTTCCTTGGGGTGCCTGCGTGGCTCAGATGGTTAAGCGTCTGCCTTCGGCTCAGGTCCTGATCTCAAGGTCCTGGGATCGAGCCCTGTGTCCAGGTCTCAGCTCAGTGGGGAGTCTACGTCTCCCTCTTGTGCTTTCTTCCCCCCCCCCCAAGTGAATGCATAAAATCATAAATAAATAAATAAATAAATAAATAAATAAATAAAGCGACCCCATTTCCCGAAACCCTTATGTAGATAGGTCTGTCACATGTTTTTTACCGGCTCCCAGCCCATCTTAGCCACTGACTTGATAACACCCCCTTTTCCAGATGCCTCTTTTTCTTTGTCTCATTTACCCTCCCTCCCATAACTGTGTTTTTGCACTGGAATTCCTATTTCAGGATCAGCTTCTGGAGGAACCCAAGCTCAGACAGTTGTTGGTTGCATGTTTCTTTAGAATCCCACTGATTACTACTGCCTCTCTCATTCAAGCCTACCCAGAACCTTCTCCCTGTATCTGTCCAGGGACCTATTGCTCTCATCCTGCAGCTGCCAAGTCACTGCAGCCAGGAAACAATATCTGATCATTCTTGCACATTGCAGAGAAAATTAATTAAACATAGTGTTAATGCTTCCTCATGTGTTTGCATTTTAAAGGGGATCCTTGGAGAAAGAACTCAAAGGAGTGAATGTCTAGTTGGGAATTCTGATTCTGTGCCACTTGAATGGAGGAGATTCTTTTGAGCAAGACTTCTCATATCCTTTACCTCTGATTCTGGTACTCCTTGGACCATTTGGGAGAAAAAAAGCAGATGAATGTGTCCCTCTTTAGTGATGAGTCAAAATTAGAAATTAGATGGAAGGGCAGAAGAAGAGGAAATTGAAGGAAAGCCAGAGAATTTAGCATAAAGCAGCAGCAAGAACAAAACAGCATATTTATTAATCCTAAATCAGCTTTTTGTTCAGTATTTTAATCTCTGAAATGAAATTGCATCATATAATCAATAGCATCTCTTACTTATTGTGGCAAACACAATGTCGTTGTTGCCTGTAAAGTGAAACTGGGTCACAGCTCTTCGTGTTGTTGTCACTTCAGTTGAATGATGTGCACTGTTGGCGTGGCATATGTTGAGTTTAATTGCTGTTTAAAGTGTCGTCAATATAATAGTGCTTTAGGATTGAAACAAACAGCTATCATGTATGCAGAACAGGGTGGGAACAGATCAGCAGGGTAGAAATTTGATATTTGTTAAGCAAATTATTTGTCACTGGATAGATGATCCTAAATTCCATATTTTCATGGAAAATAACAGTGAAGCGCTTAATAGGATGTAAGAAAGGAAGAAAGATGCACATGGGCAGAAGTTGTGTAATATTTGATTAGTGAGATTCATGCAAAAGGATTGCCTATCACACACACAGCAACAGTGGCAAGAGAAATTGCCAAAGTCCTCACAATAGGTGAATGAAATCTCAGTGTGGCAGGAGGCTAGAGTAAATGAATCATGCATTGCAAGGAATTATCTTGAAGATGTATGATATCCATTTATCAGAAATTTCCTGCTGATTTGGAACAGAATGCACTTAACTTCCAGCATGATGCCATTGCAGACAAAGTTCAATATGTGTTCAATCAAATAAGAAATGCCTGAGATGGGAATTTGCTTTCTCTGAGGAGACTTAGAACTACACTGTCGATGCAAACAGATCTTTAAAGGGATCAAGAGTATGAGTTTGAGTTATGACAAGCACTGTGTCACTGAAATCTTATACCTGCCAATTGCTGAAGTTACGGCCATATTTAATTTAATTTAAGCAATGTCCAAGAAGAGGAACTTCTTCAAGGATATTATTGGGAGTGGACCAAAAGGGTATGGATAATGGTTGAACGGATAGAGGGCTGGTTAGAAGGCTTCTGGAAGAGACATCTAGAACCTACCATATTTTCTAGTCCTCAGTGACTTTATGGACATGTCTCTGAGCAGTTAAATAATAATTTCATCTAAATGCATAGTAATATGGTTGTTAATCATGATGACATGACCAGGCCAGTACAGTCCCTCCATGTTTCTGTCAGCAAACCATTTGAGGACCACTTGCAAAAGGAGTGTGAGTCCTGGTTCTTGCCTGAGAACTTCCTATTAAGGACTTCTGGTAAGATCAAGAAACCAACAGTATCAAAACTTACAGGATGGAGACAGTAGATCTGCACACTTCAAAGAAATGCTAGCTCACTGACATTCTTGATGTCCCAGAGGACATTATTTTATGGAAAAATATGAATTCCAATGAGTCTAATTTGAAAAGAGTTTCAGAAAATTTGAATTCTAAGTATGTGCAGGAGTTTCAGGAATACATTCACCAATTTACTTCACATATATTTACCCTTTTTATATATGCATAGTACTGCTATGTGATTTTAAATATTTATATCTCCTTAGAAATAAATCCCACACTTTCAGTAAGTATAAGATAAAAATTCCAAGTGATAAAAAGCATTATGTCGTAGTTTATATTTTTGCTTCAAAGCTAAGAGCATCATTAAAGTTCAGTTCATGGAAAAGGAAGGTTTCACTCACTAGCAATATATAAGTCTGTGTGTGACAGCACCACAAAGAGAAAAATCCACAGATAGATTTTAATATACCTCTTTCAATAACTTATAAAATTAATCAGGAAAAAAATCCACAAGGATGCAGAAATTTGAACAAAACAATGAACAAACGGGTTAATGAGCCTGTATAAGACGTTTGCACTGAACAGACTTTGCGTTCTCCACGAGCTTATGAAAGGTCCGGAACCTGGGCCGCAGAGCAAGTCTCAGTGGTTGAAGTCACTCAGAACATCTGTTCTGATGAGAATGTTTAAATCTATTAAAAAACATCCGTTAAGGGGGGTCTGGGTGGCTCAGTCGGCTAAGCACCTGATTCTGGTATTGGCTCAGGTCACGATCTCAGGGTCGTTAAGATGGAGCCCTATGTCAGGCTCCGTGCTGGGCGTGGAGCCTGCTTAAGGTTCTCTCTCTCCCTCTCCCTCTGCCCGTAATGCCCCATGCAAGCACTCACTCTCTCTCTCTCTTTCTCTCTAAAATAAAATAAAATCCTTTAAAAAAATTGGTTAAAAAAACAGAAAAGTAGAAAACCCCTATGTTTGGAAATTAACCAATGCGTTTCTTTTTTTTTATGGTATTTTTTTAAATTTTATTTTTTTATAAACATATAATGTATTTTTATCCCCAGGGGTACAGGTCTGTGAATCGCCAGGTTTACACACTTCACAGCACTCACCACAGCACATACCCTCCCCAATGTCCATAACCCCACCCCCTTCTCTGGACCCCCCTCCCCCCAGCAACCCTCAGTTTGTTTTGTGAGATTAAGAGTCACTTATGTTTTGTCTCCCTCCTGATCCCATCTTGTTTCATTTATTCTTTTCCTACCCTCCCAAACCCCCCATGTTGCATCTCCACTTCCTCATATCAGGGAGATCATATGATAGTTGTCTTTCTCTGATTGACTTATTTCACTAAGCATGATACCCTCTAGTTCCATCCATGTCGTCGCAAATGGCAAGATTTCATTTCTTATGATGGCTTCATAGTACTCCATTGTGTATATATACCACATCTTCTTTATCCATTCATCTGTTGATGGACATCTAGGTTCTTTCCATAGTTTGGCTATTGCAGACATTGCTGCTATAAACATTCGGGTGCACGTGCCCTTTCAGATCACTACGTTTGTATCCTTAGGGTAAATACCCAGTAGTGCAATTGCGGAGTCATAGGGTAGTTCTATTTTCAACTTTTTGAGGAACCTCCGTGCAGTTTTCCAGAGTGGCTGCACCAGCTTGCATTCCCACCAAGAGTGTAGGAGGGTTCCCCTTTCTCCACATCCTCGCCAGCATCTGTCATTTCCTGACTTGTTAATTTTAGCCATTCTGACTGGTGTGAGTGAGGTGTTATCTCATTATGGTTTTGATTTGTATTTCCCTGATGCCGAGCACTTTTTCATGTGTCTGTTGGCCATCTGCATTTCTGCAAAGAAGACATCTGGATATCTTCTTTGCAGAAATGTCTGTTCATGTCCTCTGCCCATTTCTTGATTGGATTATTTGTTCTTTGGGTGTTTAGTTTGCTAAGCTCTTTATAGATTTTGGATACTAGCCCTTTATCTGATATGTCGTTCGCAAATATCTTCTCCCATTCTGTCAGTTGTCTTTTGGTTTTGTTGACTGTTTCCTTTGCTGTGCAAAAGCTTTTGATCTTCATGAAATCCCAATAGTTCATTTTTGCCCTTGCTTCCCTTGCCTTTGGCGATGTTCCTAGGAAGAAGTTGCTGCGGCTGAGGTTGAAGAGGTTGCTGCCTGTGTTCTCCTCAAGGATTTTGATGGATTCCTTTCTCACATTGAGGTCCTTCATCCATTTTGAGTCTGTTTTCGTGTGTGGTGTAAGGAAATGGTCCAATTTCATTTTTCTGCATGTGGCTGCCCAATTTTCCCAACACCATTTATTGAAGAGGCTGTCTTTTTTCCATTGAACATTCTTTCCTGCTTTGTCGAAGATTAGTTGACCATAGAGTTGAGGGTCTATTTCTGGGCTCTCCATTCTGTTCCATTGATCTATGTGTCTGTTTTTGTGCCAGTACCATGCTGTCTTGATGACGACAGCTTTGTAATAGAGCTTGAAGTCTGGAATTGTGATACCACCAACTTTGACTTTCTTTTTCAATATTCCTTTGGCTATTCGAGGTCTTTTCTGGTTCCATATAAGTTTTAGGATTATTTGTTCCATTTCTTTGAAAAAAGTGGGTGGGATTTTGATAGGGATTGCATTAAATGTGTAGATTGCTTTAGGTAGCATAGACATTTTCACAATATTTGTTCTTCCAATCCAGGAGCATTAACCATGCATTTCTAAATAAGACTTAGGATGAATTTAAAATTCTGATGGAAGTTAGATGTTAGATAAGGGAGAAAATGTTACCAATATGCACACAAGATATGATGTGCGTATGTAGAAAATTCAAGAGCGTCTACAGATAAATTGTTAGAGTTGTTAAGAGATATTAAAAACACATTAGAGTCAATAAGAGTTTAGCAAACTTTCTAGTTTCAAAATCAATATATGGGTGTCAAATATATTTCTACATGCCGGCAAAAACAATTAGGAAAGAAAGACACTATTTATTCTGTTGTCAAAATACCAATTATATGGAAATAAACCTAACAAAAAATGTGTAAGATCCCCATAGATAATTATAATGCTTAATAGGGAGAGATTAGAGAGGACCCAATAAATGGATTAGAATGCAATTATAAAGATGCCAAGTCCCCCAAATGTGTCTAAAGATAGAGTGCCATTCAGATTCTCAGCATGGTTATATATGTGTGCAGGCTGACAAGCTTGTCTTAAAGTTTATATGGAAATGCAAAGAAATTTATTCTAGTTGACATCAAAATTTATTATAAAGGTCTAGTAATTTAAATAGGCTGTTGACAAAACAGAGGTAGAATTCTAAGATGGAATGGAGTCCAGAAGCAAACCCATCTACATGTGGACCTTGACTTATGAAAGAAGTGGCCCAAAAGAGCCTGGTGAAAAAACAGAATGTTCAACAAATATTGTCAGAGCTGTTATCCATACAGAAAATGTGAAAAGGACCTCTCATTATTCTCAAGCTCCAAGTGAGTTGCAGCAAAAGACATCACTATAAAGACTTAGCAGGAAAAAAAACACAAACCTCTATGACTGCAGGTTAGGGAAAGATTTCGTAAGTCATAAAAAGCACTAACCATAAAGGGAAGAACTAATAAATTTGACTTCACTAAAATAGAAACTTCTACTCATTGCCATTTGGGAAAAGACAAGCCACAGGGCAGAAGATACAAGCACTACACGTGCATGAGACAAGACAGACACAACAGAAAATGTACAGTTTTCCTCTCTTGGGTGTTCTCGCCCTCCTACCAACTCACACTCAGGGGTGCTTTGTTTTGTTTAGGTTTGGTTTTGGTTTTAGCTGCTTTTTTTTTTTTTTTTTGAGGTTCATATCCGTGGTAACTGAAAGGTGAACATGAGTACATCTTTGATATTTACAAAAATAAAAAGCACTAATTTGGTTTTGAATCTATAAGGATCAATTTTCTGTAAGCAGTTTTTGTCTCATACATTTAAGGGAGGGACTAAGTTAGGAAAAATGCGCAAAGAAAGTAAAAAGATAGCCTAGATGAACACGATGGTGCTCTGTGCTCTGGACAAGGGAGACAAATGAATAGTTTAACCTTCTAAGACGTGAGGGGAAGCTGAATCTGAAAGGGAAGGTAAATAGTGCAAGTAGAAAAGGAAAATGAAAATGTGCACAACGGAGCTGAGAACTGTAGAAGGATGGTATCTGAATGATCATGGAAAAGCTCCTAAAACGGTGAGAAAAACAAGGACAAATAATGGTGATTCTCGGGGTCTTAGAGGAACTCCAGATCTTGGACGGGAGGGAAGAGGAGTTTTCAAATTTACACAAGTAACAGAGCCTCCAAAGGAGCCCCAGAAGAAACTATTTATTTTTAACAATGAAATATTTACAAAATAAGGGCAAAATGAGAAGACATCGTTTTTCTTGGGAAGTTGAAAGGGAGATATATGGAAAACATCAGTAGATAGGACAATTCACAACAGGAGCAAATTCTAACTAGAGGGAATCTGAAACTGTCAGCATGCAGAAATGGAAAATTTTGTATCTCTGCTTAATAAAAAGGATCGTTTTAATTTCTGTACCATATGAGCGTCTGTCAATTCATTTTCATTTTTTGGAGCTTTCTGATTTAAGAGGGAAAATAGAGTTTTGAAGGCTGTAGAATATGGAAGAGCAGGAGCTCAGAAACTTGGTGTTGATACCCTCGTTTTACAAATAGAAGTCCTAAGTAATGTGCATCATCGAATAAAATTGTGGCAGCAGTGAACGTCATAAAAATGTTTACCACCTCATTTCTTCCCTTGAAAGACCCTTTGGTTTGTCAATCTGCATATACTCTTCCTTTTGATTCATTGTTAATTTTCCGCTTTATGGGTCGTTATTTTATTGTTTCTCTTACTGACCCGTTTGACCATTTCGTAGATTATTAGCACGTCTTTCAGAGAGGAGAGGACAGGGGAGGGGAGGGAAACTAAACACATGCGTTTGTCTACACTTACTAAGCTGCCTGTTTACCCCGGCTTGGAAAGGCTCAATTAACAAAGACATTTAACACTACTGACTGAAAGGATGGTGGTGTTGGGATTAGCCCTATAAACCAAGACAACTGAAACACCTACAGGGTCTTGGCAGGTGAGGTAAATTAGTGCCTGGGGTTCTCAGTGCTGGACACGATGGCGGCGGTGGGCAGTACCTGCTCCTCCTGAAGGGATTACAATAGGTGACTTACACAGCACACCTAGCGCCTGAATTAAACCCACAGGCTGCCAATGTCTGCACCATTTGCATGGGCAATAAAAAATGTATATGCTTAGATGTGAGAAAAATATTGTTGCTGAAATGTGCGTAGCCTCGCTCTAGTAAAGTCGCATTGTTATAAGCTAATTGACATAAGCAACACCAAACAGGGACCAAAAGAATGCTCTAAGTATACCATCAAGTACAGAGTTAACAAGTGAACAGCTGGGACCACCCTGGTTCCTAATAACTTACAAAGAAGTAACTCTTTTACCTAAAACCTATCCTAAGCCTAAAATAAACGGATCCTCCCGAGTGTGTGCTCAGGGCCTTTTTTTACAGAGGTGTTCAAGAATTATTTTTAATTTACTCTGCAGGAGTTTCACAATACAAGTTTCTGTGGCTTTAGAAGACATTGTTGAAACAAATCCCAAATAATTTCACATATTTTTTGAGGGATTATTTTTTCTTTATGAGTAGTGATGTTTTCATATGATGTTTATATTTAAGCTTTTGTGTTTGTTTTTGCTCGCTTTTTTCTAGGGAAAATTTCATGGCAATCCAATGCACGTAGCTGTGGTTATTTCAAACTGTTTAAGGGAAGAGAGGAGAATATTGGCTGCAGCCAATATGCCCGTTCAGGTAATATTTTCTGAACTTGTGGTCTTGTTATCGCCTTGAACTCAACTTTTCTGAAACAGAAATTCTTATCTTCTTCCCAGCCGTTACCTATGTTAATGTGCCACTATCCTTCAATACACTTGGAATCAAGGTCTTTGAGTAATTCCTTTTCTCTGCCTCCATACTGGGATAATTACCAAGGCTTTCTGGAGTTTGTTTCTGGAATCCTATCTATACATTCTTTTCTGTTTCTATTGGTTACATTCTGGTCCGTGGTCTTACAGTGTCGGTTGAGGAATGAAGTTCGCTGCCTCCTAGCTGAAGTCCTAGCTCCATTTGGACTTTGCTTCCCTCAGCATGATTATCCTCAGGGGTTGATCTTTGTCAAAACCTTCTATGGCTCTGGACTTCTACTCCCCACCACTCTGAAGCTATACACACAAAATTTTATCTGATAGAAATTCCATAAGTACTTGCTTGTTGATTGTTTCAATGTACTTTGCCCTGCCATATTTTAGATTATATTTTGTCATACTATCCTCAATGAATTCAGAGCCCCCATCAAAGTAAGACTAATAGAGGGAATCAACTAAGTCCTTGGGAATACTTTTTCAGTTAGTCCTTATAAAAAGGAAGAGTATGGAAATAATCAATTTCTAGATGATGTTCTCCATAACTTAGTAAATCATATACTATATGTATATCAATACTATATTTATTTTTAAAGGTCCCAGAAAAATATCTTTTTTGAGCTGTTAAAATTTTTAGACTTAGCTATTTTCACATTATGGCTGTTTTTGGAGAAATATGGAATTTTAATAATTTGCTCTTCTTATTTTTTAGATAAAGGATAATATTTTTAGTTTAAAATATAAGGTATAGTGTTTCTAAAGTAAATTTAGTTTGATTCAGTACATTTTGGGTAAAAATTAAGATGCTATTACTACTAACATATGATATTCTCATATATATATTCTCAGCTATCCTTTTCTATATCCCTCTTTTCCCCAGGCATTTTAGTGTGTGTGTGTGTGTGTGTGTGTGGTGGGGGGGGTGTTGTCTTCAAATATCAGGTATCAGTCAAATTAGAAACTACATACAATCTGCCAGTACAACATACTACCACGAGAGAAGCACTGGTGTGTAAATTTTAAAACGTCAAACCAATCTACAAATATATGGGAGCATATATATGCGAGGGGGAGTTGTAACTCTTTTTCCTCTCTGAAGAATGTGGTGTAGTTGGAAGAACACTTGACTGGTAGCCAAGCACGTTGGTTCTGCTTGAGGTTGTACCACTGATTTGCTTCGTCAAGTCATCGGGCTTTCTAAACCGTAGCTCTTCACCCAACTCTAAGGCAAAGGGGTTGCTGACATTCTAACTCTCATCTTCGGTATCTATGTGGCTTGATATCTAAGGAGCACATCAGTGTCTCTATATCTAAGGAACACTCAATGTTAGATTATTTGAATGGCCAAGAAATGGTGCATGGAAAGGTTGGTTAGCCTTTCTATTTAACTTGGCTAATATTTTTAGATATTCTTTAGTGAACAACCTTTGTTCCAGTGTAAAAGTAAATCTCATCCCAGCAGAGTCAGCATCCCTAATTCTGAATTTAAGTCCAATTTAATGTAGCTTCACTATACTCATTTTTAAATTACCTGTATTCATTTTAGGGAATTTCGAAAGTAACATAGGTCTGTTATAGAAAATTAGGAAAGAAAGTTTTTTTTTTTTTAAGATTTTATTTATTTATTTAACAGACAGAGATCGCAAGTAGGCAGGGAGGCAGGCAGAGAGAGGAGGAAGCAGGCTTCCCGCAGAGCAGAGAGCCCAATGTGGGGCTCGATCCCAGGACTCTGGGATCATGACCTGAGCTGAAGGCAGAGGCTTTAACCCACTGAGCCACCCAGGCACCCCAGGAAATAAGGTTTTGGCCATAAAATCATCTGTAATTTCACTTACCTATTGATAATGTTTTGGTGTGTGTGTTCTTCCAATCATATGTACTTGAGTTTACATGTCTATGCATATATGTGTGTGTGTGTGTGTGTGTGTGTGTGTAAGGAAGAGGGCTCATAAATGCATGGTGTTTTTATAACTTGCTCTATTTCTTAACAACTTAATGCTACTTTAAATGTCATTAATATTTTTTCTAAAGTATTCTTTCTAATGGCTGTATAGTATTCCATACCCTATAAATCCAAGCCTCAGTTCAAAGTGTACCACATATACTACATTTATCATAAGCTTGTTTTATTAACATCACTGAAATTTCAAGACATTCTTTCCCCAGGGTCCTCTGGAGAAATCCTTACAAAGTTCTTCAGTTTCAGAAAGGCAGAGGAATGTGGAGCACAAAGTGGCTGCCATTAAAAATAGTGTACAGGTGAGTGATCTCACAGAAACCTAGCAAGGCTAGCTGTGGCCCCCAGACATCTAACTGCGCCCGAAGTTAGCTCTTACAGAAATCACAGGACAGTCTGATAATAAAATAACTCTCTCTCATGCACTGTGTTCATATGAGAAAATATTTCTTGGGGGGAAGCTTTTCAGCTTCAGTTTACTAGAGACTGGGCCTACCCACCAAGCTCCAAGCCTCTAAACCTTTACACTGTAAATCGCTGCGTCTTCATCTGTGAGCGTGAGGATGACCTCCATCACAGAATGCTGGGAAGGACTGCGTGGGATAGGGTGAGATAAGCCGTTAGCCCCGATCTTGGCACGTAGGACCTGTTAGGAGCAGAGAGACATCACCAGGTTTGGAGAGAAGAGCAAAGTGAAATCTCAAAATAAAAACGAATAGGACATATAGAGGAAGCATAGATATTTCTCTAAGAAGCAGAGAAGGGATAAAAATGTAGACTGAATTGCCATAAACCACAGCAGATTAGAATAGGGACTTTAAGTGAAAAGATAATTGGTACCTTCATGCAGAGTTGTATGGAACTAAAAGGGAAACGGTATCCGTCGTCTCCGGCCAAAAAAGACGTTTGTAGCATCATTTGGAACTAAATGAGAACTAACAGGCGAGATGCTGCAAGATTTCCAAATGACCAGGAAGAGCGAATGGAAAAGCAGATGTAGCCTAGTTCTTGTTCTTCGGGGCTTTTCAGCCTTCATGGCCATTAGCCTTTAGAAATGTAGGCTCTGCAAGCTTGGGCCAGCCCATGACTGGAGGCCAGAAGCACCAGTGTCCTTTGAAAGACTGAGGATGATGTTTTGCTGACACGCTTAATTGAAACAACAGAGTGAGTGTGTTTTCTTTTGTAAAAAGATGACAGAACAAGACACCAAGTATTTAGAAGACCTGCAGGATGAATTTGACTACAGGTACAAAACAATTCAGACAATGGGTAAGTTTTTACTTTGTCTTTAATTCTACTTAGGACATAAAGACGGCGTGACTGGGATTTCCCTTCATACTGACAAAGTTGATAAATTGATCTGTTTCCCTAAGGGAAGTTCTCTTGCTTTCGTCCTGAAGAGAGAGTGTGGGGGAGGAGTGTTTTGCTTCCTCCTTTTCTCCCCATATAAATGTATGTTCTTTTACCAACCAATTCAAAATAAACTGTAAAGCTCATGAGAAATCATTCCTACTTGGGCACACATCTCCAAAAACTAAAAACATTGTCCTGTAGAATCAAAATATCATTATCATGACTAAGAAAAGTAATGATAGTTGCCTAGTATAATCAGGAAATCACTAACGTCATACTTACGTGGATTTTTTAAATATAATTTTTAAGATCAGCTGGCTGGCTCAGTTGATAGAGCCCGCAACTCTTGATCTCAGTTCATGGGTTTAAGCCCCACACTGCTTTTAAATAAGATTTTAAAAATTATAAGTAGAAATGTGATTCACTATAGGAAATTTGGAAAAAAGAAAAGGGAATTAAAAAATAAAGTAAAAAATCATGAAAAATTCCACTATCTGCTGATAAACAGTCAAAATGTTAGTGTATCTCTTTCCATCCTTTTTCCTATACATTTAAATACATACATATCTATTTATTTACCCAAAAAACCCTGAAATAATCCTTTACCTAGTTTTGTGTATTGCATTCTTAAGTTTTAAGTATTTTCTCATATCATAAAAAATCTCCAAAGACATAATTTCAGTAATTGTATAAATGTCAAAATATAAGGAAATTGCAATTGTTTGACTCTATCTTTGTGATTAGACATTGAGTTCGTTTACAAGTAGATGTTTTTTTTCAAATGGGAAGAAAAGGAGAAAAAATGGAAAGAAAGAATGAGAATATTTACAAGGTCTAAAATGTATAAGTAACAGGATTGATCTTTTGAAGTGTGTTGCCATTCGTGGGACAGAGAAATTCCAATTAGATCGAGATTAGCTAGTAGGATTGTACCGATGTTCATTTGCTGGCTACGATTGCTCTATGCTTATGTAAGATATTAGGAGAAGCCAGATAAAGGGCAGATGGGAACTCTACTCTTTCTGCAACTCTTTTGTAATTCTAAACTTATTTTAAAATAATTTTTAAAAACAATTGGGATAGAAACATTTTATTTTCAGAAGCATCTTTAACTATTGAAATGTTAGCTTAACATTTACTCAGAAGGAGGTGTGGGTGATTGTGACCAAGTGCTTAACATTCACCTCAGATTTAAAAGCGAGGATATTAGGTTCGGAATCTTGCTTGTCGTAGGTGAGGGGTGATGTGCTCTCCTGGCGTCTTCAGGATGTACTGACTCCCGTGAAATGATATGTAAAATGTCCGTAGTTGCAGAACACCTGGGTGGCTCAGTCAGTTAAGTGACCAGCTCTTGATTTTGGCTCAGATCATCATCTCGGGGTCATGAGACTGAGCCCTGCATTGGGCTCAGCACTCAGAGCAGAGTCAGCTTGTCCCTCTCCCTTCCCCTCTCTCCCTTCCCCCGCTCTCTCTCTCAAATAATAATAATCCTTAATAATAAGGATTAATAGGGGCGCCTGGGTGGTTCAGTGGGTTAAGCCTCTGCCTTCGGCTCAGGTCATGATCTCAGGGTCCTGGGATCGAGTCCCACATCAGGCTCTCTGCTCAGCGGGGAGCCTGCTTCCCCCTCTCTCTCTGCCTGCCTCTCTGTCTGCTTGTGATCTCTGGTTGTCAAATAAATAAATAAAATCTTAAAAAAATAATAATAATAATAAGGATTAATAATTTAATCCTTAATCCTTTAATAATCCTTAAATGTTCATAGTTGCTTCTGTGTAGAATTTTTCCCTTCAGAAAAATGGCACAACATGGGTTCCTCGGGTTATTAGAGGGGTCCGTGATCCTAAAAAGGTTTAGAACTGCCAATTTCACCAAGCACTAAAATCCATTGAAAGCCATCTCACCCCAAATCTCATATGAGAACCACTAATTTAAGAAGTAAAATATAAACAAATACATTAAACAATAAAATCACTTTGGACTTAACATATGACAATTAGAGTTACATTACTATGATCAGTGCTCATGAGCATTACGAAGAATAAAAATGCTCATTCTGTCACTTACATCAACAAGTATTTATTTTGTTGACTTTAAGTGAAATGAAATGTTTTAAGTGAAATAAAAGACACATGGGAAACAAGTTACACCTTGCTGGTGAAGACTGAAAATTATTAGCTAATGAAGTTTTGAGTTTATAAAAGGCTCTATGAGCCAGATTTTACTACATGTGGGATCCAGGAATTTGCAAATTTGTGAATTAATACAACCAGGAATGATTTCCCAGAGGTCAGGGCTGTTTTGTGGAGAAGTTTGGCCCAGTGTTGTTTGGGGCCTCTCTTTCCCAGTCACTCAAGTCAGACCTGCATTTCCAACCTTCGTTCTTCATAGACAGGAGGGTTGGTATAAATAATCACTTGCTATGTACCAGTAAAGTTAAAGATTCAAGTTAAAATATACAACGTCTGTTCCACATCTCCTATTTAAGAGGATACACCATTTGGGGTTTTTTCAGTCAGAGATTTGTCTTTGCAATTCTTTCCTACTTCTAGTGTTACTGTGCGGCAAGCCCATACTGCAAAAGAAAAAAAAAAAGCGGGGGGGAGCGAAAGATTGAGTCTTTATTAGTTCATGAGAGTCAACGGATAAAACTGCAACCCTTCCAGGCAGTTTTCCGTAATTCCTGGTGAAAAAGTAGATCGGGAACAGGTAGGTAAAGGGATCCGGAGGAATCAAATATGATTTAATAATGGGCACAAAGAAGGCCCTTTTCCTATGTAGCCCAACCAGCTAGGATTGTTGTCCGTGTAGCAGTATCTAAAAAGGAATGCATTTCAGAAACCTCTTGAGCCCTCTCCCTACCCCAAACAGGAGCGTGGTGTGAAGACTGGTCCTCTGTCGAGGTCTGTAAGATAGAGATCTCCTCCCTGGCTTGCTCGGAGGTGATCCTCCTGGCAGATGTCCTGGCAGATGAGCAAATAGGGACGTATTCCAAGCTCTACCACAGGGGCCACATTTCGTCTCTCACATCGTAGGACTTACGGATGGGGGTTGCAGCAGTCTTGGCTTTCGGGGCAGAGAGCTTCGCCTTGGAGAGGGCTCAAAATCTCATCTCTCTTCCTTCACAGACCAGGGGGACAAGAACAACGCCCTCATGAATCAGGAAGTTTTGACTCTGCAAGAAATGCTTAACAGTCTCGACTTCAAGAGAAAGGTTAGTGAAGAACGTTAACTTGGCCTTGCCCACTGTTCTTTTCCTATGTCTGCTTCCCCTGAAAAGAATCAAGCCCTTGGATTCATTCGGGCCTATTTGAGCGGAACGATAAACGGCGGTGTTTCTAGAAAGTGCCACGCTGTGTGCCACGTTCCCGTTCCCAAGCTTACGAGGCTGGGCTTCTTGCCTCGTGCGGTACATGCGGTGCGTTCCCTGTAGCGACCGCTAATTTCAAGGCGAACATCGTACCCAGTTTTTACTTGCCCCTCTTTCAGACATGACCATTTTAGTTTCTGTACTTAATATGCTGATAGGGGTTCTACTACATGTAGAATTAAAATATTCCTTGGCAGCCACTAAAATTTTATGAGAAAAATCAGTGTTCCAGTTTCCACTCTGAAAAATGACCTGAGGCTACGTAATTGAATAGATTTCAGGATAGTTCATCAACAACCGAACATATTCAATCTAACCTCCTTTCAAGGAGAAGAGAAAGCTTTTTCTGGCTCAATGAAATATTTTGAAAGAGAGGAATCATTTCTATTTCAACTTTCTATCTCTCCTTGAAATAAATGCAACTGAAATTTGAGCAGTCACTGATAAGTCGAGAGTTTATTTCTAGAAGCTCAGCTTCATTTGTTGTGTAAGAATTTGTGTGAGCACAAATAAATGTAAAATTTATTTTCACCCTACATTATAAACTTCAACAGTTAGAAATCAGGTTTCTAAAATGCAAATAATTAATCCAAGATAGGCTTAATGCATTTATGCATAATAAATCTATGCTCTATGTTTTGTGCATGCTAAGAAATGCTTAGAAATAAGATTTTAAGACAGAAGGAACTTCAGAAATTATTTGGTCCAGTCACCTCATTGTATAGATCAGAAGACCAAGTTCCAGCAAAGTTAAGTGGTTTATCCCAATTCACACAGCTTGTCACAAAACTGGATAAGAATTAACACCTTCTAATCCTTAGGCCTTTACAAATTAAACTTCTCCACTATGCCTTCCTCAACCCAGATAAATTACTTTTTTAAAGGATTTTATGTATTTATTTGAAAGAGAGACAGTGAGAGAGGAAACAGAAGCAGGGGGAGTGGGAGAGGGAGAAGCAGGCTTCTTGCTGTGTAGGGATCCCGATGTGGGGCTCTATCAAGGACCCTGGGATCATGATCCGAGCTGAAGGCAGATGCTTATCGACTGTGTCACCCAGGCACTCCCAGATAAAGTCCTTAAAAAACTAACATAGAAAGGCTCAAATTTTAATCAGTACATTTTAGAATAAATGCATATATTTCTAAGAATATAAATTTAATTTATGTCTTTTTGGAAAGTGGAGATATGGCTGTATGACTAGAAGATTCAATATTGTCACAGGAGTTATAAATTCAATGTATTTGAACTTACATTAGATGATATTAAATGATATTATGGGATAGTATGAGATTGTTAGCTGTGATCATGCGGCTTCCTTTAATAATATTATTTAATTATAATAATTTCAAATTGACGGGCGCCTGGGTGGCTCAGTGGGTGAAGCCTCTGCCTTTGGCCCAGGTCATGATCTCAGGGTCCTGTGATCTAGCCCTGCATCAGGCTCTCTGCTCAGCAGGGAGCCTGTTTCCCCCTCTCTCTCTGCCTGCCTCTCTGCCTACTTGTGATCTCTGTCCATCAAATAAATAAATAAAATCTTTTAAAAAAAATTTCAAGTTGAAAGTTGGAAAAGGCAGTGCTCTGATAAATAGAAGGTAGTATTTGATAACATATTTGGTGAGAATGTTAACCTAGGTCTGACAAATAGTTTCGTGGGTTGAATTATGAGTGACTTTGGTTGCATCTCATGAAAATCTTTTCAGTAGTCACCTTTGTTTTTAGGAAGCCCTCAGTAAGATGACACAAATAGTCAACGAGACCGACGCTTTGATGAGCAGCGCGCTGTTGGAGGAGCTGCAGGACTGGCAGAGGCGGCAGCAGATCGCCTGCATCGGGGGGCCGCTGCACAACGGGCTCGACCAGCTTCAGAACTGGTACAACGAACTGACTTTAGTTTCTCGTGAAAACCACAGGAAGTACAAAGCTTCAGTGTCGCTCAGCCAGAGAAGGCAGGCTGAGACCAAAACATCAATTCATTCAGCTTATCCATGGTTGATTAGCAGCTGGGAACTACGTTGAGAACAAAGAGATGCACATGTATTTTTACTTTTATTCCCTTGGGGCCAAAAATAAAGCATCTCTAGTAATCTATAGCATGCATGCGAATTGCTTAATTCTCTCGCATAATATATTAACCTTAAAAGAGTCCAGTGAATTTTTGAAACCAGCAATGAACACAGCTTTCTATAAGGACATAAGAAACACTAGCTCCAAAAGCTTGAGAAAAGATATCTCCTTTTTTAAAGGCGTATCTTAAGAAGTTGGAGTTAAACATTAGTTTTGTGTTTTCAGTAGAGTGATTTATTTTTGTATTTAAATGAAAAATCTCAAGTGGCTTCTACTTCATGACATCCCCTATGCGTGCACGTGTGCAATCCTATGGTTACTATCCCTTGTATTGCAAGAGAAAATGTGGGTAGGGTTTTCCTCATCAATGCAAAATAAAAGTATTTGATTGGAAGAACACTTAGAAGAAAAATAATGAAAAAGAAGGAAAACGTTCAGTTGAGATCTAAAATGCTTTCAAAGGGTACAAGTCAATGGTGGAAATCTGTCCCAACTGGGGCCGCTTGCGATGTGAGCTCTGCCCTACAGGGCCTGCTTCTCTAGAACAGTAAGGACCTGGGCTCTTCCTAAAACCTACTGATTGTGTTTGGGGAGATGCTTTGATTCTCTAACCTCACTGTAATAATAAGCAGTAATATACATAATAAAAATAAAATATACTACTAAAAATAAAATAATCAAAATAATAAACAACGAAGGAAGCAATCAAGAACTTGGCCTATGAAAGTGCTTGTACCAAAAGCAGTGGGCAGTGGGCAGTGGACAGGTCTTCCCACGGGACTATGTGGAGAGTAAACTTTTAAGTAGAAAGAGCTGCTGTCAGGGCCCGATGGGCTTACCAAGTCTGTCCAGACATCCCACCGCCTCTCTGGTTGACGGTTGCTTGGGTGTCCGTTACAGACTGTCTCTTCCCTAGACTTTGGGCCCAAGTCCCCACCTCCGTTTCTTTCTTTTTTTTTTTTAAAGATTTTATTTATTTATTTGACAGAGATCACAAGTAGGCAGAGAGGCAGACAGAGAGAGAGGGGGAGGCTGGCTCCCTGCTGAGCAGAGAGCCCGATGCGGGGCTCGATCCCAGGACCCTGGGATCAGGACCTGAGCCGAAGGCAGAGGCTTAACCCACTGAGCCACCCAGGTGCCCCCCCACCTCCATTTCTGAGGTGATATCACCACATAGTGAGTCAGATTCTGAGCCCAAACGTTTCTCCAGACAGATCATTTTTGGTTAATACTTAGGATTTGTAAAACACACATTGGAGGAGGGAGTCCATTTCTTATTGGTTTTTTTCTTTAGTATTCTTATACCTAACACTCTTCATATCATGTACCTTTAAAGTTTTAAATTTGTTCTTTTTTACCCATTAATGAGGGTCACATTAATTAACAAGTACCACGTCGTTAACATCTATATGCTTAACAGACTTTTAAACAAACATTAGAAGGGATCGGTTCCTGATGTTGACAAAATTTTATGAATGATGTCTATAACTACGGGTATAAATGACAAAACATTGGAAATATTTTCCATTTCCTATGTGCCATACATCTTAGAGGGAAAAATGGATTAGGGAAGCAAACATACAGAACTGCCCCTAACCTTTAATGAAATGAAGTGAATGATTCTCTTAATCGAATAATTATTTCATAATGTATTGCTTGCTAATGTGGTTAACAGTTAAAATGGTAGGTTGGTCAGGGGGAAAGCTGTCCGCTAATGGTTCTTTGCTGTTCGATAGCTTTACACTGTTGGCAGAAAGTCTGTTTCAGCTCAGAAGGCAACTGGAGAAACTAGAGGAACAGTCGACTAAAATGACATACGAAGGGGACCCCATTCCCATGCAAAGAGCACACCTGCTAGAAAGAGTCACCTTCTTGATCTACAACCTTTTTAAGAAGTAAGTCCATTGAAATGCGTCAAGGCAGCCTCAGTTCCCGCGGAGCTGCAAGGATGCGCTGGCGGGGGTTTGGGGGTTTCGGTGTCGAGGGGAAGGAAGGTGGGGACGTGTTGAACAGTGAGCCTCACGGCAGAGTGACTAAAGCTTCAGAGAGTTCCAGAAACATTTCTGCTCTTCACTGTTTATTCAGCACTTCTCCCAAAAACCGACTCAGTTTTCTATGCGCCAAGGATGACATCCAGCTGGAGTTCATTTTTCACATTTTAGAAAAGAAGATTTCAGTGATTTCTTCTTAAGTACATATCCAAGAAAGGAAGGGTAGAGGCCTTGTTTATGTGTATAAGCTCAGCTAAAGAAAAAAAATAAAATAAAAGAACAGTACCACGTACCAGAAATTCTAATATCCAGTTCAAAGATGGCATGAAATTAACTTTTTACTTTCTGTTTAGTATGATAAAAATAGATTTTATTCTCGGCTCAAGTATAACAATTAAGAATTACTTACTGTCGTTTATTAAGGGACAACCTTTAGGCATTTTTTCCATCTCCTGGTAATTATTTATGAGAAATCTTTAGGAAGATTTGAGCTTAATGGAGGTTTGAGTATCTTATAAGTGTAGAAAATTTGGATTTTTTAAGAGGACAGCATCCTGTTTCTCTGTGGTTTTCAGCCTGTCGATATTTTCAATGCTTTCAAATGACGTGCTTTATTTCCTTTTAATCTAGCTCATTTGTGGTTGAACGACAGCCATGCATGCCAACCCACCCCCAGAGACCGATGGTACTTAAAACTCTTATTCAGTTCACTGTAAAGCTAAGGTAGGCGGAATGTGCTCTCTCTTTCCTTTGCGGAGCCGCAGCCACTGCGTAAATAAGACCCGTTTCTCACAGAGGCGCCTTTCACTCCGCTCTTCTGTGTTAAGCGCCCCCTGCGTGCCCATCGCTGAGCTATGGTAGATACCCTCAGAAACGTTCATCGGAGGGCCCTGCTTGTAAAGAATGTGACAGTAAAGATGAGGACACGAGGGACATTAGCATGAGACGATGGAATCGCAGTGTCGGGCATCATGGGATCAGTTGCTGGAAAGACTAACTTGGGAGAAGGCTAGAGAGTCTGGAGAAGTCTTTGTGGTCCCTGGGAGGAAGGACCTTCGGGGAGGAACAGAGAGGGGAAGGGGAGTGGGACTGTAGGAGAGTGAGACTACAGAAATAATGACTTCCTGGGTCTGTTTTGCAAGATGTGAAACAGGGCGAAGTAGAATTGAGTAAACGGGGGACAGAATGTGGAAGGCTTTGAATGTCTCACGCAGGAAATAAAAGTGGCACATTCTTCGCCTGTGATTGCCCAGCAACTAGTTTATAGGATTTTCTATGAAAACTCTCAATGCTGTAATGTTCCATGTATCCTACTAGGATTTAAAGACCTATGACTTTTGTGCGATTGTTGCTTTGTCTATGCATTTGATCCTTTTCATTAGCATGAGTAACCAAAACACATCATTTTCCCTAATGACACTCAAAATCATGAATTTGAGCTTGAACTTTCAAAGATTTTCATCATACATCAATCTCTAAGGCCCTCAAGCTTTAAATTCCTAATCACTGAGTCACCTTTGACCAAGACAAGAGGTGATGATGCTGTGGTAGATAGTGATTTAGGGCCCCACGATAGGTTCCTGATCCTGATCCCCTATCACTATCAGAACTTTATTTTTATTTTATTTTATTTTATTCATTTCCATTTTATTGAGATGTAATTGACATACAGGACTATAGAAATTAAAGCTGTACAGAGGAATGACTTGGCTTATATAAACTGCAAAATGATTACTACAAAAAGTTCAGTTACCATCCGTCACCTCAGAACTCCATTTTTAAAGGGAAAGCATTTTCCTTCAGTTTGCATTTTAAATACGTCACATGAAATCCTTAATCATTTCCTTGGCATGAATTCTGCAGCAAGACTTAAGAACCAGGAACAAAAGCCAGAGGCCAGGTTCCCTTTTAAAATTTCGTGATTTTTAAGAGTTGTTCATTCTTTATCCCCACATCTTTCTATAACCCAGAAGATAGTAACACTAAAGGGAAATAGGATAGAGGGGTGGTGGGCATCCTACTTTTCCTGGAGGCACCCCCATTGGTGATAGAATAAGTCTAAGATGCTCTCCGGGATAAAAGAGGAGATGAGCAGAGATTGCAACAGCCAGGAGTTCAGAGTGGAAGAGGCCCCCAAATGGGCATCACCTTGCATGTTCTTCGAACTGATGACCAGGGGCATTGACCATTAGTCCCCGTTTTAGTGCTCCTGCTCTCCTCTTCCACCTGTCTGTGGGGTCTCTGTCCTTCTTCTCTGTACCTTGTTCTCCACTGTCTTGATAGATGATCTTAGTATTCATTGATAGATGACTCAGTATTCCAGATTTCCCCTAAAACCCCTTCCTACCACAGCATTCCATCTCCTATTTCAAAGGGAGGGGTGATACGGAACTCCCTTTAGTCAACAGCATCTTCTGGTGACTCGGATCCTGAAGTACGACCCTTCCTGCCCTAAATCATGTGACCTCTTCACCCCTCACTGCTAACAGCTACACACCTGGTATTCCAAACCCTAAAACCAATCCTGTGCTTCGTATAGGATTTTTAAGGAACCTTTGTCGCGTTCTACCCACACTTTTGTTTGGGCTCTCCTCTATAATTGCATCTCACACATGCTGAGTGAATGAATGAGACTTGGGATGAGTGAATGAGTGATTGAAAGAATATCTCTGAAACTGGACTGAACCCAGAAAGAGGGTATATCAAAGGCTACAAATCAAAGGAGCTGGGAAAGCGAAAGAATAAAGGAGGAGCTTTATTCACCAGAAGAAGAAATTAAGGGATTGTTATTCTGATCTTTAGGCACTTCTTTGTTTGAAGTTGGATCTTTTTTAGTTATGAACATTTTTGCTGTTACTTTCATTGTGTATTTAAAGATTGCAAATGCATTTGAATTGGAATTTTTCACCTTCCGCAAGAGGTCTGGTCTTTCTCAGTATTTTTACCATAAAACAGTGATCATCAAAATATTTAGTTTTTCGAAACTTACAATTTTTTATGATATGAGAATAAAATGTAGCCATATTAATAAATTTGCAAAGAATTTTTCTTATATTTTTACCTTTAACCCAAATGTGGGCTTTAACCAAAATGTATAGCTATTTTTCTGACCTAGCCAATGTATTATCCAACGCACATCAACCGAAAATACTTTTCAGATGTCTGTCAGGATGATATTAAGTGGCTGGTGTCAGTATCAGTAACGTGACAAACTAAAAAAGGATTGGACATTTTTGTTCTTAATTATTTTCATTGTATTTTAATTCCAGGATAGTATACGGTGTTATATTAGTTTCAGGTGTGCAACATAGTGATGCAACAATGAGTCGGACATTTTTAAAACACAATAACATATAACTAAAAATAACCTAAACTTTATTTATATATATGACATAAATATATTTAAATATTTAAATATAAAAAGGCTCTTCACATTATTCATTTTTGCCTCTGATTCTTTATTTATGTGTCTTTTCAGACTACTAATAAAATTGCCAGAACTAAACTATCAGGTAAAGGTGAAAGCATCAATTGACAAGTAAGTTTCTAATTTCATTTTGAAACATGAAAATGTGAGACTTTTTAAAAAGAACTTCATTTTTATAGAATGATTTCGAACTTTTCAATGTATTTCTCTAACATTACATATCAATGTACTTCAAATATTTGACTTTGAAGTTCAAACATTTAACAGAACTCCAATGAAGACTTACTTTAAAAAATTTTACTATAAAGTCTTGAAAATTTGTGACTTTATTATACTACCCTCTAAAGTATCAAAGACTGTTTTTATTAGATCTATAAAATAGCTTATTTTAAGGAATCTTCTTGGTTTTACAGGAACGTTTCAACTCTAAGGTAAGAAATTTATTTTAGAATTTTTTTGCTGGTCTCATAAATATATTTTATCTGAGACCATGTAAATAGCTAAGATTTTCCCGCAGCAATCGAAGATTTGTCCTTTGTGGAACTCATGTCAAAGCCATGTCCATTGAAGAATCTTCCAATGGGAGTCTCTCAGTAGAATTTCGACATTTGGTGAGTTCCAATTACACCAGCTTCTCCCCCTCCCCACATCAGATACATCTTTACAAATAGGCCTTATAATTCAATGTATTTGGGGTCTGGGGGGTTTCTTATATGTGATTAAGGGCCATATTGAGAAATAAAACACGCCATCACTGAAGAATTAAAAATGGCAGAAAGAACATGGAACCTTAACTCAGAAGTCTGAGCTCTCCACATCGGTGATATAGTGCCTTGACCTAGTATCTAGACAACAATTGGTCCGTATATTTTGATAAAGATGACAGAGATAATTGGTCTTATAATAGATAGGCATTCCTGATTTATTTTTTACTTTTTAAAATCTCCTCAAGACGTGATATCCAGCAACAATGTGTCTGGCCGAAAGTGCTTTCATTTTAGGAGTAGCTTGAGGAAGTAGGATGTTCCTGGGTATGGCAGTCGCATACGGTCTGCTTTGGCATGTCTAGAAAGCTTCTAACCCAGCCTCACCCTGTTGCCTCTTGTTTTTACCACTTCCTCTTAACCTAGAGTTCCCTTCCTGCTTTCTTTCTAATTCTTTGTATGGTTCTTAGATTTCCAAAGCCTCTACCGCTTTCTTGCCAGATGCATGTTACTTCTGGTTTATTAGCACTTAGGAAGTACCTCACCTGAGTGCCGGGGCACCACTGAATCAGCCCGAAAGGGTCTTTCTATAAGATAAAATGCAGGTTAGTAGGTAGCTGCATATACCAATTTATGCTGGTTTTTGGTTTTGATTTTGTTTTTGTTTCATCTTTAGTATTGAAGAGTACATTTCTTTTTAACCGAATCCCTCCAGTGTGAGACGGATAAAGTGTCGTGACAAGTCCTGTGTTATACATCCTTATAACTAGCTCTCTTTTTGCTTACATTCCATTTCTATCCTTGAGAAAATTTCAGTAATGGGCAATGTTTGCTAATAAGTAGAGCTGCAAGAGACCCTTAACTTAGAGATGTCTGTCTTTCAAAAAAAGTCATGCGGAAAAGAACAAGGGACATGTGAAAAAGTGGTTAGGTCTTTCTTCCAGCAGGTATAATATATAAATTAACAAAATCTTACTTTTTACAGTCCTCTTCTAGTTGCAAAGCATTTTTAAATGTATTATCTTTTGCATAATAACTTTAATTGATTTTTCTTACAAAACTAAATGCAGAAAATCAGAGAGGCAAAAATTTAAAAATTAAGAATCATCTGTATCTCACTACCTTGTAACACTATTAACTATTTTTGTGTTTATTCTTTTACATACCTACATGTGTATGTACTTGTCAAGTGGGATCAGGCTGTACACACTATACACACTTGTTGTCTGCCTTTTTCTTTAAATGAAGTAATCTATATCCTGAACATTCTTGTGTCACTAAGTCTCTAATGCATTTATGCATTATCCCATCATTGGTTTTCTCAGTCCTCTGTGTGGGACTCGGTTTCACAGGGACTGAGAATCATCACAGCTTAGCTCAGACGCTACCTTCCAGGTACAAAGGAGCACTAAGTAGATGATAAACATCGCAGCATGATTTCCTCTTTCCAAAATGTTGGCTGAAAAACATAGTCTTAAGAGTGTTCCAACTTGTTCATTTACCTCCGTGAAAGTTTCTGCAGGGCGTCCCATGAGCTGAAACAGAGAGCTTCTTTCTGTTGAATCTGGGCAACTATGTTAGGTTTCCATGAATTAGAAGACATCGGGTTACTGTTCTAAAAGACAAAATTGTGGCCCAGAAAATCACTATAATAGGTATGACCAACTTGATATTGGACTGATAACGCTTCTCCGTCTAAACAGTGTTATTCTTTTTTTGCAAAGCAACCGAAGGAAATGAAGTCCAGTGCTGGAGGCAAAGGAAATGAGGTACAGAAAGTTTTCTACAAGATCATTTTTTAAGGAAATAGCCTTATAATCTCTTATTTTTTTAAAGCTTTAAAGCTGCCCTTTATAGTTTTATAGAAAGTCGCATTTGTGTTTCTCTGGTTACAAATTAAAGCTTGAGAATTGCAGACAGGATAAGAAATTTTGTCTTAAAAAGGAGAAAACCAGAAATTGCATATAAAAAGACCTTCTTGGAGCACCTGGGTGGCTCAGTTGTTGGGCGTCTGCCTTCAGCTTGGGTCGTGATCCCAGGCTCCTGGGATCGAGCCCCACATCAGACTCCCTGCTTCAGGGGGGAGAGGAGGGAGTCTGAGTCTTCCTCTCCCTCTGCCCCCTCCCGCTTTAATGCTCTGTTTCTCTGTCTGTCTCAAATAAATGAAAAAAAATAATAATAATAACACCCTCTTAAAAGAACAACTATTAACATCTTGGTTCACATCATTCTAGACCTTTTTCTATGTATATATTACTTTTATATATACATATATACAGATTGTTTCATAACCTGCTTTTTTCCCCTCATAACAATGTAAGGTGAACAGTTTTCCATAACCTTAATACTCTTGGAGAGCAGCACTCAAAGTGGTGCCCATATTGCATTTTACAGGTGTGCCATAAGTCTTAAGTCCTCCACTATTACAAGACACCTTAAAATCGCTCATCTGAGGCACCTTCATGACCTATGATGTGAAAATCGCAGGTGAAAAACAGCCCTATTAATTTATGGTATCACTTTGCCCATATACGTAAGGTTTGCCTCCCACTGGATGAACTGCTTAATAGCACACACGGATGTGGTCCAGGTGTTTGCATTTGAGTCAGTAAATGATAGAACAGTCAGATCCTGGATGGAAAGTGGCCTTGGAGATCATGTTTCATTGGCCTAGATAGCTAGGACCTGTTTGGAATTAGAAAACCTGGGTTTGAGTCCATTCTGACAGTGACTGAAATTGTGATCCTTTGCAAATGATCTGCTGGAGAAATATTGCATGTTTTCCCTCTAACAGATCAGGGTAGTAGCGCCCAAACGCTCTCTGCTCAGAGATGCTGTATGTGTAAGGTCATCTACACAAGGCTGTTATAAAGCAGGGAGACTTACTTCTGGTGTGGTTGGTATGGATTCATTCTCCTGGCTTTACAGTCACTGCTGCTAAGAGAAATCTCTTTGAATTACCTGGAAGGAGAAAGCACTTTATAAACCCAGCATTCAACTGCAATCAATCTAGCCCTCCCCCACAAAACCACAAAGATAAACCACAACATTTAATGCTTTACATTTCCCCTTCCAAGAATCCTTGATTCCCTTAATTGTATCTTAAAGGGCATTTGCCAAATATCACAGCCGCAGCAAAGATGAGCTAAGCCTTCCTTTCAGGGTACAGCCTTGGTTTAGGGCCAAGCAGCAAACAGGTCTCTACCGCCCAATATCACGGAGGCAGAGCTTTTGAGTTTAAGGAAATTTTCGTAAACCAGAAAAGTAGGAATTGCTGTTCCCACCTCATAGAAATCCATAAAGATTTTCCCAATTTCCTAATGGAAACATTAGCGCATTATAAATAAAAAGTCATTTCATGCATCTCACTGCAATTTTGGCCAGAGCTGCGAACATTTCATGCAGTGTCATGTCCCCGAACAATATTTGCTAAGTCTGAATAGACTAAACACGGTGCTTCTGAGCCGTTCCTCAGTAAAACAGATCAAATGGGAATAAATGTAAAGAGCTCGGCTTCTCCAACACGTTGTCCTCTTTATGAATGTAAAACCAGAGTCTTTACTGGGGCTTCCCTAGGGCAGAGCTCTCCGTAAATCACCTTCCACTATATGATAACCAAGCAATGTCTCATCGACAGTGTCTGCTTATATTACTCTGAATGTATTTCCTCTTACTTTCTGATTAATAACAAAATGGTGCAGTCGTGTCAGAATGATTTTATTCTTCCCTTTTCCCCCTAAGTTGGCCAGCTCGATTTTATCTTAAGCTGTTCCTTGAGCTCCCCCTACTGATAGAATCGTAGTATGATGCGTAGGTACACGGAAAACACACCACAGGCCGGAGAGTTGTTTCAAAAAACGTATGAAGTGGGCTCAGAAAGATAGCAAGGAAATCAGGGGCTTGGCCAGGCAGTAGGAGCGATCCAAAAAAGTCCAGAAAAAGCTCGGGGAAGATCTAGCGATAAGGTAGAGTTCCTGAAGTCACGGGGCCACAGATGGTAGTAACCAAAATGTCAGAACAGGAAGCCGGGTCGTGGTAGCTCATTTTCAGATTTCAAATGGTCGTCGTCGCTTATCTGAGCACCCGCCGCGGGAGTTCACAGCCCAATACGAATGGATTTAACAAATCCCCCGTGGCACTAACCATATGCTGGGCACCAGGAGCTTCACTGACCCTGGTACGTGGAATTCTTGTGACAGGGCTATGCAGTAGGGACTGTTCGTGCGCTTATTTTAGGTAGGGAAACTGAGGCACAGGCTGGTCAGGCCAAGACTCCAACCATGGCAGTCTCGCTCCCACGTCCGTGCTCTTGGCCACTGTGCGGTGCTGCGTCTGGGACCATAAAACCCGTGCGGGGAGCCGCGGGCCCGACCTCCTCCTGCCCCGTGCCTCAGTGCGCTCCCTCGGTTTGCGGGGATTCCTGGAAGGGGGGTCTTTGCGACTGTGCGGGTGGCGTCTTGTCCTTTCTCCCGCCCTCCAGCTGCTGCTCGTACTGTTACCACTTTGCCCCCGACTCAGAGATCCCGTTGCCCTCCCACACCAGAAGCCTTACGGAGTCCAGAGAAATTGAAAATAATGCTTTCTCGGGAGAATTTGTTGACCCCTCCCTTGTCTCCTCTGTGTGTCAGTTGGGGGTTGGAAATAGCACCGTGTTGGGGGCTGCCTCTTGCAGGCAGCTGACCTCGTGCAAGCCGCTTACCCTCACTAACTCCCCAAAATGGGGATGGGGTTGACCTGCTCTTACAGCCTCGTTTAGAGGATCAGACGAGACGGTACGTGGGAGAGTTGGCCGCGCGGCGCGGTGCAGGCGTCTGCTGTGGCTCCACTTCCCAGGGCTGACCCTTCGTAAAGAAACATGTTCACACAGGTGGGGAAAGATCGGTAAAGATCCCTGACGTAGGACAAAGTGCTGATGCTCCCCCTTCTCTACCCACCTGCCAAAGCGCTTGGCTGGAGGTGGTCCCTTTCCAGGGCCCCTGAGCACGTCCTCCTCTGGCTCCGGGTCCCTGAGACCTCCAAGCACCATGTACGTATGTGTAGGCCCTTTTTATAGGATCACATGTCTTGGGTTCCTACTACCACCCACCCACCCGCATCTGTTACACACACACACACACACACACACACACACACACACACACACATTGGCCTGCTTAGTTCTGCTTTTGTGGCTGTCAGAGCTCGGACTGGATACTTACTAGATGATTGAGAACATACAAAAATCTCATGAATGATAGTTTCCCTAGGGGCACCTCCTTGAATCTCCCTAGCACTCCCTAGCACGTGAGTCAAACAGCACTGGCTGTTTGACTCACATTACCCACAAAGAGGTGGTCGGTCAGGATGTGCAGGGAGTCCTGGCTGTAGGGCTGGATGAAGGCAGGAAGTTGCATTAGACCCATTCTGTCCCAGAACCACCACCCATCTGCCCTAGGAGCCGTCTCTGGATTTGGGGGCGGGAGGTTGGTGAAAGGTGGAGCTCTGGGCCCCCCACCCCTGTTTCAGTCAAGATAGCTTTATTTTATATATTTTACAGATTGGAACCCAGGTGATGAATTTCTTTTCAAGAATATGTTTCAAGGTTTAAAAACATATGTAAACCGCTGGATTTAGACCGTTTCTGAAGCTTTTTTGACTAAGGTTCTGTAATCTGTGAAAGTGCAACATAGAGTATGCTCTTTGCTTCTTTTTTTTTTTTAAGGCATTTAATTCTAATAATTTGCTTTGGCATTTTACAACCCCCCATGGGAGGTTGTCAACGTGGAGATCTGTCAACGTGCTGTCACAAAACCAAGGTTAGCCACTACTGCCTCTTTGTTCCACCTTTGTCCTTTCCTTGAAAGAGCCACCGCGAAGACACAATCCCATCACTAGTAAATGGCCAAACCTGGAAGGCGTCAGGCGGTCCCTATAAAATAAACATTCCCAGGAAGCAGGCTTTCCCAGAGGTCCTTCTCTGGCAAAAAGGTGGCTGGAGAGTCATCGTTGAAATGTGGAAACTGTTTGAACAGGCGGACTGGTACGGCAGCCCCTGGAGTTCACTCCTCGGCAGTGGGCGGTCACTGGCCAGCGACGGTTCTCGCCACAGACGGCGGGGTTGGGTAATTTTGCTTACGTGGTGGAAAGTCATGAAAGCACAAAGGAGCTATTAGTAAAGCCTGGGCGACTTGGGTTTCACGGAACAAAATAGCCAAACAGATGTTCTTTCCAGGTTCGCTGTTCTCAAACACACATACGCTACTCACGTGCCGACTAGCCCAGGCGTTTTCGCAGAAAGTTGATTTCCTTCTGAACAGTTCAAGTAGTGGCAGTGCCTTTAAAAAGAGATGTTGATACGAGAATAACACTAAAAATGTAGACTATTTATGAGACACCCCCCATGGGGTCCCCTCATTCCGAGAATTCGTTGTCAATCTCCGTTTATTTCCTGTGATTCTGTGATTGAGGTCTATCTCTCATGGGACTGTACCACTATTTCCCTCTTTTATCACTGTTTCCCAGCATCTAACCCAGTGTCTAGCACGTGATAGGTATTCAACAAATATTCATTCAGTGACTGGGTTACTATTGTTAGTTGTTTTCTACTCCGTGCAACATTATCAGAGATTCCGGCTTGTTAAGAGATGAGCGAGGAGGGGCGCCTGGGTGGCTCTGGTGATTAAGTGTCCAGCTCTGGGCTTCAGCTCAGGTCATGATCTCGGGGTCCTGGGAGCCAGCCCTGCTCGGGGCCCTGCGCTCAGCGGGGAGCCTGCTTGTTCCTCTCCCTCTGCTCCTCCCCTCACTTGTGTGTGCGCCTCTCTCAAATAAATAAATATTTTTTTTTAATTTTATTAAAAGTGAGCAAAGAACTTAGATGAAAATTAGCCTTATCCCGGTCGTATTTTCTTTTCTTTTTTTTTAGAGAGATAACCCAGGAAACAGACTTTTTTGGTAAGGTTTTATTCATTTATATGAGAGAGAGAGAAAGGGAGAGCATGAGAGGAGAGAAAGTCAGAGGGAGAAGCAGACTCCCGGTGGAGCAGGGAGCCCGAGGTGGGGCTTGATCCCGATACCACCCCCTAGTTGTATTTTCTTTTTTTTTTTTAAGATTTTATTTATTTATTTGACAGAGAGAGATTACAAGTAGGCAGAGAGGCAGGCAGAGAGAGAGGGGGAAGCAGGCTCCCTGCTGAGCAGAGAATCCCATGCGGGGCTTGATCCCAGGACCCGAGATCATGACCTGAGCCAAAGGCAGGGGCTTTAACCCACTGAGCCACCCAGGCACCCCCCCTAGTTGTATTTTCTTAACAGAGGTTCCCTCTGAAGTCAAAAGCCATAACTATTTGTTAACATATTCTAGATTTCCAGGGTATATTATTAGGCATTGAGCAGAGGAAAGAAAAAAGAATGGTGACATCTATACCTACCTTTTAAAGACTGTGTACATTTTTTTTCCAGGAGCCTGGTCAAGTAGTTCTGCCAGTTTTCCAGTTCCTTAGCATAGTATCCCATGTGCATTTTTCTTTACAAGTATAATGAAGTCAATCCATTTACATTATTCAGTGGCATATAATAAAAATATCATAAATATGGGTATTTTAAATCCATAATCATCTCACATGATGGCTTTTAAACGCAGCCATGAATGGTGCATCTTATCTGTGATGTTTTCCCCAGTCTACAAAGAATGGATCCTGGGAATGAGAAATTGAATATTGTCCCTGGCTTGGACCGCACTCAAAAAGTAATAAAGACCACGACCTATGGCCATGTGAGCTTTGAAGGTTAATGGCGCTTCCTTTTGTCAGAGCTGCTTTTCTCCAGGCATGAGTATCATAGTCAGCGTCCTTGCTGGAGTTCATTCTAAATGTGCCTCACAACTGCACCAGGGGCTTTAGGTAACCATTAGGTATTAGTTTGAGGGGCGCCTGGGGTGGCTCAGGTGGTCAGACATCTGACTTCCACTCAGGTCATGATCTCGGGGTCCTGGGATTGAGCCCCGCATTGGGCTTCACACTCAGTGGGGAGTTTGCTTAAAGATTCTCTCCCTCTGCCCCTTCCCCTGCTCTCTCTCAAATAAATAAAAAATCTTAAAAATACAAAAGAAATTAGTTTGTGTCATTGAGGAGACCTCTCCCCATCCACAGTCCAGTTCAGTGACGTGTAACTAAAGCGCGTAGTCTTCTTCCAAAGTTAAGGGACAACTCTGAGTGCCATTGCTCTGTCTGTGGAGTCCTGGTTTCTCACACTTTGGTGGGGAACACACAGATGCCCTGACACAAAGATCTAAGGAAATTATCCATCATGAATAATTACATGTTTGTTATTTGTATAAATTGAACCATAGAGGCTCGTATGGGGGATGGCTGGGACCTCACACTCAAAAAGACTCCCTTCAACTGTCCTCCAGCTGTGGACTTCCCCACGGAGGGTGATGTCTGTAGGGTCAAGGCAGTGTGCTTTCCCAGAGTCCCAAGCACACACAGCACCATCAATGCAAACATTTCCAGGCACAAGCAGAAGCCTCTGGGCCACACTGGTCAGTGAGGCCCCTCACAGAGGTGGAGGACAGGGGGTGGGCAATGGTCCAGAATGGCCCTGATCTCTCCAAGCCACCATGCTCCATTGGAACTTTGAGTAGTTAAAACCTGGCCAGTTAGGTCATATGAAAGCTTAGATGTCAAGGCAGGAGACTATACCATACTTTAACAATTGTTAACTTGATTTATAATGGTTACATGTTTAGACACGTGGTATGTAGGTTTCCATCTGTGTGCTTGTCTCGGGCCTCTTAAACATTCTGTGCAGACTTATATCATCCTGTGCACCATCGAACTTAGTGGGAATGTGAAAGACACTCATTAGTGAACGTGAAATTATGGATTCTTCATTTGTCTCAGGGTTTGCATAGTGGAAGCATCCTATAGGGCGGTGCGATTTTCTGTTTAAAAAATGTGGGTTTTGCTCAACTTGGTGCCTAAACCCAAGCTGACTACTTCATCTCATGCTTAACTGAAGAAACAGCAATTTATTTATTTCAGTATGGGAGGCATTGGGGGGCCTGATGTTTTATGTGTTGGATGTACTGGGAATAATTTTAGGGGTGGTCTAAGGGAATTTCAAGCAAAATTTCCATTAGCATAACTTTCTACTAACCCAGTAAGAAGCATTACCACTCTAGTGACTCTAGCTACCTCAAGTCAATGTAAGACACCAACAGTGATCTAACCCAAGGGAGAGAGGACTCATTAATTCTCTCCTTCCTTCTCAGTAACAAACCCTAAGTTTAACATTCCTCATTGTCAGCGAAGTCGTCCTCATACGATTGTCCTTCATATCATCATATTAGAACCAATTTTATCATTTAAAATTTAATACAAGTAGATTCCAACTTAATATTAATGCATGCTCAATATTGGATCATTTCTCCTAGGGTTGACTCTGTTGCCCCCAATGCCACACTGACTTTTCTAGTCTCAATAATTCTTCCATTTATATATTCCCACAGGCCTTATTTTTTAACACTGTCTAAGCCTTCAGGGTGCCTGGGTGGCTCAGTTGGTTAAGTGTCCAGCTCTTGATTTCAGATCTTGATCTCAGGGTTGTTAGTTCAAACCCCACGTTGGGCTCTCTGTTGGGCAAGGAGACTACTTAAAATTATATATAAATAAATTTAAAAATAAAATTGTTTAATTCTTCTGCATCATCTCCAAATTTTCCACATCTTTTTTGAAACTAAACACAATGTGGATAAAGCACAGGGACACTCATTGTCTCCAAATTCCACCCGAAGCTCTTCTTAAAATGCAGACTCATTCTTGGCTTAGGATGAGACCAGAGATCCTATTTTTCTACCCAGTTTTTAGATGCTGATAATGCTGCTGGTCCTGGGCACATAGCAAGGTGCCGCAAGACTTCATTAGAGAAAAACAGCAATTTCTGTCCCTCTCCTTCCCATCCCAAACCTACTTTCCAGAGATGATCATTTTTTGAGCCTTACATGCTAATATTATGCTAATATCACACTAATGTTTCTTGATTTTTAAAAAGTTTATATCTTTAGCTCCTGAATTCTTTCTATAAAAGAAAACTGTGGCTCTTTTATACCAGCTTTCTGTACATATAAATTTCCCCCATCTTCACAATATAATTATAGAACATATTTTGGTTTAGTCAATATATTCAGCGTTAATGTTAGTATGAATTTATAAAAATTATTAACAGCTGAACCCTATATCATAGTATAATTGCATTTCCATTCTCGTATTATTTCCAATTTTCCCTGGATTTATTAGTTGCCTTAATTTCATTTTATTCAATCAATTTATTTTATGTAACTGTCACTAATGTAGCTCAAAACTTTTCTTCAAAACTTGAAAATTTCTTCTTTCTTTTTAATAAGATTTTTTAAAAATATTTATTTATTTATTTAAGAGAGAGTGCACGGTGAGGGGAGGAAGAGAGGGAGAGAGACAATCAGACTCTGTGCTGAGCAGGGAGCCCAGTGTGGGGCTCAGTCTCACAACTCTAAGATCATGACCTGAACTGAAATCAAGAGTCAGATGTTTAACTGGCTGCGCTACCCAGGCACCCTGAAACTTGGAAACATCTTGCAATATGGTCAAACAGGTCAATCTGAGTTTTTTGTTTTTCCCTTTTTTCTTGGCAACAAACCCCTAGGAACCCTGCGTCTCTTCCTATAGTTTGGGTTGATCGCCTCTGATTCTGTTGCACAATTATTATTTTTTTATTTTTTAGTTCTTAAAAAATACTTCCTTTCACCTTTTAAACAAATTCATTATCACACTGACTTGTTTCTGTTATATCATATACATATGCCTTGCTTTTATGAATAGTCTGTAATCCAGAAGGCCTAATTTTTAAAATTAAAAATAAAGAATTATTGGTCTGCATTTAAACTGATGAAAATATGCAGGAATTTTAAAAGCCAGAAATTACCTTGTTAGGGAGACAAAAATCATTCTTTTGTGGAAATAAGATTTCTCACTCTGTATATACTCTAAATAACTTTTTTAAATAATAAGAGGGAATATTTCATAATAGAGAATATTTGGGGTATTTACTTTAAGACTTTGTTAATTTTTATAGAAGCAGGCCTAATAATAGATAGCAGGAGTACATTTGTAAGATAACAATTGATTTCTTTCTTTCTTAGGGTTGTCACATGGTGACTGAAGAGCTTCATTCTATAACCTTCGAAACACAGATCTGCCTCTATGGCCTGACCATAGATTTGGAGGTAGGCGTCAATCAAGTATTTACTAATAATATATTCAGTCATTGGCTGGCATTTATAGATGAAAGCTGAGTCTTTTCTGGGTTTTAGTACATTCCCTATTTAACATTTTTGTTTAGAATTTTGTTTAGAAACTTTAGTTTAGGAAACCGATATGTCAGATAGTTACTAATTAGTCAACATTCTACTATTAGAATGTATACTATTCTGGTTAAATACAATGATCAAATCTCATGGACATTATCAATTGAAGATCTATTGAATAATTGGTTGCCCAGAGTGCATGTTTGTTGGTTCATTTTCTGGGATCTTCTGAGTCATGAGTAGTTAGTGGAAAGCCTAAAGAGAAATAAGTATCCTTAAGCCACATCACTTAACGATATATTTTCCAAAAATTTAACTTGTACATGAAATCCCTCAGAAGGAAAGCTTTTTTTAATGTAATGAGTAAAGACAAATGATAGGAACATTAACGATACACTGTTTTGATCCTCTCGTAACAGTCACCATTGTACTCAAAGGAAGAATAAAGCCATTTTGAGGATTAAATTGAACATGACTGACTATGAGCTCCTTGAAGGCAAGGCATCATGACTTTGTCACTCCATTAGCCGTGACGTGGTGCCTGGCCCGTAGCAGAGGGTCAACACAGGTTAAATCAGTGAAGGGATGCGTGCGTGAAGGAAGAGTTTACATGCCCTGAATATGATACTATTTGTGGGATGTATTGTTTTATTTAGAGTTCTGCTTTTCCTTTCTCATCGTAATGAGTGGAAATATGTAAAAATTGCCCATAAATGCCTTCCTCATCACTTCTTCCCACACTTGTGTTCTGTTTCCGTGAGCTGTTAACTGAGGGATCTCGCTGTCCGCAGAAATCCAGCCACTGTTACTGAGAAAGGGACTAACGTAGGTTGATTGCATTTGCGCCCTGGTCTTTGAAAGCCTGTTTGTTCCCTGAGGCTGAGGACAACAGTACCAGCCCTGCTAAGCTGAGTTCCATAGCAGACCAGGCCTCTGTCTTTCTCATAAAGCGTCCGACATTGCTTCCCTCCCCATCTTCTGCGGTGAAAACACCCATGTCTACCACTGACGTTCATTAGATGTCAGATCATAAATTGAATATGTTGATCCATTTCATAGATAAATTTAAAATTAAATTCCTTATAGTAACTTATTAAGAGTACAGCCACAAAATCAATACAAGGTCTAATTAGTTGCTCTATGTGATATAAGTATAAACATTTGTGTGATGTCGAGGGAAAATACTGGAGAAGCTAAGTGACCAAGCGCCCAGAGAGGATTCCCGTTTTTATGGCTTCTTCCATCCCTACACCTTGATTCACATGTGCTCAGAAAACTCCCGTTCCTTCACAAGTCATTTTAGTAACCAGGGCAGGGAAGACACCAGGATTAAAGGCGTAGAGCTGGCTTGAGCTGGCCCTTTAGGGGACAGGATCAAGAATAAAGTCAGCGCAAGGTGAACTACCTGTAGTAACGGTGCTTTTTTTTTTTTTTTAAACCAGACCAGCTCATTACCTGTGGTGATGATTTCCAATGTCAGTCAGTTACCTAATGCTTGGGCATCCATCATTTGGTACAATGTGTCAACCAGCGATTCGCAGGTAGAGTCTCTGTTCCTATTTCTCCTCCTTTAATTCTATTTGATTTGTTTTATTGTCAAAAAACCCATCTGAATCAAAAGACATATATATATATGATCTTGAATACATATTTTATGTGTGTGTGTGTGTGTGTGTGTGTGTATGAAATTTGGCATGTCTTTGTAGGTTGTTTTCTTCCAGAACTCCAATATATTTAATATTTAGTTGCATGAATCCTCTCTCATGTTATATTTAAAGTGATGTGTTTTGATGTACTTGGACGCCGGAAGAATTCCGGCTAGCAAAACTGACGGCCAGGCGGGTATTTGTTACTTCTGTGGGTCTGATCTGCTCCCAGCAATGTGCCTCACAGAGAGTTCTAGCCCCACCCGGTGGCTCTGTTAACGGGACTGTAGGGAGACTTCTTGGTCTGGAATTCAACGTCTGACTGCTGTGTTCACCTCCTTAACTACTTCTGGCCACACCTCCACACAGACTTTTCTACAAAGGTAGAAAATTAGTTTCCAAATAAATGACCAGAATATCACCCAATGTTGCCTAACTACCCTCTGACTATGCAAATTCTCAAGTTGGTTATAGATTTAATCCGTTCTAGGCCCAAATTGAGTTTTAATGCCATCTGGTGGTTATTTGAGACATTGACCAGAAATTGGCCTCAAGTTACAAAGCTGAAAACAGATGCTCTTCTCAAAAGACACCCGGGGAAGAGAGTGACAAGAAAAGATGAGTCAGCCCTTCCCCTTGTTTCCTCTTACAACATCTCGTTGTCTTGGAAACACAAGACCTAGAGAAAATAGGTCAAATACAAATAACATTTCTTCTTAATTCAAAGCAAATATTCACTCTTCAGGGAGGAATGTTTTTTTACTTTAGGTCCTAGCAAAATAAGAACAGACATGATGAGTTAGGTCTGAGTGTTTTTCCTTCTTTGAAAATGTGCCCAATAAGGAAACAACATGGAAGATGACTTGGCCTGATTCCTTCTCATCCCCCCTTACCTGGCACCCGAGACAGATGAATTGCAGAGAGGAAGGCTGCATAGGGTGCGTGGTGTGTCACTTCCTCGCAGGCGGCAGTGAGTGCGGGGCTCGCTAGAGAAGTTGTCCTGCCTTAAAACCAAGAAAAGCCTACAGCCCTGGAATGAAATGCCATTCCCCATCAGGAGCTACACATATTCAGAGCTTTTCATTCACCTTCAAGGTGGAGGAGGAAAGATGGGCCACTTCTCTGTCCTCCGAGTACAGCCGTGTTGCACTTAGCTTTCCTCAGCATCCTTCTTCTGTCAGAAAGCCACCGGAGTTGTCACCGAGCCATCCCAGACTCTGCTCCCGGATGAGGAATGTGGGCAGCAGGCCATGCACAGCTTACAGAGGAGATGCACAGCGTCCAACATAACAGCGAACTCTCGTTTCTCTTCTTCACGCTCCTCTGCTTCAAGACCTAAGTCCCCAGACCTCAGTTGGGTTCTGGGCCGTTTGGTCATTATCCAGACACAGTTCTCTGGTTCAGGGGAAACAGCTTCTGTAGAAATTCTCTCCATTCCTCCCTTCCTATCTCCCACCTGAAATCTCGTGGATTGGTTCCTTTTCTTGCTGCCCAGTGTAGCTTATGCTTCTCCCTGTACTGCACTACGTTACTCAGTTCTTCCCTCCTCTGTCTTTAAAACCTCTTTCTTGGCTTTCACACCTTCTGCTTTCCAGTAATCTAAAATGAAGTCTTCTCTTTCCCTGTTGTTGACCCAGTTTCTGGTGCCAGCAATCTTGTCTGCAGTTAGTCATACAGAAGCTTCTCTTGTCCAGATCAGAAGAGAAAGACGACTGTACTGTTCGTAAAACAGGGTCAGGTTAATTACGAACGCACATTGCAGGGTCACCTACGTTAGCCCGAGGCTTAGCGTTTTGTGCTTTGGGATTCTTTGTTTGGTCAAAGTATAACTTGTGCCAGTCCATGATAAACTACTTAAATAACTCAATCTAGGTTTTGCTTAAGATTGATATAGTTCAGAAAAGAATATTTGCCCAGTGATTTGTTGGACAGTATTAAGTACTTGTATGAATTGATTGATTGCCCACAATCCAAGGAAAGTTAAGAAATGCCCAATGATTCTTTCAAGGATAAGATGAAGCCATATATTTTATTGGACCCAAGGGTTAAGAACTCTTTAGGAAAAGACAAAATCAGTCCGTTAAAAAGCACACCACAGACGAAGTGATATTCCGTATATTAACTTAGATTGGCCTAAAGAGTTTAAAACAGGCATTTTGGATACTGAATTATAGTGTGTTCAATGTGATTAATGACTATGATCATCGTTACAACTCTGTTTCAGAACTTGGTCTTCTTTAGTAACCCTCCATCTGCCACTTTGAGTCAGCTCCTGGAAGTGATGAGCTGGCAGTTTTCATCGTACGTGGGCCGTGGCCTTAACTCAGATCAGCTCAATATGTTAGCAGAGAAACTTACAGGTGAGAGTGGGTAGATACGGGAGACTGCCCTCTGTTTGGGGTCCTCAAGCATTTTAAAGAGCCAGGTGATATTACTACTATTAATAATAATAATGATAGTCACAACTTATTGAGTGCCCACTGTATTGCCACACACAGAGCTAAATGTTATGTCGTCTTTCTTGGGAAAGGGTAACTCATTATTCCATCCATTTTATAGATGGGGATACTGAAATTCAGAGGTCAAGTGACTTACCATGCCTGCGTGGCTAGTACATAGCAAAGCCAAGACACAGACCAGGCCTGTCCAGTTCCAAAGCCCCTTCCTTTCCATTCCGCTTTCCAGTCTCCGGGGTGTTTGATGCCATTTCCACTGAGTGTGATGTGAAGCCTTAATGGTGCTTTGACTTTCCTACTAATATCACAATGGTCCTTAACCAACTCCACAATAGCTGATTCCAGGACCAGGGAATTTAATAGAAATTAAAAGCCACCCGGATAATAGTTAATTCCCCATATCAAGAAAATTTCAGTTTTGACTAACATGTTTAAAGTTTGCAAAATAGAATCATTGGTACTTCCTGTAGTGACTATAGTGTAAGATTTTTCTAAAAGAATTTCAAAAGATATCTGTATTTTGACAAGTCTGGGATGAACATATTTACCACCAAAAAAGAGTTAAGATGGCATTCGTATGCTAGCATATTTATATACTAGAATTGTATACAAAGTAGGGCCACAGATGCATTTGCGCATCCGTAGTGAACTCGTGTGCAATTTGGCAAGTGAGGCTGGGTTGCCACTTGGATCCACTACCTGCTCAACAGGTATTTAAAGAAATCAGATCTTTGGGGAATATTAAAAAATTTAGTTAATGTAAATATGCTCTTTGAACTTATTTAGTTTATACTGCAATGGTAGGCATATTTGTTGAGTGAATAAAGTTTTTTTAATATGTTTTTAAATATTTTTAATATGTTTTTAATATGTTTAATATAAGTTTTTTTAATATGTAGTATAGATAGCAGCTATGTCCTTCCAGATCCTTATGAGATTATCCTTATGAGTATAATTTCCTTAAAAATTTAGATAGAAACTCCTTTCGTCACCCTGAATCAAAGTAGTCAATGGCTTCTTATTGCCCAATGGATCTCGAGTTCATTCTTTTTCTATTAGTAATTAGGACTCCTGGTGATCTGGCTATATCTAACTTATATAAATTTATTTTATTTTATTTACCAACATGAGGCAGCTCTTGCTGTTTCCTATATAAGCTATGTTCATGTCCACTACGTTTCATCCTTCATTATTCTTACTAGAGTGTGGTTTCCTCTTCCTTCTCCTCTGATAATTTATATCATATCTATTCATGGGGGCCTGGCCCTAGACACTCACCCTCTTTCAAAGTTATCTTAGCTCCTCCATTGAAAAGAATTTCTTCTTAGAAAATACATTTCATGGTATCTTCACGTTTTTACTGTTGCTAGCATTAAGTACACTGCAAACCCATAACAGGTGCTTAAGAAATTTTTGAAAGGGACTGGGTAAAGTCCTAATTGTGCACCTTGGGGCGCCTGGGTGGCTCAGTTGATTAAACGTCTGCCTTCAGCTCAGGTCATGATCCCAGGGTCCTGGGATCTAGCCCCACACTGGGCTCCCTGCTAGGCTGGGAGTCTGCTTCTCCCACTCCCTCTACCTGCCTCTCTGCCTACTTGTGCTCTCTATTTCTCTGTCAAATACATAAATAAAATATTTTAAAAATAAGTAAATAAATTGAGCACCAAAGTGAAAAGTCTTAATTGTTTAATAAAAATCTCATTCTTTTCTTTTCTTTTAGTCCAGTCTAGCTACAATGATGGTCATCTCACCTGGGCCAAGTTCTGCAAGGTACAAATAGGGGAACAAAAATATTATTCCGAAAAATTTTTTTAAGTAGTGTTTCTTTTCAGCCTCCACATCATAATCTGGGATTTTGAGGGTTTCCTGGATACAGTTATTTTTTTTTTAAACTCTAAACTATTATCTTATGTTTAAAGGAAGTATTTTGGGGTGCCTGAGTGGCTCAGTCAGTTGGGCAGCCAACTCTTGGTTTTTGCTCCGATCATGAGCTTAGGGTCCTGGGATAGAGCCCTGCATCAAATCAGGCTCCCTATTCAGTGGGGAGTCTGCTTCAGGATTTTCTCTCTCCCTCTGCCCCTCCCCACTCTGGGTTTCTTTCTCTAAAATACGTAAACATTTTTTAAAAGTTTAAAGGAAGTATTTCATTGAAAAGTGGAACTTGGGGGGCGCCTGGGTAGCTCAGTGGGTTAAGCCTCTGCCTTTGGCTCGGGTCATGATCCCAGAGTCCTGGGATCAGGCCCCCCATCTGGCTCTCTGCTCAGCGGGGAGCCTGCTTCCCCCACCCCCTTCCGCCTGCCTCTCTGCCTACTTGTGATTTCTGTCAAATAAATAAATAAAATCTTAAAAGAAAGAAAGAAAAGAAAAGTGGAACTTGAATTACTGTATCAACATTACTGTTAAAATAATCATTGTCCTGACATGTTTGTTTATTACAATAGGAACACTTACCTGGTAAATCATTTACCTTTTGGACATGGCTTGAAGCAATATTAGATCTAATTAAGAAACACATTCTTCCTCTTTGGATAGATGGGTGAGTTACAGGCTATATTTTCCGTATGAGTTCCTTAGGTTCTTATTTTTAAGCTGTTGGGTTTTTTCCCTTTCTTTTTCTTTTTAAGCATGTTTATTGATGGGAGGTGGGGAATAGTTCAGTTTTTTACATTCCTCACAGAGTACTGATATTTACTTTAATCTTACAGGAGTATTTCATTGACTTTTTATCATATTCAGAATGAATTTAGGTCTGTTCTTTGTAAATGAAATAAATGCAAATGTAATAAATTACAGTGTTCGGTCAGATACAACTGAGCGTTGTTCCCCTTTTAGGTATGTCATGGGCTTTGTTAGCAAAGAGAAGGAGCGCCTCTTGTTGAAGGACAAAATGCCTGGAACCTTTTTGTTACGATTCAGTGAAAGCCACCTCGGAGGGATAACTTTCACCTGGGTGGACCATTCGGAGAACGGTACCTGCGCACCGTTCACACTGGGACATTTGTGCTGGGTTCGGCTCTGGGTGTTTCAGTTTTCAGAAGTGTGTCGCCTGGTGTTCTGCTCTTCACGCGTCCAGGGGGCTGAACGCTGGTTGTCCCAGGTGTCCCAGAAGAGAGTCCCACGGCTTTCTCCGGGCCCGTGCGCGTGTCGTGTCGCGTGGCCCGCAGCGCGCCCGCACGGCAGGGAAGGGCGGGCCTTGTTGGGTGCCGGGGACGTGCGGGCGGTGCGGGCGGGAGGAGCGGCCGCCGACGCCCGCCGGAGCCTGAGCGCGCCCCCCCCCGGTCCCCCCGGCCCCCGCCCCCCCCGGCCCGACCCCCCCGGCCCCCCCCCGACCCCCGTCTCCGTTTCTCCAGGGGAGGTGCGATTCCACTCCGTGGAGCCCTACAACAAAGGCCGGTTGTCCGCTCTGCCGTTCGCCGACATCCTCCGGGACTACAAGGTCATCATGGCTGAAAACATCCCCGAAAACCCGCTGAAGTACCTTTATCCTGACATTCCCAAAGACAAAGCCTTCGGCAAACACTACAGCTCGCAGCCCTGCGAAGGTCAGGTTCTTGCGGTTTTCGTCCGCTCGCGGCAAACCGCCTCCTAGAGCAGCAAACGGAGGTCCCCTTTGCATGTTCACTTGATGTCCTAAGGCATAGGGCGTCTGTGGCCGTCAAGGCCTTCGACGGAGGGGGGTGTCACAGTTCCCGAAGACGGGCGGAGGGCGGTCCGCCCCGAGCGGTCAGGCCCCGCCGCTGTGCCCGGACGTCGCAGGGCCGCGGCGCCCACTCGCGGCTGCCCGCAGAGCTCCCGCGTCCTCCTCCTAGAACGGGAGCGGGGCTGACTTCCCACCCGTGACTGGGAGCGGGAACGGAGGAGGAGGTGACGATTAGAAAGCTGTTGAGAGTTCCGGGAGGGGCGCCTGGGGGGCTCCGTGGGTGACGCCTCTGCCTTCGGCTCAGGTCATCATCCCGGGCTCCCGGGATCGAGCCCCGCATCGGGCTCTCTGCTCAGCTTCCTCCTCTCTCTCTGCCTGCCTCTCTGCCTGCTTGGGATCTCTGTCTGTCAGATAAATAAATAAAACCTAAAAAAAAAAAAAAAAGACTTATGGGAGTCTGTTTTCTGCAAAGGAAACCGGAGGTTTATAAGCTTTACATTTTTTGCCTTACTGTAGTCTCACGATTGCGCTTGGGCGGTTTGCTTGCCACGGAGGGGGCGAGGGGCTCAGCGCTTCTTTCCCCACCTGCTGGCCTGCCCATAAGTCTGGACACACCTGCCTTTCCTGGTTGTATCCTAAGGGGCTAAAATAATATCCGACCAAAAGAAGCATTTGGTAAATATTCGTTAAATACATGAAGAATATAACTAAAATTAGCTACATAATTGTCATGTAAGTTTACCATTCTGTATCTCCAATGCAAGTGTGCATCATCCGTTAAAAATGCTCATCCATAGCAACTAAATCTATGAGCCCATCTCGCGGAATAGCCTACAATTGTCACTCAGAGACGCTGACCTGCTGCTACTCTACTGAGTTACAATAAATCCCCCAATACGCAAATCAATCAAATATAATCAAACTTAAATAACATTGAACACAGGTAATATAGTTGACTCCCACTTTTTCTCATGCATTTTGGAGACAATAATGTGTAAAGTCAGGTTAGGCCTACCAGGAGATTTTTCTCTTCTTACACATTTTATGTTCATCTCAAATACTGTTTCATCTATTCAACTACACATTTTTGTGAGTCACTAAACAATCATAATCTCCCTCTTCTTTTTAACATTACTTATATTTTTCTAGACTTTAAAAAATTTACGAGTAATATTGGTAACATTTTTCCTGTCTTTCTTTTCCAGTTTCAAGACCAACAGAAAGAGGGGACAAAGGTTATGTTCCATCTGTTTTTATACCCATCTCAACAATGTAAGTAACCTTAGCCACATGTAAAATATCTCTTAGTGAATGTTTCTTTTTTAAAAAAAGCACTTGTACATGAAATGTTAGGATAGAGCCGAGTACCGATATACCTGATGATAAAGCAATTTAATGCTCAGTGTCCCATTTGCTCTAATACATACAGCTAGTCTTTCAGGAAGCACCATGATCTACCATGACTGGAATTATAAAGTTGCCTTTTTAGATGTCGTATATCCCAGAGTATGCTGAATGATCTGGTTTCAAACAATGAATTAGGCATCTCAAAGAAGCAAATAGATGAAGCCCTAGAAATGAGTTCCTGACAGTGTTCTCAGAAGCTGTCATTTTTAATCCTTTTCAACATGTACTTTGTTATCTCTTTAAGCCGAAGTGATTCAACTGAACCACATTCTCCATCAGATCTTCTTCCCATGTCTCCAAGCGTCTACGCCGTGCTGAGAGAAAACCTGAGTCCCACCACAATCGAAACGGCGGTATGTTCCCTTTCCTTTCCGTTGCTCGTCTGGGGCAGCCCTAACAAGCACACGTGGTCCCCGTTCATCAAAGGGGTTGACGTTCGGCCTGAGAAGTGAAAAAACGCTTTTGTTGGACCAAATCCCTGAGCATAACACTGGGTGTGTCTGTATGTTCCTGTGGGTCACTGATATGGGCATGGAAAACAGACACCTTCATTCACTTGGGCTGCTTTAAGTTCTTTCCATCAAAGGGCAAAGAATTCCTCTTTCTCACTCATGTACACTTTGTCTCTACCTCTACCATTGGCCGCACCATTCCCCACTACTCTCCCACGTTAATAGACAATATACATCAGTCAATATTTATAAGCCTATAAAGTTCAATATTTATTTTAGTTCGAGAATCACAAATTCTAATTTTTCTTTATTAATTTTTACTTGCATTATTAGTCCTGTCCCAGGAACTTCTTCAAGTAGCACGTGAATTACAGTCAGTAGCAGCATAATACTACTCTCCTGAGAACTTAATCACAATCTTAAATGAAATAATGTGATGAGGATACATCCTATCTATTATTATTCCTCAATACCATCAAGTGATTCAGTTTACATTCAGATGAACATATGAGAATAATAGAATCCTGAGCCCCAAGAAATTTGTATGTTGGGTGTGGGGGAGGAGAATTTTGACTTTACCCTTAAAGGTTCCTTTGGCTGATCGAAGATTTAAATTGACATGAGACAGATTAATAAGAGAAAATCAAATAATTAATAACTAAGTAAAGTACTAACAGGGAGGCCGTAAGAATATGACACCCACAGACAAGCAATTGAGGCTTGTACGCCACTCTGAGCTAAGAAGAAGGGGCTGGGATCTGGGGCTTCAAAGGGATTGAAGACAATTCACAGGAAGATGAAAAAGAGTAAATATTTCATAAACAAATGTTTGTCGGGCCATACGGAAACAATGGGGCACAGAGAAGAATTTTAACAAACAAACTTTGAGTTCCTCCCTGTCTACCACACCTCATTCATATTATACTGTAGTTATCTATGGAGATAACTCCCTTCCTGGGGCCAGATTCTCTGTCTAAATTCTTTTAGCCAATTAGGGGGAAGGTCAAAATCTCTTCCTGAGCTTTTTATTTCTTAAAAATAATCAGCCTAAAATAATCTACATGCTAAAAAGACACGTTTGGGGTGGCAAATTTTGTTCCTCTACACAGATTATAAAGTTTTAGTCCTCGCAAAGGTTTCCAGGGATGGGGAAACACACAGTCCCCTTTGACAGCTCATTCCGATGTTAGTTGTCTTAAATCATTTAGTTATAAGAGAACTTCTGCTATATTTTTCACACATTTTCTCAGCACATTTTTGTGGGATGAAATTTGTGAATGCTGACTAGTTAAATGGTAGAAAGATTGTGAAGTATTTAGTAGACAAAAAGGTGTTTACCTAAAAAACTATGACTTATTTGCAAAAACCAGTAATTTCCTCAAAAGTCATTTTCATTTTCCAATTTTAGATGAAGTCTCCGTATTCTGCTGAATGACAGGAGAAATTCTGGACACTCAAAAGGAGGAAGCAAATGAAAAAGCTTAAAGACTGATCTTTGCCAACAATCGTACTTATTTCTTCAGCTTTGTACATACCAGTTTCCAGGAAATTGTTTAAGTCTGAAGCTCTCCTCTCACTGGCATGACACCACCAACTGGGAATGTCCTGACTGAAATGCTAAAAACCGAAGCTTCAGATAAACTTGCAAGATAAGACACTTTAAGAAACCAGTGTTAATATAACATTAACAAAAAATTCATTTGTATTTGTTTCATTCTTGACTTTGTTTCTCACATGTTACTTATGATTTTGGCTCTAGAAGGATTAAGTGTTAAGATTTCAGAATAGATCATGAATGACAAAGTCACACCTACATCACTCGAAACCCAGCAAGAAGACCTGAGAGAAAAGCCAAATAAGCTAATATCCTGAGTTCTAGCAGGTGAAAGCCATCACCCTGGGCTTCAGACATTCTTCCCTCTGGAGAACCCTCTCTAACTCCCTCCACCCCTCTTTTGTCCCTGAAGCAAGCCAAACAGAAGCTAATGTTTAATGGGAAAGATTTCTAAGAACAGAAGGTCTTAACATAACCTGCTTTCTCAGAGAGATGCCATCTTACCAATGGCATCTTCCATGCCCACTCACATGCGCCCAGCTGGATCCTCTGTTGTTCCCCCAGAGGCAAACTCTGCACCTGTCCCAAGGCCAGTTCCCTTATTCCTTTGCAAGCTCCTGATAGTAGTCTCTCTCTCTCTCTCTCTCTCTCTCTCTCTCTCTCTCTCTCTTTTTAAAGATTTTATTTATTTGAGAAAGAGAGCAAGAGGGGGAGAGAGAGGGAGAAGCAGACTCCCCACCGAGCAGAGAGCCTGACGTGGGGCTCGATCCCAGGACCCTGAGATCATGACCTGAGCCAAAGGCAGGCACTTAACCAACTGAGTCACCCAGGTGCCCTTCTGATAGTACCCTTACGGTCAAGGTGGCTGTCACCAGGCTAACTTGAGGTGCGCTCTCCCAATGCCCTCCTCCACATGCCCAATTTTCTGCAATTCAAATATATCAATTGGCAGCAAAAGTAGAGGAAATAACCATAAACCTGGTTTAAAGTTATTATATCTTGATTGGTATTTTGAATTATAAAGTGATTATTATAGTTTTTTCTTTAAAGAGGTAATCTCCTACCAGGATAACTCAAATAATGGGATTTAGAAGGCAAAGAAGGTTGCAGAAGCTTTTCATTCCCTGGAATGTATTAAAAGTATGATATACTCTTATTCAGCAGAATGTTTAAAAACTTCTCAGTATAGAGCCTGGTAGCAGAATGCTAAGGTTTCGTGTGTAATCTCAACCACCATTGTTATTTGAGGGCAGACAATAGTAGGACATCTGCAATGCGCTCCCTCTAAGAGAGGCAGGGGCCATGCAGTAAGAATAAGAGTTCAGTATGTGGCTGTTTGCACTTAGATTCAGAAAATCGAAACCAAGTTCTTGATCGCAGTATAGAGTTAGTTCCCAAGAGTGTGAGTCTTGAATTCTAGAAATCATCTTTGTGAGAGTAATGGGACTTTGTCAGGGGATTCCTGGAGACTCCTGTTTAGTTGAGGATAAGATGTGCCACATGAGATGAAGTGCAGTGAGTGGGAAGGGAATTTAATCACCAAATTTCCACCAAATCCTCCCCCAGAATATTTTTTTTCCTTACAACTGGCAGCAAATAAGTAGCATTTAACGAAATAAAATGTAGATTTATTTTTCAAATATTAATCACATTTTCACTCCTCCCCTCACCTATCCCAGACCAATCAAAAACGTCCATTTTGCTAATCCCTTTTCAAATTCTTTTTCACATAGGCTCCCCTTGACCAACTGTACTGAATATCAATGCCTTTATCTGGAATAAATGTTGAAACAAGGCAGTTTCCAGTGAAATTCCTCAAAGTCTTAAGGTAGCGAGGAAGGCCTCTCCAAAACCCATAAGGAATGAGTATGCTTCTGGCATACCCACGGGATTTTTCTTAGCTTGCGTGTTCGGGAGGCCCAAGAGCTCCGTGAAGAAGAAGGAACAACAGAATTAGAGGTCAAACCAGTTACGGTTATACTGTAGCAGATAACCGTAGTCAGACTTAGCAATGCCTCTGTGCACACCCTTCAATTTCTGACAAAATTTTCTTTTTTCTAATTGACCATGAGCTCTGATTGATTTGACTGACTGCATTTTTTAAAGATCTATTTATTAGAGAGAGAGAAAGAGAGAGAGGAGAGAGAGAGAGTGTGTGTGTGTGTGCACGCGCGTGTGTGTGAATGGGGGAGCAGCAGCGGGAAAGAATCTTCGCGCAGACCCCTCACCAAGTGTGGAGCCCGACGCAAGGCTCCATCCCAGGACCTGGGAGATCATGACCTGAACCGAAACCAAAAGTTGGCCACTTAACCGTCTGAGCCACCCAGGCACCCCTGACTGCTTACGGTTTTTAAAGTCTGGCTGAAGGAAGTACAATAAACACATAATAAATTCACCCTCCTCTGACAAACCCACACAGTTGTGCAACCGGCACTGTAAGACATAGAACATGCCCACCAGAGTCCTCAAAGAGGACGCTGTAAAAACACGATGGTACAGGCTCTGCATCATCTCTAGAGCAAATACACCAAGTAATTCTATGGGGCTTCCTATGTGGACAGAGGCTCTAGTTAACACCAATCACGTCCTCTCACCCTGTTTATAATCTCCGTTCGGCTTCCGGCGCTGTGGATTAGCAGCTCCTACCACGCCTGTATGGATAGAAGCCTGGAGGTTCCTGAGTCTGGATGGCAAACATCAGTCTATTTTCATAGACTTCTAATTGAAACTTAGAATTTCTTCCAATTAGGAATAAAGGCGACACGCACACATTTTTGTCACATTACAGTTGTTACAATTACCTCAAACTACTGCTTATGCTAAGCACAATTTTGAAATTGCATTCGTCAGACCCGCTGCTAGATCTTAGTTAATGCCCTTAACAAAGAGGCCCTTCTATCACTATGCCACAAAGTGGGTTTTAATATTTTGATATCCGCATTTCCATGTAGTTGGTATTTTATTTTATTCAGCTAAAAACATTACTCTTTGAAGGAGTTCATAGGTTTCCTCAGACTGCCAAAGGCGTCCATGGCACAAAACTTAAGAATCCCAGCTCTGGATGGTGACCGTAATTCTCAGCAGATCTTTCCGAAGTCAGACATTTTTTCATCTCTTCTTCGTCTTCGGGGCCTCTCTCATCACCTCCCCCAACAACGGCTTCTCACCCTGCAAAACATCCGCACACAAGACTGAACTACTTTCAGTTTCTTTGATGGCCCGGGCTCCCTCCCCCATCCCTCCACCGCATCCTCTCAATTCTCCGGCCCCATCCCATCCGGCCTGCCACCAGGATAACATTCACACACCCTTCAGGCTCTAGAAAGCCTTCTGCCTGACCCTCTCCCCCCCCCCCCCCCCGCTTCATGTGGACACCTGTATGACTCAGGGCCTCCTCCAGACGCTCTAGGTGCCCCGGCACCATTCCTACCACCGTTGTCGTACAGGCCTGTCAGCTGTCGTCTTCATTAGACTCCAAGCAAGCTCTGTACATGCAGGGACCAAGAAGGCTTTGTTCACAGTTCTAGCCCTAAAACCTAGCACACTCGGCCCCCTTGGGAAGTATTTGTCAATAATTTAATACTTGAGCACATAGAGGACAGCAATTCGTTGTTTTCTGCCCGCAAGACTAATCCAGAATTCTCTTTCCAGTCCTCCAAATTCTAAAATTATGGGACAGTCACTTGCTGCATGCAAACTGACTAACCAGACATGCCTGCCACTGTTTCCCCTCTCCTTCATCTCACTCGTAATCTCCAAACTCTGTAGAAATACTCTGGATTAGATTGTCTGATTATTAGTTCCTTCTAACTTCTCTTTTATTTAGATACCTTCTATGTGCCTAATATCCCAGACATATGCCTGTGCACAGATGAACCAACGGCTCTTGAAATTTCCCATTAACTCCGCCTTTATTAACACCGCCTTTATACTCCTCCCTGGGTGAAACCTTACACAACACTCTCTTACTTAGACTCCAAAGTCATTCCCTCAGATGTCTCATGGAGCTCGGCCAATGGGAGGAAGCCTGGAGGCTGTCTGGACAGGGCGGGGATGGGAGTGTGGTCGGTCGGGAAGAGTGTGGAGGAGTGGTGCTCTCATTCACATCCTTAGGGGAGTTTTTCAGAATACACATGCTCGTTATTCTCCGCCCCTCAATTCCAGCTCAACAGGTCTAGAGCCAGTGTTGAGGTCTGGATGGTTGAATTCACCTTTGACTCCTGATTCCAGTATTGGTCAATGGTGTGATTCACTCGTAAAAAAAAATCACGTTGTGTATCAGGGACTGATTACTTTTCTCAACTCAGGTTTCCCATCTGAACCATAAGACACACTCAGTGATTTGCTTGACTATTTTCTCAGTTGTCCCAAGGATGGTACCTAGCACCATATATAGAAGAGAGACCATAATTCATGCACAGATGCCTCAGGCACTAGGCTTAATCCTTTCATGAAACCCGGGATGAAGCAGGCTGTCACAGCACAAAGTCCCTCCTGTTGTGAGGAGAGATGAAACAGACAAATAATAAATGACAAATTTAATAAGTACTATGAAGACTATATAGAGTAGTTGAATAGAGTGGTCAGTGAAGGTCTCTCTGGGGAGATACTTGATCTGAGACCTAAAGGATGAGAAGGAGCAGGTCCATGGACACAGCCAGGAACACAGCATCCTAAAAGAACAGTACACACACGAGACCCCGGCTGATAAAATCTTGAGTGCTTGAGGCCACAGGGAGGGAAACGTGGTGAGGCATGGAGTGACTGGGACAACACAGTAGGAGACAAGGGCAAGACCAGATCGTGTAGGGCTCTAAAGGGAAAGCTGAAGGTTTTTATTGCAAGTGCTATAGGAAAAAAATGGTGTTATTATTTTTGTTATTTTTTGGGTTATTTTTGTTATTATTTTTATTATTTTTTGTTCCCTAATTATCTAAGTGTTTGTTTGTTTTAAGTAAATACCTAACAATGTTTCTATGGGAGAACTCTCCTTTCCTTCAATTTCACACTAACTTCAGTAGTGTGCAACCTGAGCAGTTGCCCAGGGCCAGCATTCACAAGGACTCCATGCTTGGTGTAATGCCCTACCTTGCCTTCTTGAAATTCTTGTAAGTTCCGAATAAAGGACTCCATATTTTCATTTTGCACTGGGCTCTGCCAATTATATAGCCTGTCCTGTCCTTCAAACGGGAGAACAAACATCCCTTTGCGTTGCGGGAATCAGGTGAGGAGCACTTGCTGGGGCGTTTGTCGCAGCCCCGGGACCGGCGCTCACTCTCACATGACGCCGAGGGCTGTGGCACGGCGCGATGGGTCCCTTCGCACACTGGAGTCCGAGGTTGGGACCCGGTCACCCCAAGTCGCTGGTGTCCTTCGCTAGTGACGGAGCCGAGCCGGCCCCGTCCGTGCCTCCCACAGCCATTCAGTGAGCCGCACAGACGGCTGGCGGGACCCAGACTATCTCTCCGGGTCCGTCAAAATTCCGAAGTCGCGGTGCGGAGACCAAACCACTCCCCCATTGTGCCCCTCCCCCACTTCCTCGGTGTAAGCACCCCGAGGGGGAAGGCAGGGGGCAAGACGACTCCAGGAGGGGAAAAGCCCCTCTGACAGATACAGCAAAAGGGCCCCGGAGGCAGCAGCCAGCCCCGCCCTCCCCCTCCACCGCAGCTGGGGGGGTCCGACCCGAAGGACGCGGGGCCCGCACGAGTTAGCCCGTCCACCGACGGCGGAGACGGACCCGACGCAGGGCAAGGGCGGCCTCCGGGCCGAGGAAGAAAGAAAAGGTGAAAGCGGGCCGGCTACGGTTTCCAGCGCCTTAAGGGGTTAGAACACATCCCCTCGCTCCTTCCAAAGTTACCGGGCGCCACCCCGGCCCGGCCCGGCCCCCGCCTTCCGTCCCGTCGGGCCTCCCCCCTCAGACTCAGCCCGCTGGCGGGCGCAGGCAGGTGCCGCCGGCCCGGCGCTGGCGTTCGCGTCCCGCCCCCGGCTCCGACCCCCGTCGCACCCCCGCAGGCTCGGCCCGGGGGGGACCCTGACCCGCGGCCCGTCCGTGGGAAAATCCCCGGGCCCGCGCCTGCGCACTGCGCCCCGACTCTATTCACTTTCGCTTTTCGGTTTCCTCCCAATCCTGCTCCTTCTCGCTCCAGGGCCGTTTCCCCGAAAGCACGTGGGGCGGCTCTTCCGAGCAGCGGCGCCCCTCCCGCCGCGCGCCGGCCGGCGGCCTCGGAGGCGTTTCCAGCCGCGGACAGCCTGCACCTCCCCGGGGGCCGCCGCCTGGGGCGCCGCGCTCCGCAGGTGCTCACGACGGTGTTCGGACCATGAAGTGAAATGTGCTCCGTACAAGCACTTGTGAAAACAGGAGAAGAAAACTATATAGTAACCCACCGCCAGAAACGTGAACATTTTCAGATATTTTCCCTGTCTCTCCCGCTTTCCCTTTCTGAGTGTTCCATGATCTACATTTCTATATATCCTTACAGTAATAGGATATTGTTTGCTTTCCTGCATTCAATTTAATTTTATACGTGGATATTTCCCAATAACTAGTCTTTGAAAGCATAACGTTCATATTCTAGCATATGAATATCGAAAACGCAGAAAACCAGGAATGGAAAGATTCCTAGAACTGTGACATCATGCGAACTGGTGAGTTACTCCAGCGCTTTCAACTTCTCATCATGAAATGTGGTTTCTAGCCTCCTCACCATCCTGACTCTCCTTTAAATACACACCGGACGAGGGGTATTCGTCTTACCTGCCATCTCCGACTGAGCGCTAGTGACTTACCACATACACTGTTGAAAAGTATTCCCAAGCCTGTTACTGGCACCAGAGAGTACCTGTCCTTTGTTGCCTTTTTTTTTTTTTAACCCAAATACAGGTCTTTGCATTTACTCTCTTAAGTATTACCCAGTTGGTGTCCACACAACACCATTCTACCCGACGATAACTTAGACTTTTGATTCCGTCTGTGAATTAGGGGGCTATTTCAGCCGGCGGGGGGAATCTCAGGGCCTTACAGCACTGACCACAAACAAACACCTCTCACTCACGGTGTGTGGGTAGGCTGCAGCAGTTCTGTCCCGGGGGGGTAGGTGCTGGGGGGGGGTCCTCACATCTCTGCTTCTGGGACTCAGGCTGGAGGAGCCGCGGCTGCTTGAGCCTGCCCTCTCCCAGTGCAGAGAAGGAGCATACGGGACCAGTGGATCCACCGAACCTTCGCAGTCCCAGGTTGGTTAGACCTGAGGACCTCCCATCTGCTTCTATTCCATGGCGTGGCCAGAGTGAACGGAGGCAAGGAGTGGGAAGGGAAAGAAAAAAGAATGGAAAAATAACACAATCTACCAAACATGGTGTTAGTTATTTTTTCCAGATTTGTGTCTTTTGCAACGTTGACACGGTTGGTATAGAAATACAGTTTCCTAAACTGGCCGTTCTAAGGGGGCCTTCACACATTTTGGGTTTTTCACTTCTGGATCTCTCGTTTTTCTGTCAGTTTGGTTTTTTATTGAATTGCTTTTCCAATGGTCAGTATGTTAGACACACTTACAAAATACATAAGCTTGCCCCCCCCTGGAACTTGGAATCTTGGAGGGAATAAGGCTCGGACACTTTCAAAACCATAATATAGGGAGTGTGTGGTGATTATTGACAAAAATGGAGACACTTGTGTATCATATTATTTCAGAGACAAGATTAATGATCACGGGGTGAGGTGGTTCCAGAAGGGGAATATAGGATTTGGGCTTAGTTTTAACAAGATTGGGTCAAGATTTGATAGGTGAAGTGAGTAAGGGGCAGGACATGACATTTAGTATGTGCAATGCTTGCCAGTGGTACGAGCAAAGGGACAGAAACAGGGAAATGAAAAGCTTGGGGATGGAGGGAAAACAGAGGATAGAGTTTCGTCAGGTAACGGGGCAGTGGGAGACAAGGTTGGAGAGAAGGGTAAGGGCATTCTGCGGAGGACCCAGACTCACAGACAGAGTTTGTTTTTATCATAAATGCAATGAGAGTTGTCAAGGCTCTTGAGCAGGTACTGAGTGTATCAATGGGGTTAAGGTTTTAGAGAAATTAATTTGGCAAATACAGTGGAGAGGAAAGGGATGGAGGAAGGTAGTCTCCCTGGTCTCTAGCATTCCGGTTCTGAAGTGATGCGAGCTACGGGAAAGTATGGTCAATGACGGTACAACAAAGGAGGATAGAGACAGAGGGAAGGAGGTATCCATAGAACTTGATAACAAGTTCTGACTTTTCTTGGAGTCAGATTTTCTCAAACACTGTCTGGGCCCTTAATGCAGGTGAGTAGGAGGGAAGGGCATTTTATGGTGGCCTGGCATCTTTTCTTACAGAAGGCAGCTACTTTGGTACCAAGGGTCATTGCTATCACAGATCAGTACTGGCTTTGTAAGGGTGAGTATGTGACCAGAAGGAATGTATAGCTGTGGGAAGAGAAAAACTACAATAGAAACACATTTAAGCATATCTGTGGGAAATTAATTAGATCCTTTTCCTACCCAAGTTTGCCCTATTCTTCAAGGCTTGAGTCAAGTTCCATCTGCTTGAAGGAGCCGGCTTATCTGATGGGCGTACATCGCAATAAGATCGGGTCTAGGAGCACCTGGGGGGATCAGTCATTCAGCGTCTGCCTTCAGCTGGGTTATGACTCCAGGTTCCTGGGATGGAGTCTGTACTGGGCTCCCGGCTCAGCGGGAAGCCTGCTTCTCTCTCTCCCACTCTCCTGCTTGTGTTCCCTCTCTTGCTGTCTCTCTCTCTCTCTGTCAAATAAATAAATAAAATCTTAAAAAAAAAAAAAGATCGAATCTAGGCTGGCCTGTGGAGTGCCTACCTGGGGGAGTGCCATTTAAGCTGAGTTTCTAGCTAAGACATAAAAGATGAGTTAGCTAGAAAAAAGGTTGGGGGAAAGCCGATGTTGCTCCAGGAGGCTTTCCAAATGGAGAACTGCTGGTGAGAAGTCCTGAGTTTGGGGAAAGAGTTTGGCATATTCAAAAGCTAAGAATGCTGAAGTACAGAAAGGAAAGAGTGGCACAAGATAGGAGTAGAGAAAGAGATAGGGGAACCAAGGCTTTGTAAGCTATATTTAGAAATTTGAATTCTGCAAGAAAAGCCATCATGGGATTTTTCAAATTGGCAAACACGTGATCTGCTTTGAAATTTAAAAAAAAAAATCATTCAAACTGCTGCACCGAGAATGGATTAAAAGGGAATTAAAGGCAGGGGACCTGGCTGCCTCAGCTGGTAGGGCAAGCGACTCTTGATCTCGGGACTGTGAGTTCAAGCCCCACGTTGGGTGTAGAGATTACTTAAAAAGATTTGATAGGTGACGTGAGTAAGGGGCAGGACATGACATTTAGTATGTGCAATACTTGCCAATGGTACTGATAAACTTAAAAGGGGGCGGGCAGTGTAGAGCTTAAGTGAGGCAGCCTTTTGGGACTCTACTGCAATTATCCAAATGGGAAAAAAGGGGGACGGTACGAGACAGAGAGAAGCTGGTGAGACTTGAGGAATATTTGGCAAGAAGAGTCAACGAGGCGTGAGCACCAGGCGTGGGAGTTGAGGGAGAAGACACCGTCCAAGGGGACTCCTGGAGGCCACATGCCGGCTCCAGCAAAAGAAGGGCAGGTCTGAGGAGAAAGATGACGAGTTGGTTCTGAATATAACTAGTTTGCAGAACCTACCGGAGAGCCTCGTGGAACGTCCAGGGAGGACTGTGCACGAGGGCGCGGCACGTGCAGGAGGTGGGACAGGACGCGCGGGTGCGGACAGGACACACAGCAGCCCTCCACGCTAGAAGGCAACTGTGCGTGCGGCCGCCCCACGCCCGCGTGAGAAATGTCCGCCAACCCGAGCGGCTTCGGACCCGGACAACCTCTCGGGTGGACAGTTCGGCCACGGAGGAGCGGAGATGACGAAAGGTGCCGCGGAGGCGGGAGGACACAAGCAGGGTGTCGTTTCGTGGGCAAGGAGTGGGCACTGAGAGATGGAGGGTCCCAGCTGAGCCAAGCGTGTCTGAGGGGTCAGGCGAGGGCAGAACCGGCCCCGGGAAGCAGCAGGCAGGTGAGCGGCCCAACTCGGTCCAAGTTCCCACCCGTCCCCGGCCTTGGGTTCACAGGTACGGGTTTAACGCCAGGGTCTCCAAGCCTGGGCCTCTGCGAACACAGACATCCTCTTAGTTGTCGTCCGCAACGTCTAGAGGTAACCGCCAGCCCGCCGAGTTGCGACACCGGATCAGCCTCCCGACGCCCCGCGGGGGCCCTGCTCGGGGCCCAGGGAGGCCTCGGCGGGTTGGCTCGGCCGCGGCCGCGGCGGGGAGGCAGCGACCCCGCGGAACAGCCGCGTCCGATTGGCCGCGCGCGGCAGCCGCCCCCTGATTGGCGGAGGCGCGAGGAGGCGGGGCGCCGGGCGCTGTCTTTACTCCCAGCGGCTTCTTTCGGTTTTCTGCAGAGTCGGCCGCGGGCCCCGCCGCTTCCGGGACGACGCCCGTCCGACCCCAGACCCCGCAGAGGCGAAGCGGGTGCGACCACCCGGGATAGGCAGCCCCGCGGCGCCTCCGCCCACCGCTGCCCGACCCGGCGAGCAGAGTGAGTGGCCTGGGTTTCCGGGCGCCGGGGTGGGGCGTCCCAGGACCGCGCGGTCCCCGTCTGGCTGCCGGACGGACGCCCGGCGAAGGCCGCTTTGCAGGCGCACCGGCCACCGGGGAAGCACGCGTCCCCGGCACCCCGGGGTCCTTGTGGGTGATGAGCCAAGTCGTGCCCTAGCAGGAAGTCTTGCGAAGTAGGATTTCCCCCGTAAGACACTGCCGCGGTGCCCTGACCCAGGCTCTGCCCTCCGCCCCGCCCACTCCCCCGCGGGCGCCTCTTCTTCTCTCCACAGAAGGGACCGTTTGCTTGTGCCGTCGCCGGACAGCCGCCCCGGCCGGACGCTCGCGCTTGTGCATGCACCCCCCGCGGCGCTCGCCCCTCGCGTGCGCGGCGGCCGCTCGGCTTGGGTCCTCAGCCCCGCGGCGGGACACGAGGCGACAGGTCAGTAGGGTTCGGGAGAACGGACGGAGGAGCGCCTCATTTTGGACTCTTAATCCTGCGTCTGTATTTAGAGACGAAGGAGCTTCATGTCTTCCTGGAAAGTTCCTGCGAACCCCCAAGTGCCGTTAGTCTTTGAAAACCTGTGGCGAATCCTGAAGCGTCTGGGGGGTATCTGTGTGCGTGTGCGAGTGACTGAGCTTTGAGTGTTGTGTGTGGAGGCTGGAGAGGTTGTTCTCACGTGACGGAAGGAAGACTTGAGCCTCCGGCCCAAGCCCGTGTACAGCCGCTGCTTCACGAGCATGCGGAACCCAGACTCGCAGGAGCATCACAGGGTTTGCCCATCACTTTCTAATTCAATACGAAATAGAAGAGATTTCAGCCCAGTAAACTTGAGTACCTACGATGGGCAGGACACTGTTGGTGGCTTTTTGTTTAAAAAAAAAAAAAAAAAAAAAGGTAGCCCTGGCACTTCTGAAACTTACATCACACAGGGGAGAAATCCTAGAGCTTCATATGGAGCTGATACCGTCACCAAGGGTACAGAATGCGTGAGGCAAAGTCAAAGAAAGCTTAACTGTCTCTGGGAAAGTCCTAGACAGCTTTATGGAAGAAGGCGCTTTTGTATCTACCTTTGAATCATGGTAGGACTTAGGCAGAAATTCCTGGAGAGGCTGTTTTTAAGAGTGAGTGACAGCTGGAGCAGAGCGGAAATGTTGGGCATAGCCAAAACACTAGATAATTTGGTGACGAGTTTGCTTTGCTAGCAGATGAAGATAGGGTCCGGGTGCAAATCAGCCTAGGAATGGGCAAACTGTAGCAATTTTGAGCAAGACAGTGATGCGGTCCACCTGTGTACAGCAGGAGGCTAGCCTGGGAAGGAGGGTTGGAAGCAGAGAGGCAGGAGGTCTTGGGACTAGAGGGAGGAGTCCGCATAACACTGGAAGTTGAGCTGGGTGATTAGGGGATGATCATGTCCCTCCTTGAGTTGGGTAGGGGTTTAAAGAGATGATACTGATTCTGGATCTGTTAGCATGCATTTATTAATCACCTGCTCCGTGCTCTACTAGCTCTTCCAGTCTTAACAACCGCACTGTTGATGGGGAAGTGAGTTGCCTGAGGTCCTGCAATCTAGTAAGAGGTGTCACGCCCCCTCTGGCTGACCCCGTGGCCAGCCGATTTGCTGTAGGCACATCCTCATTACACACCCGCCAGGGTGGGGAAAGAGCCACAGGTTTGGAGTCACCCATGGGGTGAAATTAATTTGAAGTGCAAAATCAAATTCCTATAGCAGGTGTGCCAAGGAGTGGGTTTGTGTCCATTTCCACTGGCATGTGTGATGGTAACTAGCTTTACTGTCCCACCATATCCTTGCTTTTCTTCGGAAGGAAAGTCGTGGAGTAGGCATGACTTCATGCCTGCACGAGCATGCTTGACAGCAAGCATGCATGACTTTTCCATGCCCCGCTTGAAAATGCAGACCCCTTCCGCAGAGGCCTGGTAGGATGCGAGTCATGTGTACCCACGATGCGTGAGCCAGCTGTGCGCTGGTGTAAATCCCGACTTACGCTGTGGTAATGGGAGGCTCTCCGTTTTCCGCATAGACGGTAGGACTTCCTTAAATCAGGGTTTTGTTTTCGTTTCCTTAGACTGCTCTGCAGAAAATGATTTACGGTTATCCAAAGAGACAGTAGTACTCTAGTTTTTGAAATTATACTTAACAGTGTTGTTTCCATCTTTAAATTATTACTGAGCTTTAAGAGTTTTCATACTACTTTTATTGTTCGAAGTAGACCAAGAAGAAAATCTGTTTTAAAAGGTATAGGACAAAAATAATTCATTTTAGCATATGAATCACAAAGCATAAAATATTGGTTTAAAATTCTTTGAGTTAAATTACAGGTGTACTGTATTTCTTTTCTTTTTTTTTTTAAGATTTAATTATTTATTTTAGAGCAGGCCCACGAGAGCAGAGGGAGGGTTGGCAGGAGAGGGAGAAAATCTCAGGCAGACTCCACACTGAGCTCAGAGTCCAGTGTGGGGCTTGACCTCACGACCCTGAGATCATGACCTGAGCCAAAATCAAGAGTCAGATGCCCAACTGACTGAGCCACCCAGGTGCCCCAAATGTACTGTATTTCTACAAGAGCAACTTTTGGAGGGTTCTTAGGATTTGTCTGGAAGCAAATCTAACGAAATAATGTTTTTCATTATTTATTCAATAAAAGTACAGATTCATTTCAAAGTCATATCATGAGCCTGGCACTGTTCTGGAGATATAGCGTTGAACAGTCCGCCCACCCTTCAAATTCTTCCCTTCATTCATTCCCTTTATTCCTTAGAATAAAAAAGAAAATACATGGTGGGTTAGCTGGTGGTAAGTGCTATGGAAAAAAACACATCAGGGCGGAGGGATAGTGTTTTAAGAGGTGAGATGTGATGTCAATTTAAGTAAGGGGCCGAAAAGTCTTCCCTGGTATGTTGGCACTTGAGCAAAAGGCCTGAAGGTGTGTTTTCTGGAGAAGGAAAAAAACAAACAAACCCAAACCTTAATTAAAAAAAAAAAAACAGACCTCAGAATGTAAATACCATTTAAATAATGTATTTCAGAGACAAATTATGTTTTGGATTAAGTAAGATATTTAAAAGAAGCATGGTGCTAGGTACACCTTCTTTGGAACTGTGCTCTTCCATTCCTGACCTAGGTCTTGTGCTCTGTTTCCTGGCAGGATGTCGCAGTGGTATGAGCTGCAGCAGCTTGACTCCAAATTCCTGGAGCAGGTTCACCAGCTCTACGATGACAGTTTTCCCATGGAAATCAGACAGTACCTGGCACAGTGGCTAGAAAAACAAGACTGGTAAGGGACGCTCACTTCAAGTTTTTATTATTTTTTTTAAGATTTTATTTATTTATTTGACAGAGAGAGAGAGATCACAAGTAGGCAGAGAGGCAGGCAGAGGGGGAGGGGGAAGCAGGCTCCCCGCTGAGCAGAGAGCCCTGTGCTGGGCTCGATCCCAGGATCCTGAAACCGTGACCCGGGCCAAGGGCAGAGGCTTAACCCACTGAGCCACCCAGGAGCCGCACTGAATAAGAGATGAATCTCATTGTAGCCATTTGGATTATCTGTTGCAGAACAATATGTTGGTTTGAAAAATGGCATGCCATTTTTTTTCACTAACTGTGTTAGTCATTAAGTGCTTGTATGTAGTTTGTCCATTGAATTATGACATGTACTCCTAAATGCTTTGGACAAGGTAGATAATTTCCCATGTTAGGATCCAGGTTAGAGAAAGAAGTAAGTTAAAAGAAATAATGATAGCCTGATTATGGTAAAACATTGATTAGAAATAGGAAGAAGGTAATAAAATTAGGGGGTTAGCTCTAAAAACTTGATATGTATTCTATTTTAAAATTTACTATATGCTGATTGCAAAAATTTTAAATGGCACACACAGTAAAGGCCCCTGTTGATCTTTCCCCCCTCCGGCGATAATTACCATTAACAGTTTTCATGCACAATCTGAGTTCGGGAATTTTTCATGCTAATTGTATGTAATGGAAATATTATACAAGCTGCTGTTAAAAGCAATGTCAGTCTTAAAAGAAGGAAAAATAACCTAGGAGAATGCTTAAGACTTGGTTTCTTAAATAATTTTCATTAGGAAAGCGATGTTTATTTTGTCTGTTGAAAGTAGTACCTGAAATGAAATGTGTAAATTTTCAATCTCCCAGGGAGCATGCTGCTAATGACGTTTCATTTGCCACCATCCGTTTTCATGACCTCCTGTCCCAGCTGGATGATCAGTATAGTCGCTTTTCTTTGGAGAATAATTTTTTGTTGCAGCATAACATAAGGAAAAGCAAGCGTAATCTTCAGGTATGACTTGGTTTTGCATCGTAGATAAAATGTTCCCAAGCCTATGTAAGAGTTTTTTTTTCATTGAGCAAATACTCTTGAGCATGCATTCACTGGTATTTTTAAAAGTTTCAGAGACGGCAAATAAACTCTCTTTGTATTGCTAATATTTTATAGTGTGAGCAAAGTAAAATATCGGTTCATTTTGTAAATACATAAGGAATTTCCAGGTTTAAGTGTATCACCTGTTGGGTGTCAGTGACTCTGAGACAAATGTGATGCTGTCACCTTCTTTTACTACAAGTTGTTGAAATTGAAACCAGGGGACAGGGTTACATTTTAAAAGCCGTGAGCGGTCGTACCATGCAGAAGCTCAAAGGAGCTGTAGTAGTAGTCCCGTCCCAGCCCTTGGTGTCCAGATGAAGAATCAGTCCAGAAAGGTTTGATGACCCAGAGCTCTGACAGACTCGGTGAATTGGAACGAGGTCTCACTTTTCCCTGCTTTTGGAGGAGTTGCCGTCCCACAGAAGACAAAGTCAGGGGGAGTCCCAGGCCGGAGACAGTGGGCTACAGGGTTTTAGGAGTTTTTCAAAAGGCTCCCAGCATCCCTTAAGACTGGCTACTCTATTTACTTGTGTCACAACAGAACTTTTCTGTCTCAGTGAAGGTGAGAACGATCATTTTCTTATTTCAATGTAACCAAACTTCAACTATCTAAGTTAGAAGCTTAAGTTAGAAGCTTTTCCTTCCCTTGTGAACGTAGCTATGCTTTTATAATACCAGCGATGGGGAAGTTAGGTGAGATTTACAGAAATTTGCTCTCCTACAGACCTTGCTTGAGCATACTTGTTATAAAGAGCCACGGTTGCCAGCATTTTGCAACCTGCTTTGACAAGGAAATAGAAAAACTGAAAGGAATATCTTTGATAAATTCAAAGCAGAGACCAGCTGAAAACTTAATTGAGAAATATCATTTGCATTGTATCAGGACCCTAACAGAACATAAATGGCCTCAAAAACAACACAAATTAAAGTAAAACTATTAGCAGAACTGTGTATGAAGTTACTTGGGTTTTTTAATCAAGAAATAATTTAGGTACCTGTACTTACTGGAAAGGTTTTGTCTTAATTTATTAAGAGTATTTTTATTTTTACCAAAAATAGCTTGCATAGAATTTAATAAATACAAGAGGAGGCTTTTCGGTAGATAGGAACAAATTCAATTTATAATAGTATACAGTGGCTTAAACATTCTGAAATTTGTTTTTATTCTAACAACCCATATCTAGGATAATTTTCAGGAAGACCCAATACAGATGTCTATGATCATCTGTAACTGTCTGAAGGAAGAAAGGAGGATCCTGGAAAATGCTCAGAGATTTAATCAGGTACTTTTTTTCCTAACGGAACACTGAAGATTGTAGTAAAATAAAAATGCATTCATTTACCCAACAAATATTATGAACACCCTGTAGGGAAAAGTCCTCTGATCCTATAGCCCCAGGAAATGGGAAAGATCAGATACAGAGATTGCATAGACCTGGGCTTTAAGAAAGGACTATGATCTGTTGGAAGTCATTCTGGTGAGGGAGAGAGATAATACATAAACAAAATATTTTCAGATAGTGACAGTTCCTATGCGGATACCAAAGGAGGATACTGAGATACAGTAATGAAGTATCTGGAGGTGGGGTTATGTCTTTAGATCAGGGTGAGGGTCGGGCAGGGAAGGAGGCGGCAGACAGAGGGAGAGGAGGTGGAAGTGGATTCAAGAAAGGTGCAGCTGGTGGAGGTAAAAAGTGGCAGATTATATTTGGGACATGGTACCGATTGGGCTTATATTGAAGGATCAGACATGGGAGTGAGGGAAAGTGCAAAACTGAAGATGACTTGATGGTTTGCAACTTGAATCACTTGGAGATATTGTTCATCGAGCTGGGGAGGAGAGAAAGGCCGGGGGAGGGCTTTTGTAGGACATGGTATGTTTTGGAGGAGAAGAACAAGTTGATGGGAAAATTAAGACCTTTGTTTTGAATAGGATCGAGTTACCTTTTTTTTTTTAAAGGTTTTATTTATTTATTTGACAGACAGAGATCACAAGTAGGCAGAGAGGCAGGCAGAGAGAAAGGAGGAAGCAAGCTCCCTGCTGAGCAGAGAGCCCGATGAGGGGCTCGATCCCAGGACCCTGGGATCATGACCTGTGCCGAAGGCAGAGGCTTTAACCCACTGAGCCACCCAGGTGCCCCGTTACCTCTTTAAATGTACAAGACATCCAAACAGAATGAGTCAGATTTGTTTTAGCACCGAGATTTTTGATCAGAGTTTTACTAATATTAATACAAACCACCTTAGCGGTCAGGGTCAGATTTTTAAAATCGCTGTGGCATCTGTTCATCCCCTTCTTGACGGCTGAGGTGCCAGAAACAACAAGAAGGCAATGAAACAAAGTTGTGAAACCACCGTGTGGGTTGTTCTGGCTAAGACCTTCCGCCAGGAGGAGGAGAATACCAGAGTAGTAGGACGTGAGTAGCAGGGGCGAATGCCCTTCTCCATGCGCTTTCCGGGCATTTGATCCAGTTTTTGTGAATCTGCTGCTTCCCTGGGCATTTAGTTCCGGGCCCTCTGGAAGCGCGCTGTTGCGCTGAGCGTTTCAAGAGACGCATTATTTGTTCTCAACTCGAGCTAGCGCATCTGGCCCCGGCCTCATGAACAGAAGTGCCTCTCAGTGTCGGCCGCCTGGGCGCCTCTGCAGGGGGTATGCTTGTCTTCAACACGCGTTCCGCAGCTGCGAGGTTTTCAGCAGGACGTTGCGACTGTGTGGGATTTTCATCTTAACAACACCAGGCAATGGTCTGGCTACTCCTGTGTGTCCAACTTGAGAGGGCTGCCAAGAGCAGAGATGGGCAGGAGAACCAGCTTTCCACCTCGGCAGCCAAGCATTCCTCGCCTCCCATTTGGCCCCGAGGCCCAGAGTGGGCACTGGGAGGCAGAGTAGGGGACTTCTCGCCCAGATGAGCCTCCTCTCCTGGGTATGCTCTGGGTTTTGAAGGCTTGCCAGTGGTTTTCTCCCCTTTAAAAATGTCAGTGATCTGGGGAGAGGACCATCTTAAGCCTCTCAGGAGACCCCTGAGTTACTGGTGAGCACCTTTCAGGAGGTTTAGTTGACTGCCCGCTGAGAACGAGAGAAGCAAGCGCTTCTTAGGGTTTGAGGGAAGGATCTGGATGTCTGAGGCCATCAGGGAAAGGGAAATGGCCCCCAAGTTACCCAGTCTACTGTGGGCTGGGAAATTGAGAAACATTTCTTTGCCATTTCTCCCCCTTGTTGAAGTAACTACGTTTTAATAATGTATCTTTTATGCATACTGACATATGATGTGTGATGTCTGTATTTGGTTCTAAGTAACTCCATTTTGGCTCTGGGGGCATTTGGAGAATCTAGATGAAACAAGAGTGTCCATGACTTGACTGACAGTTGTGGAAACTGATAGGTACAAGGGGATTCAAGAAATTCAACAAGTTAAAAACATGCAAACTTGAGAGTGTTTATAGTGTTCAAATTCTATGAAATTTTATAGAAATGTTGGGATAGGAAAATTTTGTTCCTCTTATTTTTTGTTTTACTAAAAGAACTTTTAGAAAGTATGTGTAAGAGAATACTTTTAAAGAATATTATATGTAGATACTTCTTAGCAAACTATGAATGTTTTGTTTGCTGCCATCATTGCACACTAAGCTTTTTCTTTCTCATGTGTTGTGTGCACACGTGTGAGTGTGTGCGTGTGTGTGTGTGTGTGGCGAAAAAACTCTATGTGTGGATAAAATTTAGGTCCATAGGGTTCACCACAGGGAGTGGGGATGGGTTCTTTCAGATTGGAAGAAAAGACACAAAGTGGCTCTCAGGTTTCCCTTTGTTAGAGTTATCAGGGACGCCTGGGTGGCTCAGTTCGTTAAGCATCTGCCTTCAGCTCAGGTACTGATTCCAGGGTCCTGGGATCGAGTCCCGCATCAGGCTCCCTGCTCAGTAGGGAACATGCTTCTCCCTCTACTTGCTGCTCCCCCTGCTTATGCTTTCTCTCTCTCTCTCTGACAAATAAATACAAGGGGCGCCTGGGTGGCTTGGTGGGTTGAAGCCTCTACCTTCGGCTCAGGTCATGATCTCAGGGTCCTGGGATCGAGTCCCACATCAGGCTCTCTGCTCAGCAGGGAGCCTGCTTCCTCCTCTCTCTCTGCCTGCTTGTGATCTCTCTCTCTGTCAAATAAATAAATAAAAATTAAAAAAATATATAATCTTTAAACAAAAATAATAGAATTACCATATACTGAATGCTTTTTTCAGGACCTGTGCTAAATATTTTATAACATCATTTAATTTGAATAAGTGTTTTCAAAACCGTCACTGAAATTAAGTATTCTTATACACATTTTACAGATGAAAAAACTAAGGTTGACGGGGCACCTGGGTGGCTCAGTGGGTTAAAGCCTCTGCCTTCAGCTCAGGTCATGATCCCGGGGTCCTGGAATCGAGCCCCGCATCGGGCTCTCTGCTCAGCGGGGAGCCTGCTTCCCTCCCTCTCTCTCTGCCTGCCTCTCTGCCTACTTGTGATCTCTGTCTGTCAAATAAATGAATAAAATCTTAAAAAAAAAAAACAAAACTAAACTAAGGTTGAGGGGTCAAGTACTTTGTTCAAGGCCACAGAGCTAATGAGTTTGGAATTTAAACCTAGAATTGTCTGACTCTAAAACCCATTCATTAGAGAAGTTGCTTCATCTGTCTTGGGGATTCGGACTTGTGAGATGGGAGAGGAGGGCATTCTGACCGGGACCTCTGGCACCCATCCAGTGCCTGTCACGTGTCCTCTTATTTGGACAGCCACTTGTTCCATTGAAGAGAAGCCTCCCTGAGCAGACTTTTCCTTGGTCTGGGGGTGCGTGTGGAGCTCAGTTCTAATGAAAACCCTCCAGACAGGGTCTGTATGTGGTGCAGGTGTGACATGAGAAAGAGTAGACGAGTCCCTTCCAACTTCAACGGTTTGTGTAAAGTTTGCATTTAATTCCAGTTCACGTGCAGTGTAACAGTAGTTTCAGGTGTGGAATATAGTGGTTCAGCCCTTCCACACCCAACTAGAGCGTTTGATGTGCAGCAGAGGCAGGAAGCTGTACGGAGCTGCTCAAAGCGACAGCTCCTTCTGAAAGGCCCGAGCAGCCCTGTTCGTTCCTCAGTGACACGTGGGGCACCTAGGGGTACCAGAGATCACAAGTAGGCTGAGAGGCAGGCAGAGAGAGAGGAAGGGAAGCAGGCTCCCCACTAAGCAGAGAGCCCGATGAGGGGCTCGATCCCAGGACCCTGAGATCATGACCTGAGCCGAAGGCAGAGGCTTCAACCCACTGAGCCACCCAGGCGCCCCCAGTGTAGCATATTTTTAATGCACACTTTACACAGATATAATTCAGACGCTTTGAACTTCTGCAATTCCAGAGTATATAAAAGAAGGAAAACTTCCAGAGTTTTCTGTAAACAGAGAATCACTTAGATCACCTAAACATAATAAAGATAGAACAGAAAAGAATATTATCAGCCAATTTCACTTCTGAATATCAATGTAAAGTTCTAAACAAAATATTTTAGTGATCAGAATTCAGTAATACATTAAGAAAACAATATATTATGACCAAGTAGAATTTATTCCAGATTATAATTACAGAGTAGGGTGTGGCTAGGAAATGCATTAATGTAATTCATTATGTAAGTAGATACAAGGAAGAAAAAGCATATGCTTATCTCTATAGTTGCTGAAAAGGGTTGACAAAATCCAACACCCATCCCTGATAAAAGACACTAAATAATATACAAACTGATGGGTACCTCTTCGCATATTAAAATACATATCTCTCAGTGCTGTAGACAATGTCTTATGTAGTTTGGAACACATCAGAACTGTGGCAAGGATGTCCACTATTTCCACTGATACTTAAATAACATTATATTGGTGGTATTCGCCAATACAGTTAGATAAGAGAACACCATGAGAGATATAAGAATCAAAAGCAACGTCATGGAGATACCGGCTGTCCCTGAGTTATTCATAATTTTAACATGATCCCGATAGAAGTAACAAGTTTCTTTCTGAAGCTATGAAAGTCGTCAGGAAAATAACTCTGCTAGAATAGCAAGGAAGCTAGCAGAGAAACACGGCAAGAAGACGGACCCCGCTCTATTAGGTACACACCAAGCCCTCCAGGGTTAAACACTGTTTAGAGGTTCAGGTTTAGGAAGAGAAAAACCCATGGAAAATCAGAGAAAGTCTAGAACTTGCACCCAGGTATGTAAGGAACTTTGTGTGATAAAAATGGCAAGTTAGAGCTCTGGGGAAAATAGGAAGTTTTCATTCACTGTTGTTAAGACACGTGGACAGCCAATTGGGAAAAAAGTTAAAATTGTCCCCACACTTTTTCACAGTAAACACAAGAATAAACTTCAAATGGATTAGAGATCTAAAGGTAGGAAAAAAAGAAACCATTTAAGTGCTAGGTTGAAAATGGGAGAACTTGTTTCTAATCTGTCAATACAGAAAGGCTTTCTAATAGGAAAAATCCAGATATAAAAGAAGAAAATCCTGATAAGTTTGAAGGGGTAAAAATGCTCACATAGAATCTGCGCCGTGTAGGCCTCCGTAAGGAAGGTCGATGGGCACAGTTTTTGCCATGGGAGGGGCTTTAACTCTAAACAAAAATAGCGTCTTTCTAGAATCTAATCTGTATGAGAACAGTCTCGTGTTTCCCGCTCTACCACCAGGGTCTGGGAATTGTCTGACCTTGACTTAATAGCGAGTAAGTCTTGCTGCGTGAATAAACCAGGGAACACCTTAAACGAGGAACACGGAGGTGCTGCTACGTCTTGAGTGCTCTGAAGGACGAGGACTGGATCCTCTGTGTGTCTCGGTTGATAGTCATGACTTCTGAGTAGCACACAGTCACTGAAGTCGGGAATGGCAGTGCTGTCCAGTTTCGACAGGCCTCTGGGTCACCTGGGATCTTGTCAAAATGGGGCTTCTGATTCAGTAATCAGTGAGGCACTCAGAGTCTGCATTTCTCGCTAGCTCCCGGGCAGTGAGGTGCTGCCGGTCTGGGGGCCACAAGGAGTCGCGAGGCTTTATGACAAAGAAGTACAGGGTTCATGGGAATAATCTTGTCTATAAAATTTGAGAAACCCTGACGTGAACTTCCTGTGTGGTACCATGCAACTGTATGAGTTAATGGAAAATTCCAGAAATACTCTGTATATAGCAGACATGAACTGAGCCGAGTCTTTCTGTAGCCTTTCTAACATTTCGCCAGCATTTTCCAGGGCCTTGAGAACTAGCTGTTTCTGGTCAATGCTGATGTGGGAAGCTTGTAGGAAGTTTCGGAAGGTCTGGGGGTAGGTGGTGCACAAGGTGTGGACTCGACTTCGGAGAGTGACCAGCAGGTGACTGTGGCAGAGGACATCGTTGGTAACCACGCCCCTCCCATTGCAGGCGCAGTCGGGGAGTATCCAGAGCACCGTGATGTTAGACAAGCAGAAGGAGCTTGACAGCAAAGTCAGAAATGTGAAGGATAAGGTTATGGTGCGTATTGAGTCAACATGTATGTTTAGCCTCTAACTTTTTGTAAGACGAGAAAGGTATCAATTACTTGAGTGTAAACGTGGTTAACTGATTTCAGTCTTTTAAGTAGTTGAGAAGGAAAGTTTTGCTGAAGTTCCAAACCATACGTAAACAAAGTAGTTAAACCAACCAGCGGATTAGACTTTTATGGCCCCTGTTACAGCTTCAGACACTGAACTGCTTTCTTTCTTCCTTGCAAGATTGTGCAGTAACTGTTGACTTTGCCCCAGCACCCAATAAACTAGATGTTGCTGCTTGAAATAGCCTTTGGTGGCCGCGCTTCTCAAGCTGGCATGTTCTTGGGGTTATGCAGAGGCCCCAGGACAAATGTCGCTCCTCTTTCTCAAGGACCTGTTTAATTCTGGGCCTGGGAAGGGAAGCATTAAAGTAGAAATCAAGGGAAGCTAGTCTGAAAATAACCATATGTCTTCCTCTTAAAAAAAAAACTATTATATTCTTATTAAAGAAATAGAGATTATTATGTATGTGACTAGAATTTTGCAAGTGGAATCCATCTTTGAGGGTGCAGGACGGTTGCCAGGGTTTCTGGGTCCTACAGAAACGATAATCTATTCCCCAAAGTCTTTGGAAGCGGGTCGGTGGGAAAACCTGTTTGTCTTTATTTACAGTGTATAGAGCATGAAATCAAGACCCTAGAAGATTTACAAGACGAATATGACTTCAAGTGCAAAACCTTGCAGAACAGAGGTAAGACTTCATGTCTAAAGCAGTGCCCATTGGCCGTCCTTTCTTCTGTTGACACGAGATGGAGAAGACAAGTATGTCTTCATGTTTGCCAAATGCTTTATGACTCTGAACTGCTAGTCTTGGCTTCTTGGTGAGGCAGGCCGGTGTTAACCTCTGTACTGTTGACCTTTCGAGCCGGATCCTCGCCCGAGGGGCTGTCTGTCCGGTGCCTGATAGGGTAGTTAGCAGCAGCCCTGATTTTTAGCCACCAGATGGCAGTAGAACTATTCCTTAATCCCCAGTGGTGACAGGTCAGACACTGCCACATGTTTGGGGGCAGGGATGGCAGGCCAGTATCCCTGGCTGTCGACAACCACTGGCTATGTGTCACTCACTTTACTTACTGTACCTAGCCCCCTGATTGACGGAGCCAGACAGGTGTGTGGAGTTTCCTGGCTTGAAGCTCCTTTAAACAATGCAGCTCCATACGCTGGCTGTAACCCTAGAGATCACTTGGAGGATACTGGGGTTGGTCTGGGGACATTATTAGGACAATTTAGGGAATAGCATGACAGAAAGGAACCTCAACTACTCCTTTCTAATTGTGTACTTCTCTTTCAAAGCTGCACGTACACTTTGTATAAATTTTTTATCCGGGATTTTGGATTTTGTTGGTTATATTCATTTAGGTAATATTCTGACAATGATTTAAGAGCCGGACGGTGCTGTGTCCAGTTTACATGGGTCATTGAAAACAAGAACTTTGTTTTAGCCTGTCCAATTTTTTTTAAACTGATGACATTTTTTTAGTTTTGTTCGATGAAAATTGAAGATCAAACTTGGATTTGTCAGCAGATAGCATTTGGATTCTATTTCTTCTAAGTGGGTGTGAATCTTGGATTTAGTTGGTTTTGGTTTTTTTACATTTATACTTACCTGCTGTCTCTCCCACTTCACAGAGCATGAAACCAATGGCGTGGCAAAGAATGATCAGAAACAAGAACAGTTGTTAATCCAGAAGATGTATTTAATGCTCGACAATAAGAGAAAGGTAGTGATTCACTTTCCAGAATAATGTGTTCCTTTTGTCACAGACTATAAGTAATGGACATGAAGTTTAGAATAGAGGAAACATTATTTTTATAACCACTTGGCTTAGAGCCCCAGTTGAAATATTTGCTTTCCTTTTTTTTTTTTTTAAGATTTTTTATTTATTTGTTTGACGAAGAGAGAGAAATATCATAAGCAGGCAGGCAGAGAGAGAGTTGGGGAAGCAGGCTTCCTGCTGAGCAGAGAGCCCGATGCGGGGCTCGATCCCAGGACCCTGAGATCGTGACCTGAGCCGAAGGCAGAGGCTTAACCCACTGAGCCACCCAGGCGCCCCTTGCTTTGCTTTTTAAAAACATTTTTAAATTCAGTGATTAAAGATGAATCGACTTCACTTTGTCTCTTCCTCTCCCTTTAGGAAGTAGTTCTCAAAATAATAGAGTTGTTGAATGTCACGGAACTCACCCAGAAAGCCCTGATCAACGACGAGCTTGTGGAGTGGAAGCAGAGACAGCAGAGCGCCTGCATCGGGGGGCCCCCCAACGCTTGTCTTGATCAGCTGCAGAACTGGTGAGAGTCTCTGAATCTGACCGCCGACCCCAGGAGCCCATAAAGCGTACATTCCAGTTGTTAGTTGGAAGGACCCTGTCGAGACTTTCGTTTAGACTTTGATAGAGCCCAGCTGCCTCTTGCCCTGGTGACCCTTGAAAAGCGCACATTTTTCATGCCTGTGGCCGAGGTCAGCCAAGTTCTGCTTGGTCTGGAGCAGTCCTCTCCCTACTGTGCCTGTCCCATGGGATACGTCATTTGCACCAAAGCACTGGTGTCATAGTCCTCACATCACATATCGAACGGCTCGAGCCCTAATGTTTAATTAAAAACAAAATAGCATGAGACATTTTCCAGGCTTCCGTGAAGTAATCGTTTGGACCGTTCTCTCCGTCAAATATCTAGTAAACGCTTATTAAATGCCGTGTGCCAGGCGATGAGTGACTCTTGGTCCTACCCGGGAGGAGTCTCCGTGTGGAGGCGGAAGGTCCACGCCTCCCCCTGTGCTCTAAGGACGGGCTGCCCAGGGTTCTGGGGAGGACGAGGGAAGCGGCAGCAGCGGAGTTTCCGAGAAGGGCTCTCGCGCTGACTTGAGCCTGAAGGGGAGTCCTTCCTGGAGACCAGGGAGGAGAGCAGCGGGGACAGAGGCAGAGGAGACAGAGGCGAAGCTGGGCATGAGGGGGGCCTGCGGTGCCGCGTATGGGGTGGCTGGAGGACGGGGTGCGGCGCGGGCGGAGGATGGTGGAGGTGGCGGGAAGCAGGAGGCTTGATCCGGTGCGCACTGATGAGCCTGGCGGGGCTTTTGATTCAAGGGCAGGGTCACTCCTCGGGTATTTTGTTTGTTTGACTTAGGTCACTCTGGCAGCAGTCTGGAGGATAGACTAGAGACAGAAAGGCCAGCCAGGTGACCGTGGGCGCACTAGTGTCATCCAGGGGACGGCCGACAGACCAGAGCCGGGGACCGTGGTGGGTCAGAGTAGGGGTGAGGGGAGGGCAGCCTGCAACAGTTTCCGAGCACCCAAGGACCACAGATCTCAGCACCCTTTTTTTTTTAAATTCACGATTAATACTTAGCCGTTCATTTGTATTCTGTGGATTGCCTGCTTGTATTCCAGATTTCTTGTTGGTCAAAACAGAACTTCCCAGCCCAGTGTACCTCCCACAATGGGCCTTGAGAACCACTGGCAACCCCCGCCCCCACCCGTCCCCAAACCTCTCCTGCTGCCTAGGGAAGCCCTGGGCTGTCCGGAGCCCCCTCGTGGTCATTTGTCACGTTCGCATGTGTGCCGTGGCTTGAAGGAAGTTGGGAAGCCCCCGGTTAGGATCCCCCGGAACTCGCCCGCGGCCATCAGCCTTTCTCCTTTCACGGCCAAGGGCTGCTCCTTGGGTGCTTTGAACGGGATTCAGGGAATGAAACCGTGAAGCGAAGGAGATGTGTTCACGGGGAGAAGATCTTCCTCTGTTACTACGCCAGGGAGTCAAGCCGCAGTCGCACAGCCTGACTCGGCTCACAGGCCCTTCACTGGAAGCAAAGAGGGACCTGAAAGCAATCAGGAGTTTCCTCCGTGGTTTATATTTTGAGTGTCTAGAGTGAGCGCCTTTGCAGCCGCCTTTGCCGCCGCCTTTCAGTTCAGTAAAGCGGTAACCTTCCTTCCCTCTCCTCCCCCTGACCCCGGCCTGTCAGTCCCTCACTGTGCGGCTTCCAAGCTGTTCTCTTGCTCCTCTGTGTCCTGATACACAACCTGCACGGGCCCCTCGCTGCCTCCAGCATCAGCTGTCACAGCAGACCTTTGCTGTGCCCCCTGCCTCTGCCCTCGTCTCTGCTTGTCCCTTTAAGTCCCGGTCATCATGCAGGTCAGCAGAAGTCACAGGCCTCCAGCAGGCCCCATCTCCGCAGGTCTGGGCCGAAATCCATTGGTTTCTTCCCCCCACATAATACTCTTTAATGGCAACGTGAACCTTGTTCTCTGTGCAGAGAGTGGCCGCTCGGATAACTCAGGTGTTGCCCGGGGAAACCACTCGTCCGTTTCCACGGTTCCCTGCAGGCCGGGCGGCTTGGAGGTGGCTTCTGATCGAGGCCCCGCATCTTGTCCCTTCCCAGGTTCACCGTAGTTGCGGAGAGTCTGCAGCAGGTGCGTCAGCAGCTGAAAAAGCTCGAGGAGTTGGAACAGAAATACACCTACGAACACGACCCTATCACAAAAAACAAGCAAGGCCTGTGGGACCGCACCTTCAGCCTTTTCCAGCAGCTCATTCAGAGGTGACTTGAGGGGACTCGCTTGCATGTTCTGCAGTTATTTTACTGGGGGGAAATTTCATGGTGATTCAGGTCGTTTAAAAGTTTAATACGTTGTGTAAATTGTTTTAGGACAGTCACATCTTCCTAAATGCCTTGCCCATACCGTCCACTCTGCGGCTCTTTGTTCTTGTGGCCAGCCAGCCTGGTAACTCACCCATTCTCCTGCTCCCTCCGCTGGGGCCAGTCTGTGCCGAGACCTGCCAGTCTGTCCTGGGGCGATTTGTCCCCTCCTTCCCACTCCAAGGCCCCATGTGTTTCAGGCTCTCAGATCTTCTTGCTGAACTCGTGCACAGTCACCTCCCAAACATGGCCCTTCTCAGCCCCTGTGACGCTATGCTTCCCCAAGTAGTGTCCAGCCTGGCTCTTTGTCACCTGCTCATCCAGGCAGAGCCCGTCAGCTTGACACTTGGGCCCCAACTCCCCAGCCTGGCCCCAGCTGACCGCTCCAGGGGTGAGCCTCCCCACACACCTCATTTCCAGGCAGATCTCGTCCGCACCGACTCCAGTCACTTTGCCGTGCCTCTCCTGTGTCCTCTGCCCCCCAGCCGCCTTCTTTGAACCTCATCTCAACATTGTAAGCTCCTCAGAGTTTCAGCTTGTGTCTTGTCGTGAAATCTTCCCAGCGCTCCCAAACATGTTAGCTCCCTTCTGGATCTGCCTGGCTCTTTGTTCTTCTCCCATTCTGGATTCATTATGTAATTGTGTGTGGATTTCTGTCATCTGTGACATGAACTAGAAGTTCTCGGAAGATAAAGATGTGCCATTGTCCTCTTTTATCCCCGACAAGGACCTTGTAGAGTGCCTTGTTCATGGGCAGTTGTTCCAAGTATACTTCATAGGTTAATGCACTGGGTAGAAGGATAAAGTTCACACTGCAATTTTTTTTTTTTTTTTTGTGCTAACGTGACGTAATAAAAAAATACCCTCGGTTCCCTGTGGCTCATGTCCAAACAGCAACACCTCAGTGCTGTAATTTTGAAATAGCGAGGATATTTATTTCCTTGGGTTTTGGAATGCAAATATGATCCTTTTTTAAATGGAAATTCATATTTGGAAGTGTTTATTAGATAGTAAGTATTACCAAACTGTCTCACTAGAAGTACAGTTTTCTAAAGGATCCTGAAATAGCCATTTCAAATTATGGTAGCAAGCGATGTGTTACGCGGTTCGTTTTCAACTATAGTGAAATTTTTTTTTATTTTTTGTTTTCATTTATTTTTATTTTTAAATTGAGATGTGATTGGCATACAACATTCATCAGGTTCAGGTGTAGGACATAATGATCTGAACTCATATATATTGTGAAGCGATCGCCACAGTGAAGCCTACTTAGCAAATTTGGTTCTTCATGCAAATTCGTGCAGCTCAGGGTTTTGCTTGTCAGAGGTGTCACAGGTCACGCTCTGATCTCACGCGGAGTGCAGATGTTGTACGGATGTGCCCTCTAACCCCCCTCCTGTTGGTACTGCGTCAGCCGTAATGGAAACGCTAATCTGCACTTTGCTTGGAATTTACAGCTCATTTGTGGTGGAAAGACAGCCTTGCATGCCAACTCATCCTCAGAGGCCGCTGGTCTTGAAGACCGGGGTCCAGTTCACCGTGAAGTTGAGGTAACCAAGATGAGACAGAAACCCTGTGCCTTGAAGTGTGTGCTCTCCCCTGCTGCACGACACGGTCGCGGAGAGTGCTTAGAGGAAGCAGTGGTGCAGTAGGCATTTCGATGTGAATTCCTATTTAGAATATCTAAGAGTCCATTTTTTCTATTAAAAGAAATAGAAATGTAACAGATATTTATGTACACACACGCACACATGATTTCCCCCTGTAAATGTCATGCGCATTCACTGTAAAAAGGAATTCAAAAGGGCAGAACTGCATCTAGAAGACGCAGAAGTTCCCAGCAGTTTTGTGCCCTCCTGAGAACAAGCTGGTAACCTGGGCTTTACGTAGCCCCGAGACCACATGCGTGTGTGAATATGGACTCGTGACTCATTTTTCTGGTGAATGGGGTCATAGCTTTTCTCAGTGTTTCAGAGTTGTCTGTGATCTAGATATCTGTAGATCACTGTGGCAAACAGCCTAGTGGCAGTCCTCCCTCCCGGAATTCTCTCCCTGTCTACACAAATATGGAAATAAATACAGTTGTGTGTGTGTGTGTATATACATATATTTTCATACAAAGATACACACATACATAATATTACCTGCAGGATTTTAGTTTTGAAAACTAAGGTTCTGCTATACGTGTTGTTTTGCAACCTGTTTTTCTCCATGATAATAAAGCGCAGAAGTGTTTCCATGTGAGAACTTAGGGCTGTCCTTTCTCTGTCAAATAGCAAATTTCTTTAGCTGTTCTTCTCCTGGTGAGCAGCCGGGCTCCGAAGAGCTGGCCATAGTCCTTCCTCCTGGGGTGCCACTCAGTTAGGTCCCGGTGAGGTTCACTGGCTGCTGGTGTTTCAGCATCACACCCAAGCACCGCGGGGGCCGAGAACCCACAGCTAGAAGGGGCACTAGAAGCGCAGCCCCATCTGCCTGCACCAGTAAGTGGAGCGGACTGGCGAGGGGCTCCTGCTGGAGGTCTCCAGCTCCTCAGAGAAGACACGTGCATGGCTCCCAAAGCCCTTCCTTCGCCTTTCCACACCACCTGGAATGACCATAGATGTTACCCTCTCTTTCCTCATTATGGGTCAGAGTTATTTTTTTCCCAACAGAACAAACATTAGATACAAGTTTTAGTAAAAAGTACATTTGCTACTTTTTTGCCCATATAATTGTCCCAAAGTAGAAATTTTGATAGAACCCAGTGTTGGCAAGGCTGTATAGGGAAGCAGGGACCCTCACTCACATTTGGTGGGAATGGAAACGCTGCTCTTTCTATCAGAATTTAGTGCTAGAGCTTTGCCCTTATGCTGCAAATGCACTTAGAAAAAATCCCAGTAGACGTATGTGGATGTCGATGCTATTGTTTGTAATAACTGGAGGGAGCAGAGGTTATTGACATGGCCACCCGTAGGGAGTTGGCATAATAAATAGACTGCAATAGATAATTTTTTAAAGTAATAATGACTTTTATTTTTCTTTGCAGACTGCTGGTGAAGTTGCAAGAGCTGAATTATAATTTGAAAGTCAAAGTCTTATTTGATAAGTAAGATATCTTTTATATTATCTAAGATACACACACTATCGAGATGCTGGTTTTGTTAACCGGACATGGACTGATGCGCTGGGGCTATTTCTGCTTGGATCGCAGGAGGTTTAAATTGATGGCTCCCATTTTGGACACTGGGAGCCTCCCCTAGAGCTGACAGCAACAAGCTGGTGCCTTCTCAGACTATAAACAAACGAAAGCATGGGTGTGTTTTATGCCTGTGAGCTTGCACTGATCAAGTCTGGAAGCACTGGGCCTGGCCTGCCACCCCTCCTTCCTCCTAGGCCAGCCCCGAAGAGGAGGGGCCCTTGGGCTCGCACCAGGCTGAGGACTGTCTGGTGCAATGATTCCGCGGCCATTGTGGGTTGTATCTGGAATGTAGCGGACAGCATTTTGCAGAGACTGTGTGGGGCCTGCTGGATCCACCCTTGTCCTGACAGCAGGGACCCAGGAGTGGGCAGGAGCTCTCACAGGGGTCTAAACGGAGCAGTTCTATCCCATTTGCCCTTGGACGCTAGACCTGGACTAGTCCTGAACTAACCACTGGCTCCCGCCCCGCCCCGCGGATTTTTTTTTTTTAAAAGATTTTATTTACTTTTTATTTGACAGACAGAGATCACAAGTAGGCAGAGAGGCAGGCGGGGGGCGGGGGAGCAGGCTCCCTGCTGAGCAGAGAGCCCGATGCGGGGCTTGATCCCAGGACCCTGAGATCATGACCTGAGCTGAAGGTAGAGGCTTTAACCCACTGAGCCACCCAGGTGCCCCCACCCCTTGATATTTTTAATGCTTTTTTGTGTGTGTAACGTACTCGTTTAGCAAGTTTCAAAACCATTTATGATGACCCAAGGCATTTTCCTGCGGGGTTTTGTCTTTCTGGTCTCGAACACTGTTCTTCGCTGTGCTCTGCGCCTTTGTCTTTCCTGCCATCGGCTGCAGTTTCTCTGTGTGTCAGCTTTTGGTGCTTAACACATCACCCCAACACGTCAGGCTTAAAACCCAAAAGCTTATTTCTCTTATTCTGTGGGCTGTAGGTGGTCTTTCTGGTCTGGATCAGCTTGATTGTTGCTGGGGGTGTCCAGTGTCTGAGGTCCTGGCTGGGATAACTGGGCCCTTCTCCGTGGGGTCCTCAAGGGGCTAACCTGGGCTTTTTTGCATGGGGACGGCATTCCGGGTGGGTAAGAATAGCCACGTGCGATGCGTGCGGGGGTGAGACTTGGAGCTTGTGCAGCATCCCTCCCGACCATTCTGTTGGCAGATCCCAGTCAGAGTCACCTGGAAGGTTCCAGGGACAGGGAAATACACTAGTATCTCTTGAAAGGAAAAGAGGCAGATGTGGCCATTACACTGTGCTCTGTCTCTCCTTTGGTTTTTTACTGCTCTTTTGTCCTTTCTCTCTGTTCCACTCTGGGTTTTCTTCTTAGCTCTGACAAGGCACTATCACGTTATTCCTTTTTCTTTAAGTTCCGCGCCCCCCGCCCCCCACCCCAGAACTGGGGACAGTTGGTCCCTCACATAGCTAATGGTGATTGTCATTCACAGCAATGCTGAGCTTCTCGTTGAGCTAGGAAAGGTCGCTGGCCCATGTCACTGTGAGCGTGCTAATGATGTCTGGGCTCCGCCTCTGCTGACGGGTACCTGGGAGCCCAGAACGTGACAGAGTCAGCACGGCACTGATGTAAGAGGCCAGGCTGCTCAAGATTGAACCTCAGATTTAAAACTTAAACTTGACCGTTTCCCCCAAATAATTGACTCTTCTGGTCCTTTCATAAAAGCATTAAGGATCAGAGAGACTAAAAAGAAGGATTTAGCTATCACGCTGGAAGTTCCCTAATCGCACAGCTGCGACGGCTCTCTGCTGCCCGCGCTTAGCTCGGGGCCTCACACAAGGCGGGCGACTGCTCAGGGAACAGGCGGGTGCGCTCGTGCCCTTGCACCCGTGGTCTCGCTCACCACTCGCAGTGTCCTGCATGGTGGGCGCCGGTAGCACCACATCTTACAAGTGAGACATGTGAGGCCCGATGGTTTATTTGCCCAAGGTCACTCAGCAATCCTTGGCAGGGCTCGTGTGGGTCGATTGGGGGTGGGGGGCCAGGAGTTAAAGCATAGAAAGCCCACAGGTATAGATTTTGTGTGGTCTTTTACTCTATTGTATACTTCTGGATTTTTGTTAAAGCTCGTCTCAAACTTTAAATGCACATACATGATTTTATATATATATGTGTATGTTTCTTTTTCAGAGATGTGAATGAGAGAAATACAGTAAAAGGGTATGTCAAGCACCTTGTACTAGATTTTACTGTCTTTGTTTGTCTAGAAGTTCCAAGCCTTTTAAGTATTTCTGCTCTGTATTGTCTAGATTTAGGAAGTTCAACATTTTGGGCACGCACACAAAAGTGATGAACATGGAGGAGTCCACCAACGGGAGTCTGGCGGCGGAGTTCCGACACCTGGTAGGAGACCAGCTTTCCTGTTTCTATGGGTTGTGTGTGGCTTAGTGGGACCCATTTTCAATGGAGTGGCACCCGGTTCGCTGTGTGATGTGGACGAACCCCCTGGAGAAGGCTCTCTGGAGTGTGTGGCTGCTGACTTGACGCTGAATCTTCATTTCTCCTCCTTAACTCAGGCCCGCTCTGTGCCCCTGCTCTGCCAGTTTCTTCTCCAGAGATACTTTCTAGGGCACAGCCGTCTCGGCAAAACATTCCATAACCCGGTGTACATATGAGTGACCTGTGTGCCTGGTGCCTCTGCGACCTCGGTGATCACTCACTCTGGTGTCTCATAGTTTCCTCAGAACTGACTGTTGCCCCCACATCCTGCCTGCTTCTCCCTGCTCCAGGTGTGGCGGACCCCCGGAGTCTCTCCTCGGCCCATTATTCATTTTCTCCTTCCCGGCGGTCTTGCCCCCGGCCACTGCCCCCACCGCTTTGTCTCCAGCGGAGTCGGCCCACTCCGCCAGGCCACAGAAATCCCGCAGGGGATTTTAAGTGCCTTTTGCCTGCCTCTGTGAGGTGGTTCTGACATGTTGCCCCCGACCCTGGTGTGCTCCCTGGGCTGGAACCTGCAGGTAGGGTCACTGGCAACAATTCCGTAAGCCGGCAAATTCATAGTTCGTGAAGCTAGACCTTATGTGAGAGCCTCAGTCCAGACGTGGGAGTCGCACAGTGCCCAGAGCTGCTCTCAGAGCTCCAGAATGCTTCCATTAAAACCTCAGGGATTGAAGTCCTCTTGGGGACAGGCTTAGCTGTGCCCTGAGCGGGGGGTGGGGGGACCCAGGGGGAGCATGAAGCAGTTAATGAAAGTTAAGGGGGATCATTCAGAAAAGCTTGCACGGGGGGAAGGGAGCAGGCTGTGATTCCCTGGGATCCTTCCATGTTCACGTGTGTCCGCATGGTGTCAGGGAGCTGGAAAGGGGCACTTCGGCTTAGGAGCCCACACAGGGGTCATTTCATGTCTTGTTCTGCATTCTGAAAATCATTTCACATCCTTTATTCTTTCTAAACCGTGACTCCGATCTGATATGTAGATGAAAATAGCAACTATGAGCATTATCATGCCATTTACTAAGGTGGTTTCTTGTTCTGTAGCAACTGAAGGAACAGAAAAATGCTGGCACCAGAACTAACGAGGTGAGTCCTTCTCTGTTTTGAATGGTCTCTAAGAGGCAGGTGTGTCCAGGCAGGTTGGCTCAGTGCCCCTGCACCTCAAAGAGGGGTCCAGACCCCGCAGGGGAGAGGATGAGCTCTGAGACAGAGTGTATCTGTAATAACAGTAAAAACCCACTGCCTTCATGCTTTCTGTTTGTCAGATGATTTCGCACACGATGTCGCTGGGCCCTCCCAGCGGGCTCCTATGCTACTCACCTCTCACATGCAAAGAAAGTGGATCCCGGGAAGTTTGTAGGATGTAGCTAAGGGTTCACGGGAATTACTGTGTGAGTGGGAACTAGAGGCTGGTTTGGGGACTGCCGTGCTGAAAACTGAAGCGTGGCAAGAGGGTTTTCTCACCCCTGCGCTCTCTACCCAGAGGCAGCGTCGTTGCGACAGTTTCCTTTTTATAGCCAGATCCCTGGGGAGGAGGGATGACTGTGATGCGTTAAAAACTCAACTGTGGACAGAGGACAGAATGTCTGGAGTTGGTTTGGTTTGGAACGATTTCAGGCTTTGTGCCCACGTAGCAGGCGGTCCTCGCAACCACACCCAGCAGAGGTTGTGTGGAGGAGTGGGGCAGACGCCGCCCGGGCCACACGGACACACACCGCTTAGCCTGGGTTTTGCCCTTCACTCTCACCGTGACCTCCCGGCTCCGCTCCTGTGAGCAGAGAGCGGCTGCTTCTCTCCCGTTCTCAGTTGCTGTGGTGCTCCCAGGAGATAATGTGTAGGAAGGCACTTAGAAAACTATTATATTTCTACACCGGGGACTTGCTGACCTGCCAGGCTTATGCAGTTCAGTCCTTCCAGTAACTAATCCCGCCTGGAACACGTGTCTGCTCCGCCAGCTCGCCCAGGGTTGGAGCCGGACGGGGCAGCAGGCGGGGCGGCTGAGAGCCGGGAAGCTTCTCGTCACCAAGAAACCCATGAGAAGCTTCTGTTTCCCTACTGACATTTCATTCTGTTAATCTGTAACCCTGGCCAGGCTTTCAGAAATCTTGTCCTTGGGAGAACATGGAGATACAATAATTGAACCTGGGGTACATTCGTGAAAATGGGAATTTTTTTTCTGAATTGCCTTTGGTTGGTTAGCAGTCAGGCTCTCTGCAGCCCTTTTTAGTCCTTATGAGGCCCCTGAAAGTTGCAGGATGTGTTGACTGAATCACTGTATTCCTTTTTTTTCCTCTTTTCCCGTCTCTCTTTGAAGGGCCCTCTCATCGTTACTGAAGAGCTTCACTCCCTTAGTTTTGAGACCCAGCTGTGCCAGCCTGGTTTGGTCATTGACCTCGAGGTGAGACTTGCATGGTTCAGACCTGGGAAATTTTATTTCTATTTCTCAGTTTTTGTTTTAGACATATTGACTTAATTGCTAAAAAGGATGATCTTTCTCAGCTAATACTATCTTGATGTTAACTGAATGGTTCAGGAAGCTAGAGAACTGAATTCAGCTTTAAAAAGCTGCAAACTAAAATGGACATTGGGGAGGGTATGGGCTATGATGAGTGCTGTGAAATGTGTAAACCAGACGATTCACAGACCTGTACCCCTGGGGATAAAAATACATTATATGTTTATTAAAATAAAAAAATTAAAAAAAAAATAAAAAAATAAAAAGCTGCAAACTAAATGTTCTAGTTGAGGTGTCCTATGTTAAACTATTACATGAGGCAAGGAGACTTATTTATTAATTGAACATAGAATGAAAAATAAGCTACGGACAAAAGTTAACTTTCCATTTTTAGTGTTCAAATATAAAATACATGCAAATTTGCAAATCACCCTTTGCTTAGTTTTAAGGCTACACAGTGGTCTTCAGGTGATATTTCTGTGATTCGAATGATTTCAAGGTCTTTATCATTTTTAGACGACCTCTCTGCCCGTCGTGGTGATCTCCAACGTCAGCCAGCTGCCGAGTGGTTGGGCCTCCATCCTGTGGTACAACATGCTGGTGACAGAACCCCGGGTATGGAAAACTCATCTCCTTTTGCTCAGGCGCTAACCATCATGTGGCTTCTGCGCATCTCACAGTGCCCCTCAGGGCCAGACGTTGAGAGAAAAGTGACATAGCAAGTGCTTTCGTTAAGAACCTTCAGTAATTCTGGAAAAGGGAAGCACCTATATGTATTAGAAATGAGAATTGTGGTTTTCCTTCTGTAAGAATAAGCTCAGGGAATAGATTTCCTATAACTTTTACTGTGGAGGAGTTGATTTATTGCTTTTCTTAAGAAAGTGTATTTATCTGCTCAATCAGCACGCTCCATTCTTTTTTTTTTTTTTAAAGATTTTATTTACTTATTTGACAGAGATCGCAGGTAGGCAGAGAGAGAGAGAGAGGAAGGGAAGCAGGCTCCCTGCTGAGCAGAGAGCCCGATGCGGGGCTCGATCCCAGGACCCTGGGATCATGACCTGAGCCGAAGGCAGAGGCTTTAACCCACTGAGCCACCCAGGCGCCCCAGCACGCTCCATTCTTAAGTGTGCATGCTCACTGTTAAGCACAGCTGATTCTCATTATTCCCTGCACTTACATTCTTTTCTTTTCTTTTTTTGCTTTTTTTTTGCACTTACATTCTTGAAAGTCACTGTGAACACTGAATTAGCGAACACTGAATTAGCAAACGCTGAATGATGGCTGCTGGACCTGTTGATAAGTGGCCTTGTTTATGTATGCTTCTGTTCAAAGATGCCTTATCTAACGCATCTGTTTTTGCATTCACATTGAGCTCAGGCCAGCAGCACTGTAGCTCATGCCTGATTGAAGCGCATCTAAGTGCTTGTATTTGCTCCATGAGGCGCATGGCGGCCATCTTGCACTTAGGAACATCAGGCGGCACCGTAGTGCTATCCTTGTGACCATTTTAAAAATGAAATTTTTAAAGAACAGAAAAAAAAACCAAAAGGCAAAGGACACTTGCTTGAGGTATGAGAGCTGAAACAAGAAGGCAGTTGCGTAGTCTGACTCTCCTGGAAACATCCACGTCGGGTGACTCCAGTCTTTCACCGCTCTATTCATGGTGTCCACAGATGACTCCAGAAGTGCCGCGAGGAGCCATTTGGGGGTTAAAGTAACTTTGCATAAGTAGATTGAATTCACGAATGTGAACCTCCCAATAACGAGAATCAACTGTGTTTCTCTTCTGTGAAAACTTGTGTGTGTCACAGAAACTAGAACTGAACTTCGGGACAGATCCGGGTCTGAGGGCCTTGCTTGGGACCGACGGCCTAAGCTTTTGGGTATTTTTTTCTCTAGAATCTGTCCTTCTTCCTGAACCCACCTTGTGCACGATGGTCTCAGCTCTCGGAGGTGCTCAGCTGGCAGTTTTCTTCTGTCACCAAAAGAGGTCTCAATGTGGACCAGCTCAACATGCTGGGAGAGAAACTACTCGGTAGGAACTTTCTCCATATAAGAAAACTTAAATTCATAAAAATATCTCGACTTGTTCCTTTCCCCTCTGCTCTCTCTATTCTGATCAAGGTAGAAGAGTGTTTAAAAAAAAAAAAAAAAGGAGTCGGTTGGCTTTCCCAGCTACAGCTTGTTATAGCTAAATGAGAATTATAGCTCACCTTGGAAGTAGGTTTAGACCTAATTTAAAAAAAACTAAAAAGAATCATATCCTGATTATTTCTGGTTAACATTACTGAGCAGGTTCTAAGAGAAATATTTTTGACTTATGTAAAATGTATTAATTATGGCTAAAAGAAGTTCCTTGATGAGAAAAATGAAGTCTTACTAACCTAAAAATTAGAAAAAAGTCCCTAGCATAGTGAGAATAAGTAAGGTCCTGGGGCCACCTACTCCATAGGATACACCCAAGGCTCTTATCTCAGGGTCCAGGCCATGATAGAGAATTCCTCTTCAATAGCTAATGTCATGGATTTATTAGTCTTCCACATAAGGAAATCAAAGACCGACTAGCCTCAATCTTCAATGAATGAGAGTATCTGAACTATTTCTTTAAAAATCCATAGGCAAGTTTTTTTTTTTTTCCAGATTTGCTTTCTATATGAAGAATTGTGTATATTGCAAACACCAGTAGCCTCTTCCTAACCAAGTAGCTCTCAGTATGCCTTCTTGTGGCCCTGTAGCTGTCACAGTAGGGGGTCTTAGGCCATTTAATAAGATGTAAGAAATCACCTTATTCCATTTCCTTATTTGGTGAGAATTAAGACAGGTATCTTTTCTGCCTATAATGGCTTATTTGTGGTTCTCTCCAAAGAGAGATGATAGCCTCAGACCTTCAATGGCCTGGGCTGCTTTAATTTGTGAAGTGGAGAACCCCTCGGCCTCCTTCCCCTCTCTCATGTCTCCCACTTGGCTTTTGATCTATATCGGCCTCCCTCAGCCCATGTCTAGTTTGGAGAAAGGCTGAGGCAAATGCCCAAATAACATCCAAAATAAGCTTGGACAGTCAAGTGTCAGTGAAATAGATCACCTAGGGGTGATCTTGGTCTTAGTTTGAAGCTTGAGAAAGCTCCAAAGGACCTGTGGGAGAGAAGCCTGCTGAGGAAGGAGGCGGCGGCCCCGGGGAGATGATACTGCATAGACAGGGACCAAATGAAGGCTTCTCCAGAAAGTACAATTAATTAGCATCAGTGTGTCTCAGAGTATCAACCATGTACCTGGGCTTTCTCTTCTGGGTGTTAGCCCTTTGAGAGGATATACAAGAGCCATCTTGGTTAGCCGGTCTAGCAAAAGCTTCAGAGTCCATTTCTGTTTCCTGAAAATGCTTATTTTTATTTGGTTAGGTCCTAATGCTGGCCCCGATGGTCTCATTCCATGGACAAGGTTCTGTAAGGTGGGTACTGTCTGGGTTTTCTATGCTCTGAGTTCCCTCTCTGTTGAGGTTCTCCTGTTTTTTGCTGTGGTAGTTACTTATCTTTCTGCTTATTTTGGCATGTTTGCCCCTGGCCTGTGGAAACCCGGGGGCAGGTTGTTTACTTTCCTTCAGTGCAGAAGGTCAGTCTCCAAGTGTGAGTCTGACAGGAAGCGCCTGCGTGTGTGATAACATTCTTTCTATCTGAAATGAGCCTTCCGTTTACCCACACCGGTCCCTTGCCTGGCACCATTTAGCCCGTCCATGAGAAATGCGTGGTCTGTGCCGGCTTGGACGGCCCGATGGGCCTGATGAGTTTCCCCAAGCCTGCGCCAGCAGAGGGACCAGTTGGAGGGAATAATAAGACCCCCCTGGAGTGGCCGGACAGTGCTGACAAGCCCACGCTACTGGATTTTACTAGCAGGAGGGCAGCTTCTGTTCTGTGATTCACCCTGGAGGTCGTTCCCTGGCTGGTTCACTACAGTTTAGAGAGGGAAGCAGAGCCTGACCTGGGACAGAGCAAGCGAGCATGGTGTCTGCCTAAGGGGAGGGGTGGCTCAGTGGGGGTGGTGTTAGTTTTGGCAGCTGGTCACGCTTTGCGAATTAAAATCCGATGGCGGGAAGAGGCATGGTAAGTCACTATTTTGAATTTCTTTGTTCCTAATGTGTGCATTTGTACACTTGCAGGAAAACATAAATGATAAAAATTTTCCCTTCTGGCTTTGGATTGAAAGCATCCTTGAACTCATTAAAAAACACCTGCTCTCTCTCTGGAATGATGGGTAAGGGCCATCGATCAATTTATTTTTTAAACGTAATTTTAGCACAGGCTCCCTACTGCAAGGCCGAGACCCACCTGGCCTGGACAGGCCTCACAATTCAACAAGACCTAAGAGCATCTCATAGGAGTGGATGCTTCCGGGCTGTCCTGGCGGGGCTTCATGATAGTGGAACCTCATCAGATTAAAATTACAGATTATGAAAGTTCATAATCTATGGATATGTATTTTCAACACTTAAACAGGACTTTTTGAGTGCCATTCGTGCATTCACTCGTTGAACAAAAACTTCTTAAGCACTGATTTACTGTGTTGCCACTAGGAAGGAAGAAAACCCTTTTTACCTCAGTCAGTGGTTTTTACTTTACTTAACTTACCGCCAGGGTCAGTTGCTGTTTCAGCAAAGGCTTTAACTTACCAGAAGTGGTAGAACATGGAAGGACAGGGTCCGAGCCTTCGTCTCCGGTAGGAAACAGGAACTCGGACATTTTCACGGCCTTGAAAAATCAAGGGAAACAAAGGGTCCTCAAGTGGACACGCGGGGCCCCTTCGCGGCCAGTAGGTGCGGGCCCATCCCCCGGCCGGGGCGGACGACGGGCTCGGACTTCCGCACACGCAGGCCCAGGCCGAGCGCTACCGGAAGTGGCCAAGCGGGCGATTTCCTGCGCCTCAGACGGGCTCCACGTTTGCACCCCGTTCTCTGTCGGGTCTCCGCAGTCGGCCTGGTTCCCGAGCCGACGCTCAGCGCCCCTCCTCTCTGTCCCCACGCAGGTGTATCGTGGGCTTCATCAGCAAGGAGCGGGAGCGCGCGCTGCTGAAGGACCAGCAGCCCGGGACGTTCCTGCTGCGCTTCAGCGAGAGCTGCCGCGAAGGCGCCATCACGTTCACGTGGGTGGAGCGCGCCCAGAACGGAGGAGGTGAGCCTGCGCGCATGCGCGCCCCGCCGGCCCCGCCCCTCGCGTCCCCGCCGCAGCCCGGCGGCCGTCCAACGCGCCCTCTGCGCGTCGCCAAGAGGGTGTGGTACGTCGCCAGGAGTATTCGTGGGTCACTGCCCGGGTGGGAGTGGCGGGTGAGAGACAGACGAGGCCGGGTGCTGCTCTTTCTGCCCCGCCTGCTTCCTGTAGGGCGAGGACGTGCGTCCGCGTGGCTGCCTCGCAGTTTCGGAGGCCTCTGCCCCCGGGGCCACGCGGGGAGGCCCCCTTGGAGGCGCACGGCCCCGGCAGGCTCCGGGTCAGGGGTCCTGCGCGCCCCGCGCCGCCCTTGGCCCCCGCCCCGGCCCCGCGTGCACACCGAGCGGGGGCAAGTCTGGCTTTGTTCTCGCGGGGGTTTGCGCTCCCTCAGCTGCGTTTGCGGCGGAAAGACGCCCAGCGCCGCCGCGCGCTGCCCAGGGTTGGGGAGAAGGCCCGGCCGCGGAGAGGAGACGGCAGACACGGCCCTTTCCGCACTTACTCTCAGTTTGCCCCCGCTGAGGGAACCCAGTGGCTTCCCGGCCTTCGGGGGACAGGTGCGAAAATGGGGCATACTTCAGTTCTTTTTTTTTTTTTTTTTTTTTTTTTACTTAAAGATTTTATTTATGTATTTGACAGAGATCGCAAGTAGGCGGAGAGGCAGGCAGAGAGAGAGGAGAAAGCAGGCTCCCCGCTGAGCAGAGAGCCCGATGCGGGGCTCGATCCCAGGACCCTGAGACCCTGACCTGAGCCGAAGGCAGAGGCTTAACCCACTGAGCCACCCAGGCGCCCCTATTTTTTTTTTTTTTTCTCCTAATGAAAATTGAGGAATGCTGGGATTAGGGCTGAGGGTAGGCGGTAGATGTTAGAAGCGGCCTTGTCCATCTTCTCCAGTAGTGCCTTTCCCGAGCTAAGTGAACGAAGGAGCCGGCCAAGCTGGAGGCAGAGCTGAGGTCCTTGGCATCCAGAAAGCTTAGGCGGGGCAACACCAGCTCCAGACCTCTGGGACCCTGGCAGCCTGCACATTAGGGCAGAGTCCCCGGAGCACCCGAACGGCAGCCTCCGGAATGTGTGCACCCAAAAGTGAGCTTCTGGGTCTGTCAGGAGGCGGCATTCAGATGACGTCTGGGAGTAAAACCACGAGTAAATTAAAGGGATTTATTGCATTAAGGATTAGAAGAAAAAGTAGCAAGTAGGATCCTTTTTTTGTTTAAAAAATTGGTTTCTGGGTATTGCATTAATTATTTTAGTAAAAAATTACTTTCTTCAGTCTGAAAAGAAAAGCAACTGGCGAGTGAGCTTATTTTTTATTAACTTAATCTGTGGCTTGAGCCAAGAAGATCCAGTTAGTATTTCTGTAGCTGCCCACAGGTGGGGACATCATTGAAGACGCAGGCTACCGAAGATGTTTAATAAACCTCTTCTTGCCAGGTTTACCAATCTCAGCAAATAATGACAAGGGCAGTGTTGTTGCATTGCCTTTATGTTTCTTGTTTCTCAGAAAGGATTACGATTCGTTCAGAAATGAAGCAACATGCTGTGTTATAAGTCCTATATCGTGATTAGTTTTTACCAGGTTTGCTCAAATCCACAAACTCTGCAATGTTTTGCTTTTCTCCTCTGTTGTTTTGGGATTAGTCCATGGGACTTACTTGGATCTTCTTCTTTTTTAGAACCTCACTTCCATGCCGTTGAACCCTACACGAAGAAAGAACTTTCTGCTGTTACTTTTCCTGATATTATTCGCAATTACAAAGTTATGGCTGCTGAAAATATCCCAGAGAATCCCCTGAAGTATCTGTATCCGAATATTGATAAAGACCATGCCTTTGGGAAATACTACTCCAGGCCAAAGGAAGGTAGGTGGGGGAGTGAATGGTCACCGCCCTTATGAGTAATAGCGCAGTTCGCTCATTCCTGGTATGAGGAGGTTCTCACTTCCTCACTGTCCACAGGTTTGCTGGAGCCGGGGTTTAATAGCACACACCACCCTTGGCTTCCTGGAAGTGCATGGCACGTGCACAAGCTTCACCCTTGCTGTGGCATTAACTCCCTACTTTCTTTTGAATCATTGTAAGCAGGCTTTCCAAAGATGGTATAAACTAGTGTAGCTGAAATATAACATGTTATTTGGCCTGATACAGACTGTAAGAAACGAACAAAGAATTTGGTGTTTTAGGAGTGTTGACAAGGTCCATTTCTGGTCTTGCGTATTTATTACATTATTTTTCCACATGCAGAGTGGTAAAAGGCGGGAAGACCATAGCCAATTGATTTAGACCAGCCTGTTCCTGTTAAAATTGGGAAAACTAAGGCCCAGGAGAAGCAAAACTGTTCATTTAGGGTGATCTGATTAGTTTATGAGATTGTGTTATTCCTAGTGATTGTTGTTAAGAGCAGACCTGACCTTAGAACAGGTCTCCCGCTTCTTCGTCTTTACCAAATGCATTTGAGAACTTTCACGTTAGGTGCTCTGGTTTGAAACATGCCAACAGAGCTTTTTATGTTCTAGAACCAGAAATCTCAATATCCACACAGTTGCTTTGGGAAGAAGTTGCTGCTAGCTTTACCCTGCCAGCCGTGTATATCGTATCAGCCAGGCTAGGACCACTAACCCAGATACAGCTTTGCACATTTTGTGCTCCAGCTTCTGTAGGATTTCAAGCCTGGGAAGGAGAGAGCCTGCAGCTTGACTTCTGTCCTGAGCTCCTCGCCTTTCCCTCTTCCCACCAGAATTTGAGGTGATTCAGGCAGGGAAGTCACAGCCCCATAAAGCTACAGGACCCTAACCTGACTGTTAGGGAAAACAGTAAAATTCTGATCAAAGAGAACATTGATCATCTGTCCTTGGGTAAACCCTGCTAACAGAAAGTTGTACCTGATGTGTTTGCTTCTAGCCCCAGAACCAATGGAACTCGATGGCCCTAAAGGAACTGGATACATCAAGACAGAGTTGATTTCTGTGTCTGAAGTGTAAGTGAACACAGAAGAGAGCCATGTTTAAAAACCACAGGCCAGCCCCGCTCCTGCTTTCTCATTGTAATTGCTGCTGCCGCCACCAAAGTTGGACTTGTTGGAAAGATCCTAACTAGAGATCCTGGTGCCACTGCCTATCAGAATTTTACTGCCTTTATAAAAACAAACAAACAAAACAAACAAACAGAAAAACTCCAAAAACCCTAAACACCACCACCACCACCCAAGGTTGTATTTAAGTACCCCCCCCAACTGATATTTTGAAAAAGTATAAATAAAATGAACAAAAATGGATCACAGTGGGAAAGTAGTTCTTTTCAATCGAGGAAAGGCCAAAGTGGTGATTGAGATACATTTTTTTCGCTCGCTTTTATTTTGTTGTTTCATTTTATAAAAGGTAGAAAAAAAATTGGAAAAGTCATTGTCAGTTATTTGGCCCGCAGCACTGTCTTGGGGTGAATGGATGTAGCCTTCATGTAAAAACACTCTGGATCAGCTTTATCTGCATACAAACCTCAAGGTAGGGACGAGGGACTCCCCAGACATTCCTCCGGAGCTTGGAAGCTTGGAGCTTCTCGGCCCCGAGGCATCGGCCTCACAGGGTGACGCGCTGTCCGCGCTCGCCCGCACCTTTAACCAGGCAGGAGCGGCGCAGGTCCCAATTCTGGCTACTTCTCACTCACATCTCTAGAGTCCTGGACGTTTCCCAAGGGGCTGGACTGGGGACAGGAACCTCCTGCGATCTGTACTTTTCCAAGTGTCCTGCACGAGCAGATGCCCTGAGCCAAAGTAAAGATCTCCAGTGACAATTCGTCACAGGCCGAAGACGAAATGTCCAAGCTGGCACCACCATGTTCACGATCTCAGTGTTAACATTTCCTTTTCCTCTCTCCCCCTTCTAGTCACCCCTCTCGACTTCAGACCACAGACAACCTGCTCCCCATGTCTCCCGAGGAGTTTGACGAGGTGTCACGGATAGTGGGTTCTGTCGAGTTCGACAGTATGGTGAGTACCCGGTGGCGATGGTGTCGGCTCTTGCCGAGCAGGTGTCTCTGGGGCCGGGAGGACACCCGCAGCTGCTCGGCTTGGCCGCGGGGTATCAGTAGCAGCCTCCGGCAGAGCCGTCGGAGGCGCGTTTTAGATCAGCCCTAACGAGTCAGAGCCTGCTGTACTTCAGCTTCCTCGTCACCAGGATGCCTTGTCCCTGGCACTCGGCACTTCCCAGAAACTAAATGATATTTCAGGTATTTCAGAGTTTCACCTCTGCCCTTTGAAGTTGTCCTTGCCGAAATTTCATATGTTAAGGAACTACCGTTTCTCTGATAAGAAAATGTTTTCCTTCGGCCTGTTATTTCAGCACCGTGTCTGGATGCAGGAGTGTTATTTTTAGGGAGAGCGAGGACTGATGCTTGGCAGTTAGCAGTCCTTGGAGGCTTTACCAGCGATAGGGGAATCGTTCCACCTGCTTTGTATTTGAGGACCCATCTGTGCTGCTCGCAGCTGCGGTGGTCGGGCGCTTGCCAAGAGTAGCAGGTTCTAGGAGTGAAAGAGTTATGAGTGTCACGACCAGAATAGGAACAGGGTTGTCTACAAAAGAGAGAATCTGTTGCCTTTGAGAGAATATTTTTCAGTAAATCAAATAGTATTGTTTGCCTGTCGGGCCGAAATCCTTCCTCTTGAAGACTTTTTTGGTTGGCTGGAATTTTGCTGACACTGTTTAATTTGGAGCGCTTTTCCATGGGAAGCTGTCCCAGGTTATTTGTTAAAATGTGTTCACTCCTTTAAAAAAGTCCTGCCTGAGTTATTACCATCCTTTCTTCATCAGTTTCTTGTAACTGGTACCTGGCACAGACCGTGTGTTCAGAGGGCGAGGCGGGAGGGCAGGGAAGGGCGAGGTGGAGAGGGGGTGCCACCCTTCACACGCCTGGGGTCATGTAGCCGTGTGTGCATGTGACGTCAGTAACATCTGTTGAGAGTCAAGTTTCCGGTATGTAACTTTTCTCTTGATCCCTTTTTCTCACCTGGAGAAGCCCAGGCTGAGACTTTTAGAGACCTTGATTTCTTACACCTTCTTGATTGTTGAAAATGAAAAAAGTCACTTTTGTTCCTGTTGGCACGTGTAAAATGAACCTTTTCTGTGGGCAAGGATTCCTCTCCTGTTGGAATGTAGCCCTCGAGGCTGCTATAAAGTACTTTCTAAGGGCAACACAAAAACGGAACAAATGCAAAGCCCTCTTCCAGGAGTGTAAGGTCTGTTGACAGAACCACAAAATGGCTGACCTGCTTTCGTGCCTATCTTTGTTGTTCCCGAGCAAGGTCCATTATCATCACAGTCAGCCCCAGTACGATTGGTAGGTGAGACGTTCTGTGTACCAGGCACCCCACCAGGAGTGACTTCATCCGTCTTCACAACTGCCTTCTGAGTTAGCTGTTACCGTTCTCAGTTTTACAGTGTGGGAAAGGAGCCCCCATCCCAAGCTGTCCAACTTGACTAAGGCCAACCGGCGAGTGAGTGGTGGAGGGAGCACGGGCATCCAGCCGGTGGGTCTTGCGCGCGCAGGCCGTCCCCTCGCCTGGCATGCCTCCCAGAACAGCAAGAGCTTCCTTTCCTTCCAAACACCCACCGCAGAGAAACTGTTTGCACAGGACTCACTAGGTCTCGTTCCAGTTTATTAGGACAAAGGCAGCGTGGCCTTCAGGCGGGAAGCCTGTGTTTGGGATTCGGAAGTCAGGGTTCCAACTCTGTCATCACCATTATTCCCCTTGACCTTAAGAAAATAAGATGGATTCGTTGCGTCCATCCGTGCAAGCGTGTGACTGACTTTCTCGGTGCTCTTAGAATGGTACTGGGAGAGGGATTTAAATTCTCTAAATGAACGCGAGGAAATGGACACCCCCCCCCCCCAACAGCCATTCCATTCCAGATGATTTCATTCATTTCATTTGTAGGGCAAAAGAAGTCTGTTTTGCACACCCACACGCTCGTGCACACATACACAATCTCTCTCCGGGTTCAACCTTTAGAAGACTGAGAGAGCTAGGAGAGGTGATAATACGGACAAGGCACTGGCTGGACAAAATAAAAGTTGGATTAGTCCCCAGACTGGGTGGACTCTACTTTATCTCATATGATCTGTTCTTGACCTTGGCCCTGACTTCCAGTCAGCGTCTGCTTTCTGCTCCTGGCGGGAGAGCACATGCTGTGAAACAGAGCGGCCTCTCCCGGGGCCTGCTGCTTCAGCCTCATCGACAGGTTGCCACTCTGGACTAGGGTCAGGACCAGGAGGGACCGCGGGCCCCTGAGGAAACTGTCCGAGAGAGACAGAGCACCAGTGTTTTCTTCAGGATGACTTGAGTATTTGTTTAGTCTGGATTTCCTGTACAACAAACTTCTTCCTCAGGGACTACGTGAGAACCAGTCTCCTCTCCTGCCGGCCTTTGGCAAAGCTGATAATAACAACAGGAACACACACTGACCATCTCTCGCTCCGTCGGCTGCACTAGGCGCTGCACACGGTCTCTCATTTAATCCTTCCATCACGTCCTTCTGCCAGGTCCTCTTAGCCTGCTTGGGAAGGGCAGGACCTTGAGATTTAGAGAGGCCGGGTGAGAAGCCCCAGGCACACATGCCAGTAAGAGACGGTGACAGGGTATGGATCCAGGCTTTCTCTCCCTCTCTCTGTCTCTCTCTTTTTCCCTGTCTCCAAAAGTCCACTCTCTTAAGTACGCATTTCAGTCACACACTGAAACGTAGGGGCAAAACCTTCACTGCGCTTTTAATCCAAAATAATGTTCATAAGAGCCCACTGGGTCCTACCCATCATTGAGCACTTAGGATTAAAAATAATGGACTCATTGTAGAAACAACTATAAATCATTACAAATTCTGACTTGATGGTTTGGGTCACTCTGTGGCTTCCTAAATAGGTATTAGAGGAATTCTCCAAAACCTTAAAGGGGCAGTTCCCAAGAGGCTTACAGTCTAGTCCTGTGTTTCTCTTGGTATTCTGGGAGCCGAGTAATTTTCTGTTTCAGAGGGCTGTTCTCTGCCTTGTGGAATACTTAGCAGCACCCCCGGCCTCTGCCCCCTAGAGGCCACTAGCACCCTCAGACCCAAACCCAGTCATGATGATCAACCATGTCTCTAGACGTTGCTGGAGCGCAGACCCAGTGCTGGTGAAGAAGAGCCCCTGGCCTTTGGGGAGAGCCCGGCAGTGGGGGGAAGCTAGGAAGTCAGGGGCAGGCTGGGATTCCTTGGATGCATAATTTACTGCCCACAAGGTGCGCTGCTCCGGGTAGCTGGGCAGGAGGCTCTGCCGGGGGGGGGCGGAGCAGGGCTGCCTCCAAATTCTGTGTCTCTAGTGTGTACCTGAAAGGCATTCATTTATTATTCCCACTGCGTGGCCTTTAAGGAAAGTCGTCATCTCCCCCCATGCCGTCCTCCCTCGGGCACACAGCTCAGCTCTGCCTCGCTCTTGCTTTGTGGGAGCGGATTTGCCACGTTGCTCTGCCCCCAGACTTGCATAACAGCAGAATGCTTTATGCGGCCTGGGTGACTGGACAGAATTAAGCCGGCAGGCTGCAGAGGAATAATCCATCTGCTTAGATGGTATAAAAGTTCTCGATTAGTCCAGGAAAAAGGATAAATAGCACATGTGAAGGCCCCCCAGTGTCGTAGTGGTTATTTGCTGTGGAAGTGTCTTCCTGCTACCCCATTGTAGAACCGATGAGCCGTGTCAGATGTGTGCGTCTGCCTTTCCTAAGAGCTGTGTAATAAACTTAACCACATTTTATCTCTTACAGATGAATGCAGTATAGAGCATGAATTTTTCTCATCTTCTCTGGCGACATTTTTCCTTCCCATCTGTGATTCCCTCCTGCTGCTCTGTTCCTTCACATCCTATGTTTCTAGGGAAATGAAACAAAGACGAACAAATTTGCTGCAACCTGTTGATAGCAAGTGGATTTTCCCCAAATTCAGAAACATCTGTTACTCTGAAGGGCTTCATGCGTCTAAAGAAAGGTAAAATTGGAAGGCCCTCTCTGTAGTGTGGGTTTTACAAAGAAAAATATCCAGATACACTGAAAACGTCAGGGCTAGAATGGGAATCCTTTAGGAAAGGTGAGAAGTTGAGCAGCATGTAAAATGCTGTGCACAAAGTCCGTGCCTGGCTGCTGTTACAGGCTGTTGGATAGATCACACGGTTACTTAGGGAACTTCTTGATGTAGGATTGGCAGATTTCTATTCTAGAGAATTTTTACTTGTTCCCTCTGCTGCATATATGGCTGGAGGTTTTCCGTCCGGTTACCTATGAAATCGTTCCGAGCTAAGTCACACAGAATTACATCAACTGTTTATCAAAGGTAGCCATCCTGTATCTGCGCAGGGGGTAAAAGTTGTGTTCTTTATTTTAGTACGTTTCCACGCTGGCCGTTTAAAGCTGAAAGCAAATTCTCTCTCTTGGGAGACTTAGCTTTTCTGTCTGTTATGGCTATATGATACTGGCTAATATCAGTAGAAGGAAATACGTTTTCCGGATTCTTGAGTAGTTTTTTTTTTCCTGTCTAAGCCTTTATGTCCAAAGCTGAAAGTATCCCGCCTTCATCGCAGTCACTAGTAAATGAAATTATCTTCACATTTCTGTCATGGGAGCCAGGCTATTAACAGCCACTCTCTCGAGACAAAAATCCTGTCACTCTTCAAAAAGTTGAAGTTAATCATAGATCTAGGCCAACTCAGAAATTTAGTTCATGTTTCTTAAATGGGTTAATGTGGCTTTATTGTTATTAGCTGGTATTTAGTCTTAGTCATGAAATTTTCAAATTGAGAAGAAAAAAGAGTGACTGACAAGTAATTAACCAGAGATCGTATGAAAATCAAACAATTTGAGAACTCGTCCTATGTAACTGCATTGAGAATTGCATGTTTTTCAGTGATGATGTGTGTCTCTGAAAAATACATTTGCAAATGGTTCCATCATCTCTCCTGTGCTTTTTCTAGACTGCTTTCTGATGTTCCGTGAAGCGTATTCTGTTACTCACCATCTTCCCTCACTAGCACTGACGCCACGCACGTGGCTTGGTGGGGCGGGTTTGGCACGTTCTTCCGTAGAACGTTCACAGACAGACGGCTGTGTCTGTAGCTGCGCCTTCATTTCCCACCGTCACCACCACAGTTATATTAGTAAGCAAATGCCGTATTTTTCTGGTGGGGATAAACTTTTCTCAAAGTCTATTTTAAAAATTTAAACTATCTATCGCCTTAAATACACCCTGCACGTGGTACTCCCCTCCTCTCAGTTTTTATGTAAGACCGTGTGAACCTGACTGGCTTTGTATTGACTTTTTTTTTTTTTTTTAAGGATTTTATTTATGTATTTGACAGAGATCACAGGTGGGCAGGGAGGCAGGCAGAGACCGAGAGGGAAACGGGCTCCCTCTGAGCAGAGAGCCCAATGAGGGGCTCAATCCCAGGACCCTGAGATCATGACCTGAGCCAAAGGCAGTGGCTTAACTGGCTGAGCCATCCAGGGGCCCCTGTATTGACTTTTTAGGTTGAAAGGAGGAGGGAACAAAGAACAGAACGTTAAAAAAAATATTGTTTCTAATTGTCAGCATTTTAACTGTTTGGTGTGTTTGGCCCTTTGAGAACAACCTGGCGTGGTTTCATTTTACCGTCCAGCCAAGAGATTTTGGTTACTTATGAGAAGTATTGAAACTCTAGTGTTAATCTCTTAGAAACAAATTTGGCATAAAGATTTTAAAGGTTACTGGCATTTATGTGTAGGTTTGATGTTTTTCCCATTTTCTTCTTACTTATGATCGAACATACAAACGCGTGAGTCCGGATTTCCGAGGAAGGCTGGTGACACCACGGTTCCGAGCACCGGCCCTTCTTAGCCTGCTTGCGGCCCAGACTGCTCTGGCGGGCGGCTCGGTGGGAGGGAGCAGGTGGGCGGCAGTTCTGCCACGAGCGGCAGGAGCGCCGAGAAAAGCAAACAAACCAGAACAAGTGCTTTGGTCTCGATGACCACAGCTGTCTCCAGATGCGCAAATAATTTGGCAGTTAGTTTGAAATATATTTTGGTACTGCTAATATAAGTTCTAACTTAAAAACACATGGAAATGGGACTCTTGTCTTGTCTCCGAAGCCACATCTCAGACCCACGTCCCGAGATCAGAGGGCCTCTTCCTCAGGAGTCACTGTGCCCACGCCAAAAGGGGCCATTTTTCTCCAAAGATGTTTTAAGCTAGAAAGCCATGGCCTTCTCAGAGTAAAAGGCACCCTGAGCTGGGAGAAAAAAAAAATCATGTCATGAAAGACATAATCACTACTTAAACATAAGTCTGCCAGCCTTGACCTAACTATTGTTTGAAGAGTCGTCAGGGGATAGTGGTGTAGGCTTGAATGCTGGCATCGTAACAGATAGGACCTTTCTCATCTCTGCATCTGCAGTCTTCACATCGGGGAAAAACAGTTTCTTTATAATAAACACAGAGAACAGTATTTCTCCAGTAGGTAAGGCCCTGCCTAGCCCTAAGCTTATATTCATATATATTGATCATTCTCATGAGTGACCATGTAGATCCTGGCTTAGGGATGTTGATGAGTTTCAAGAGTGCTTCCAGTGTGGTTTTGTAGAGGGTTTGATAAGCACGGAGCTTTTATACACCAGCTGAGAAAGCTCTCTCCTCATCAGATAGGAAGGGGATTCCTGAGATGGCAATAAACGATTGAGCTGTTTATTCAGCATTAAATGACCAGAACCGACTTAGTGCCTGTAAGCTACAGTGGAGTATTAAGTGAGTAAGCAGAGCGCTCCTTTCACCTCTGCCTGTCCCGGGAGAAACTAGAAATTGTTTTGAACACGGTGGTACCTACTGTCTGGACCGGGATGCTGTTACCAGAGCAATGGGTATCTCGCCTGAGCGGCTTCTGTTGGGCAGTTAAGACTCACTCCCTGTACTCACTGTACTAGTTCATCGAATATTACCGAGTACCTGCAGGCAGCCTGCACTGTTCTAGACGTCTGGGAAACGTCGGGAAGCAAAACCAAAGAGCCCTGCTCTTTTGGATCCCGACGTGAGATACTGGATCATAGGTTCTAACTGCCTTACTTACAGAAACATAAGATTTTGTGAAATAGCCAAAAGCTACAGATAACTTAAATTGTTCTATCAAAATATCCACAATTCCAAGGAAATGGCATTTAAAACAGTTTTAAGAAGGCTAAAGATAATATGGTTTTTAGAACCTTCTCATATGAATTTTATAGCTCTTAAAAGATACACTCAAACCCTGCTTCCAAGTTTTAGAAGACTGACTTCAGGTTTATGTGTATGTTGTACTGAGGAGTTAAACCTCTTACTTGGCCAACTGAAAAAAAGTACCACACGTAAGCATTTGTAAGCGTAGTAAATTTATATTGGGCATACAAATGTAGGGGTGCCTCAATGGTGCCTTTGGCAGGAAGCTAATAATCGGTTTTGCATTCTCATACTATGTGAAGTCTATGTTTCCTGGTGTCATCGCACCACTTTAATGCCCTGCTGTTGGTGTGTTGACAGCCTTGCCCTGGTTTTCTGTACGTGAATGGAGCAGCTTTTGTTATTATGACTGCTTGTTGGACTCAATTCTAGTAGACTCTTTAAAAGACATGTGGAGAGGAGCACCTGGGTGGCTCCATCGGTTAAGTGTCTGCCTTCGGCTCAGGTCATGATCTCAGGGTCCTGGGATCGAGCCCCGCGTGGGACTGCCTGCTCAGTGGGGAGCCCGCTTTCTCTCCCTCTGCCTGCCGCTCCCTCTGTTTCTGTGTGCTCTGTGTTTCTCTCAAATAAATCTTTAAAAACAAAACAAACAAAAAGACACAGAGAGGCAGCTAGGGGCAAGGCTGGCGCGCGTGGAGGCCTGGAGTTGGGTCCAGACTCCAGGATAGAAAGAAAATGCCCAGTCTTTGCCCCTTTGTAAGAACTGACTTAATTTTCTATCCTTCCTGTCCCAAAACACACATACCTTCCCTGATCTTCTAGTAATCACATCCTTTCTTTATGTAACTATAAAGTACCCCTTCCCCCAAAAGCCCCTTTTTAAAGTCTGACCTAACACATTCACCGGCTGCTTACCTGTGCTGTCTGGCCTGTGAGTCATGAATTTACTCATTTACTCATTTTACTATGAAAGTTAGTAAGTAAAATTAGAAAGATTACCCAGTCCTTAAAAACAGTCCCAGAAAAGTAATACACTCCTGTTGTATCAAGGATAAGCATAGTCTAACTTTTCTGTATTTGGTGTTACTCATCTGTTTCCCGTGCGCGGGTGTGCGCACGCGTGGCTCCTGGCGGCCACGCGCGGCAGGGCTGAGCACTGGAGCACTTAACGCTTGTCTTTAAAACTCTATAGTTTTAAAGTCCATAGTTTTCTGCCTGTAAAGTCCGAGTTTTCTGTCCATAGCGGGGACCGTGTGTTAGGATGTAGAGAAAGAAGAGGAGACTCCCAGTTCTGTCTCTTTCCGTCCTAAAATGTCAGTGATGCAGATGATTCACACCGCCTGACCACTACTGCAAAGCAAAGTACTTTGTGACAAACAACTCTGGGAGCTGAAAATGGCAGCCGTGTATTCTCATACTGTCTCTAGGGTTAGAAAACCACACACTACCCCTAACCCTGTAGACGGGGTTTCTGGCCTTGGGAGCGAATGCCATCCGCATAGACCCACGAACCAGGAAGGTGCTGCAGTTTGCCGGCTCGTCCTGCTCGGACCCTAGTGTGGCTGCACTGGGTATAGCTCCCTAGACAGATGACAAGGCTCTGTGAGAACCACCTCTCTGCTCACTAGCGGAGGTCAGAAGCCCTCCTAGCGAAGGACACGTCTAATGACTGAATTCTACGGATGCTTACAGAGTGTGTCCTAACTGCAGAACGATAGCTTTAGCTTCTGGAGCGCTGGAAACATGCCTGTCCATCCTCCCGCCCTCAAGGATGAACTGCTTACAGGGCCGTCGTCTTAATCATTGTGAGAACCTCCGCTGCCACCTTGCATAGTTCCTGGCTCAGAGCAGGCATTAGAAATTGATTTGAACCAACTAGATACAGTCTTTATGCTCAGCAGAGTTCCTAACCCAGTGATGTAAGAGAACCTTAGTGGTTTTAAAAAATTCATTTTTACAGGTATTTTTTGATACATGTATTTATTATGCTGTAAAAAGCAACACTACCTGATTTCATTTAAAATAAATATTTCCCAATTTCAGAATACTTACAACTTATAGTTTTAAGGTTAGATTCACTTTGGGAGGTTCTGGAAGCGAATACATTCATAGCTGTACAGTCCCCAGAAAGAATCTAAATCCAGCATCAGGTCATTCAACCCCCCAGACAGACAACAGCATCAAACAGTGGACCACGAATCCGCTCTGCAGCTAACGGGCAGCGCGGGGCGGTAGTGGGATACAGCACGTTACACCCCAAAATGAGATCATTAGAACTGAGACCACCAAAAACAACCGTGTAGACGGAGCTTTAAATAAACATGACCCTAGAGGGCTCTCATGGTACGGAAAAAGCACTGACGAGCCTAAAGCCAAAACGAAAGGATCTTCGGAGTATACTGACGGCAGCAGTTTCGAGCGCAGCCCAGAGCACTGAAGCCAAGCGCACTTGTTACCGGCGGCCGGCGGCCAGCGCGGGGCCCGCCGAGCCACACACAGCCGCACGGGGACATAAGGGCACGTTGGACTAAACCACAAAGATTTTACAAGGTACTTTTGACCTGAAAAAAGATAAAAACTCTCTTCGTTTCCAAACAATAGTTAGGACCTCTTTTCATTAAAGCCTCAAAATTGTTGGTAACCTTTAAGCCACACAGCGGAATCGTCTTAGTGTTTCATTTTCATCACGCAAAGCAGGCGGCTGCTTGAGCAGTCATTTCAGTTAAAGAACATCCCACCCCGTTAACATCTGTGGGGACGATGCGGTCCCCCCGCAGCGGTCTACCAGCACCCCCCGTCCGCGTGGCTTGACAGATCCGGGGGGAGGACACGGCGACAGGGCTGGATGCCAACCTCCGTGTTCCCGCGGGAGCAGCCGGGGGGCGCCGCGTCGTGCCCAATGCAGCTCAGGGAAGGGACTGTCCGCGGCTCCTCCAGAGCTCGTGCTGTCCAGGTAACAGAGGGGCAGTGGCCGAAGCCTCTCACTTTGACTGGAAGCAAAAATGGAAGCATTTGGAGGGTGTCCGAGGGGAAGGGCCCTTCGGCATGATGAAGGCTGGAAGCAGCAGTGCGGGCCGATAGAACGGGGGAAAGGGACTTGCTGAGTTTGCTACAACAGCTAGCATCTGGGAGTGGAGGATTTTGTTCATTTCACTAAATAGGGCTTTGAAAAAGTCCACTTGTATGTGTATGTGCCTGTGTGCGTGCTTAATATCAGAAAGCCTCATTAGCGGACCCCTGTACCTCCGAGGTGTGATAGGATAAGCACAGGTACGTTCCTCCCCAAGACAACAGCGGGTCTCAATTTAAAATGAGGCCTTTTCTTACTAGAGTCAGCCACCAATTATACAGTAATTATACAGCAGAGAATCAGGAGAAAACGAGTGATCTGGGGGTCCCCCCAAAAGAACAAATATCTTGATGCCTTTAATTATGGGTTTAAAAATAAATGATAACAGTAACAGTTCCCATACCATCGTAACAACTTTGGTAGCTTAGAGTGTTGATCTGAATTTATGCTCATCTTTATCCTGGAAACTGAAACGTATCTTAAAGAGCTGTAGTAGCTCATCCCTTCCTTTTTTAGGTTGATGAATTTGACTAATTTGTACTTAGCTTAGTAATTTGTCTCTGGTTCATCACCTGTAGACAAATGGAATAATTGTAGCTCAGATGCCAGATAATGTGAGACCTTTTCTGACTTACGGTGGAAAACATGAAAACTGCATAGAGTGCTGGCACCCACATTCCCAGCTAAAGCGAAGAGGCAAATTGCTAAATGTCTGGGAAGAGAGGCTGGACAAAGGGGGATATAGAAAAAGGAAATTTTTTCCAAAAGTATTATATAACTACATTCACATAAATATTTTGGTCACCAAACTTATCTTAAACAGATTCCCTGATAAAGTCTAATCAGAATTGGTCTATGCTACTACAAGTTGTTAACTATTTTAATTTTTAAAGAGTCACACCAGGAAGCTAGGGTGTTGGGAGACATTTAAAACACATAACCCTAAGTGCATATAGTTGTTCAGACACTCAAACTAAATCTACATTTGAAGTCCTGAAAAATCACACTCTTTTTGCTCCTAAAGGCAGCCCTGACCCATCTGGACAGACTGTACAACAGAACTTGATTTATAAATGCCTAAGTTCATCATACAAATTGAAAATTCACAGAACACACAAAAATCATGAAGACCACACAGTTAAGCTCGCATCAGTAACTACTTCTTTTACATCAAATTATATAATGCACGAGGTAAATATTGCTCACATTATGGAGGGAGATTGTTTTATTTCTATTTTTTCCCAAAGAGATCAGATTTGTCCTGTGTGTACAATGAAGAAAACTCCAGTAACACTGAAATGACAAATGTCGTAAAATATACATCACTACCAGATAGAAATACACATGTTCTTCATAATCATTTTCCACAATTAAATAGGTAAGTGATTTCTATTTGGGGCTTAAGACCGTTACAACAATCCATCAAGATTCTTATGGACCGTTTGGTTTTCTTTTCCGTTGTCGGAGTCTCCTTGAGGCGTGTACTGGACCTGGTACTCCTGGAGGATTTTAAATACATCGTGGTGTCCGAAGTGCAGCGCTTCGTCCATGGGCGTGTTATTCCACCTGCATAAGTAGCACAACACAGACGGGGCGTTAGATCGTCCCCACACGGAGATGAAAACCCAGCGTTCTGAGATGCTAAATCTAGCAGGCTTAAGGCCCATTCAAATTTCGCCATTTTATCGCTGTTATACGGAAGGTACAGAAGGGGATTCATAATTCAAAAAGAGGTCTTACAGGCCACTCGAGATATGGGGAGGAAGGGAAAACAAGCAGTCGTTAGAAATGGATCTTGCAAAAAAAAAAGAAACGGATCCCGCTCACACATCTAAGTGTGTATGGAGGGGAGGTTCTAGTGTGGACAGATACGATGGACTCCTCCAGGATTCCTGAATTTTAATTTCATGAAAAGCCCACAGGATCGCTCCTTAAATAAAATATTCAAGGAAAAGTCAGGTATATAACACCCACCACCCTATCCTTTGATCGAAAATTTGTGTTCCTGTCAATTCAAAAATTCCGACCAATCTCCGAAGTCTGGGAATAACCGTGACCTCATTAGGGTCCAGACACACACCGGAGGAGCGGCCTCGGTCCCAGAGGGCTTGACATGGTCCTCATCTCTGGTAAGGATGGGAACCCAGGGGCTCAAATGGACCACTGCACCCCCCGAACAATAACGACGCTTTCCACGGTGTGTTTCTGGGGTGTGCTCCTCAGTGACTGGGGAAGACTGAAAGAGTTGCCAGCAGCGACTAACCAGCTCAACAGCCCTTGGAGAGAAGAGCTAATACGGTGAACTCACACGCAGGTAGAGGAGAGAGTGAGGATCGGTTCCCTAACACTCGACCCAACTACTGAGCCCCTCTGCCTCTCTCGCCGCTGGGCTTCTCCATGGCTGCCAGGCGCCCAGACTCCCACTTTTCCGTGTGCTGCTCCCCCAGCCTCTGGCTTTCCCTCTTGCCATTTCTTCTTTCCCGCTCTGCCTTCAACCTTTTACCTCCTTAATGGGATCACAGCAGGGAACTGAGGTTTTTTTGAAAAGTCTCAGAAAATATTTCTGGATAAAATTTGGTAATCTTCATTTTAAAAATCAGGTAAGTCATATTTTACATGCATCTTCGCGTTTCTCCAATAACGGCTCCTTTTCCACACTGGCCTTCATTAATTTGGGGAGTCCGTGGCCTTAAACGGTGTGGGGGGGGGGCTATTCAGGCATCTACAGCATATAAGGAACTTTCTGGAACAAGCGCATGTTAACGGCAAGTTACCTTTCTGACAACTCTTCCTCCATGAAATAATACAAACTCCACTTCAAAGAATACACTCACTCCAGCCTACTTTACAGCTGAGGGAACACTGACTCTGAAATGGGGAAAGGAGTTGTCTCGGTTTAGCTTGTGTTCTAGAGCGGCTGAATATCCAGTGACCGAGTGACCTACTTAACGCCTGTCAGGTGGGCGCATCCACGTCCACATTGCTAGAGGCCAATGGAGGGCAAAACCCCAAACATTTCAATCGTTAGATAAAAAGGATAAAATATAAAGCACAGTAACGGTTTCCAGCCTGTGTTAGTGTTTTAGCTCGCATTAGACACACAGGGCACGAGGCTGGGTGGGGGAAACACTCTCTCCTCGGTGTCCTCCTCTAGAAAGAGCTGGTATGAACATCACACTTGGGGATAAAAGGGAGGATTGTCTCCCCTAACATGAGGTTTTAGAACTTTAGGTCATGATGAGATAAAGTGTCACCATCCTTACATCACTGCTAACAATTTCCAGACATCATAACTTTTCTGCATTTCTTGCAAGCAGCTGGAATTAATAAAACCCAAACTTCTAATTTTAAAAACAGCAAAACAAAGATCTAATGGCTAGAAAACAATCAACTTGCCCCAACTTATTGACATAGTCCTCAAATATCCAGTCCAAAACTCCTAATGAAACTTACCAACCTCTCAAGTATTTTTTCCTTCAATTCTTAACCTTTATCGTCATGACTGACTCATCCAGTCCCATAACTCCGGTCACACGACGGGCAAGTCTGTGGGCCCGGAGCTGACTTCGCGTATCTGCACGTGTGACAGAGCCGCACTCGCGCCTCCGGGGACCACCCGCTCCGGGGACAGCATTTCCTTCCCGATGAAAGGCGGTTTGCCACGTGCCCCAGGAGAGAGCGGAGAGGAGCACAGCGTCCTCCGGGCAGTTTCTCCCGCTGCAGACAGGGCGCCCTCCTCTCCGATCCCTGCCTTCACATCTCATCTCTTCCCCAAAGCACGGAGTGAAATTCAACTCCCCAGAGCCTTCTAACACTGACGCCAACCAAATCTAGGAATTTCAAGAAAGTCTGGTATATTCATTTTAGCGTTCTAGGACAGTGACTTTCTTACACATTCTTCATATGCTCCCATAAATGTTTATCTCGTCTACCTGATGAAGGTAAAAGCCCCACAAGGACAGAATTCCTATTTTTTTTTTCTTTTCCAATACAAATCACTATTTTCTTCCTGCAGTGTATTGACTGACAGAGTAACCCAAAAAATCCTGAATAAGACCATCCTTAGATGAGACAGGATATGGGAGAGAGAATGATGCACCCAGCGGAAACGAGGTTTTGTTGGTCGCCTCTGTGAGGCACCACAGCAAGCTGGAGAGCGTCTCCAGGATAGAGCGCCTTTAACTACACCGTCAGCTTCAGCAGCACGGCCCTGTACAGCAGCACGGCCCTGTAGAGCGAAACGCTGACTTGCCAGCTACGTGGCAGAGGGAAACAGAAGTGCTCACCTGTCCTTGGGGAAAGGGTTGACTTTGCACGCTTCCAGCAAAAACTTAACAACTTCAACGTGACCTGTATCCAAAACAAAACAGGCAGATTTTAGTATTAAGTTACATCTGGGAAAAGAAAAACGAAACAGAATGGTTCCTGTATTACCCTCGGCGGCGGCTACGTGGAGGGCCGTTCGGGAGTCATAGTCGCGCTGCTCCATGTCCATGGCTGACAGAGCAAATCTGAAAACGCGTGAGAATAGCTATTCGTGAGCTACGCGATCGAATCCACACTTGTCACATTTGCCCCATCGATCTAAGGTCTTGGGAGACAGGTAAGTGCCATCCTTCACGAGGCTCGCTGATGGGAACTTAGCCTGTCCAACCACTGCCCAGGCCTCTTCGGGTGAATGCCACCTCCCCTCTTTTCCTTAGCTTCGTTCTTTTGGGGTAAAAGGAAATCTTCAACTCTCCCAGATTTCAGATTCATTACGTTAAGTGTTCAAAACTCAAGAACAGGGGCACACTAAAGTTTGTGCCTCAGGAAGGGAAGAAACTAATATCTATTACTAAAGGTAAATGTTTTTACTGAGGCTCCCCTTCTGTAAAATAACATTTTCTGGTGTACAGTGTACACGTGTTAATCAGGGAACTTTAAAAAGAACTTTTAAAGTGCATATTGTTTTACTGAGATAAAATTACATAGAACATTATGGAAGTTTAAGGGGGAAAACATGTTGGATTTGATACGTTTATATACTACAGTATGACTACACAGTAGTAGTAGCTAACTCTTCTATCACATCGGTAATTACTTCTTTTTTCTGGTGAGAACAATTGAGATCTGGTCTCCAAGCAACTTTGAAGTTGATAATGTAATACTGTTGGCATAAATACTAATCAGACCTTAAGACAAAGGTAGGAATTAAGCCTAGATATTCTCCATGTTCCAATTCAGTTGCTACTCCGTACAGGGAGTCGTAGGTTTGGTGTGCAGCACGCCACACCCCTTCTCACCCCGGTGATCTACCGAACACGAAATGCCCCTCTTTTCACTCCCCCTTCACCTCCAAATGTGGGAAGGGGAGAGGAGTCGGGGCCGGAGAAAACATTATTCAACTCCAATAAAACGCTAATGAGCCAGATTAGCTGACCAGGTGCACATGGGAGGACAGCGGTCTCGGCTTCTTGGGAGGTAGAAAAGGACGACACCACACGGGAAGCCTGAGGCACCGGAAGTGGGATTTAGTGTAAATTTGGGTCATTTTTATTAGAAATGGAAGTGAGACTTTAGCCTTAAGGTACGGCCACCTGCCCCACAGCAACTTCACAGACTCCTGTAAACCATCCGCTGAGCCACACGCCACCCCGCGAACACACCTCCGCAGCGCAGACACATCTCCAGTGTACGCGGCGAACAGGAGGTTTATCACGGACTTCACCTGTGAAGAGAAGAGAGTTCAGGCATCCGAGGGGGAAGAAAGTAGAGAGACTGTGCTACTGGCACCGGCGGTGATCTCCATGTGCTCTGAACTCAGCTGGGTCACACGCACAGTTACCAAAGTGCACTTCTATCACCAAAGAGGACACACGTGTGATTTTTTTTTTTTTAAATAGAGGGTTAGGAGAGAAAATTCATCAGTAAAGATAAGCTACATGAAAGAGGGAGTGGAATAATATTGGCATGAAAGTGGAAATTTGGGACCTGGAAAACACACATAGTTGGGGCAAGTGAAAATTGTTTAGAACCTTTCTTATTTAGTTAGTCTCAGTACCGTGAGTGGACTTCTTACACTCACAAAATTCACATCACATCTTTGTGAAAAAACTAAATCATGCTATATAACTGTCTAATCCCTGCCAGCAATCACTGTCCTCACCAATCACCAGCTTCTCTGGAAATCCTAGGAGACAACGTTCAGTATTAATCACCTTAAACTTAAGGACTATACCTGCCCGGAAAGACAGTCTTCAGGTGGTCTAAAGTAGGGCATCCCAGAGCCTGTGACCACTGCCTCTGCTTAAAAGGTGGGTGAACTCCCCAGATTTTAAGTCACTGCTAATGAGTGCCCCAAGACTTCAAAGTCTATCTTCTGACAGTTACCCACTGGCTTGTCTTTACAATTAAGGAAAAGGCTAGTTACCCTAAAAGGTCATTAGATTTTGGCCTTCTTTCAGAGAACTTTATCCAGCCCTGTTCCTGAGAAACCGCTGAACACACAATGTAAATACTACAGAAATCCCCACTTTCATCTTTTGCAACTTCCGTATGCATGTCGATGACCCTACTGGCAGTGGACTCAATGGTTGAAAACAAGAGTTGAATTGGAGGGATGGAAAGTAACCCAGCTACCCACCGACAAAGCCATGGGCCTGGGACATGCGCTTCCAAGAGCTTAACCCGGACCCTTCCCCTTTCCACAATGGCTTCCCTCTCCCCGTCGCTTTCCTATTAAATCAAACTGGAACTCGCCATGGCTGGACTTCTCTGGGTCAGCATTTTCACAATATGTCCTGTAGAGACTGCACACATGCTCCGGGAATGTGTCCTGGGTCCTATAGTCAGGTATTTTCTTAAAATATTAAACCCCCTTCTCGGAGATTCATGGGCATATGAAAGACTCTGTAAAGTTCTGCAGCACAAGAACCTGTCTAACGAGCTGAACACACTCCCCAGATTTTACCAGAACTGTAGACATGACTCCGGAAAACCTCCCCCGCACTCCTGTGGTCCACCAGCTTCCCTTCCAAGCCGCCTGCTCCTGCCCGGCTTGTGCTCTGGGTCAGTCTCCTGCTAACCCTGAATCTGGAACCGTATTCTCATGGAGGTGGAGAGAAAAGCTTCACGGAATCACAGAGAATGTTCTGAGAGGATATCGTAGCACCTCTCTTCCCATTTCTATCTGTCCTAGTCCCACACCTCAATTTGATACGTTTTAGGAAAAACAGCCTTTTGAAAAAATGTCTTCAGGTGATTTTGACTGGCGCTCTTCTTGGTCAGGAACCACTGTTCCAAGTGCCCTTAACTTTTTTTTTTTAATTGGATCCAATTGGAATCTCCAATTCCCCTTGTGGTCTTGGGCCCACGGAAAAAATACTGATGAGCTATTACAAATTCTTCCAATTTCCAGCTGGTCTCTCATCATTGCTTGACAATTTTTTTTTTTTTTTTTTTTTTTTTTTTCTGATTGATTCCCTTTCGCTCTGTCTCCAGGCCTTTTAATACTTGGAGCGTCCCCGAAAGCAGATGGCCCTGACCACAGCTGTACTTCCAAAGCTCTTCTCACTTCTCCCTCCTCTATCATTACACAAAACATCTGCTTCCAACACCTGTTCTCCCTTCTTTCTCTCCAAACCTCAAAGCAAAGCACATCTACCCTTTTTCACTTCCGAGGCTAACTTCTTTACCTATTCCTTAAAATATATACCCTCCCAGCCACGTAAACTTGCCCCTCATTTGCCCTTCTTGTTTCCACACCTCCACCGCTACCCCGATTGCTGCCTTAATACGGACACAACTTCAACCTGTTTCGAAAAATCACGACCCCATGTTGGTACATATTTTCTGAAAGTAGCTTGTATTTTTCATTCCCCGCAAATCGCCTCCTCATCCACCGTCGCCCCCTCCGCAGAGCTCCCGCAGCCTCCCCGAGCCCGCTTCTCGGGGACCCCCGCCCCGCCGGCCCCTTTACCCCGCGTCTGCCGCGGGCCCGGGCGCAGCTCCCCGTCTACATCCTTCATCGCGGTCTTCGTTGCTAAGCGGCACCTCGACGGCTCGCCGGCCTGTCCCGCTGCCTCTTCGCACTCCAGCGGCAGCGCCTCGGCGGCCGTCGGTGCCGTCCGCCCGCGACGGGGCCTCCAGGGCGCTCCACGGCGCCCCGCGCTCGCGCCTGACCGCGCGTCCCCCGCCGGGGCCCCCGTCGCGGACGACGCTGCGGTTCCGCCCGCCGCTCCGGCCCGAAGCCCAGCCGTCGCCCGGGGCCGCTGCAGGGGGCCGCGCCGGCTGAGCCCCTCGAGGGCGCCCGGCCAGGTCGGGGCAACCACCCGCGCTCCCCGCACCCCGCCGCGGGGGCCGCGCCCCAGGCCACGCGACGGCAGGAAGGGAGCCCCCGCCGCGCACCGCGGACGCTCCGCGCGGGCCAAGGCAGGACCGGCGTCTCCTTCACACGGACCCACTGTCCGGACCCCGGAGGACGCCCGGGTCCCGCTTCTCGCAGCCGCGTCCAGCCCGTCCGCACCCCGTGTGGGGTCGCGCCCCCGGCCGCCGCCTCGTCACTGCAGCCCAGGCCCCCTCACCGCCCCCGGGGCCGCCCCCGCCTCCCGACTGTCGCCGCTCCCCGCCTCGCCCCCGCGGGATCCCCTGGGGACGCAGGTCACGGCGCCCCGGCGGGTCCCGTCCGGCCGGAGTAGGGGCCACACCGTCCGCGGCCCGCGGAGCGCGAGGGCCCTACTGCCGGCTCCACGGCGCGGCCCCGGCCACCCCGGCCCCCCGGCCCCCCGGCCCCGCTCCTCGCCCTGGCCGGGCCTCGCCGCGCGGCCGCACAGGGACGCTCCTGCCCTCGTCCTTCAGGTCTCTCCGGTCTCGCCTCAACCGTCGTCTCACAGGTGCCAGATACTGGCCTCTTCCTCCTCGTGCCTTCGCCCCGACCTCGCAGGGCCCTCTGCAGGGCACTCATCACGTCTGGCATCCTGTGTATCCACATCACGGACCTGATTTCGTATAAATCTGCACTTACACGGGTTTCTTAGCTCTTTCCCCCACTGAACGGAAGCCCCATGCGAGGCCGACCTTATGTTCACCCCATCACAACCCCGGGGCCCGGCGCCCGGGCCCGGCGCTCACCAAGTCCGGCCGACGCCAATCAACGCACCGCGCACCACGGACACAAGCGTCCACCCCAGTTACGCCACAACTGAAAGAATGTGTTTACGGACTAAATCAATATTCTCTCCCCAAGCATCAAATAGCCACATTGTTAGCACCACCCCTTGGGGGACTAAACTGTAATCATTACTAATTCTTCTACCTCCTTTAACTTTTCCTTCAAATATCACCGAATTTGTTCAGTCCTAACTGGTGCCTCTGCTTCTGGTCCTTCCACCCACCAAAACTCTCCCATGTATTTCTACTCATCTTCCCCAAACATTGCTCTGGTCATTAAAGGCTTCTCAGCATGGGAGTGCCAAAAAAACCCCCAAATCATTTTTGATAAAATTTAAATTCTTTAGCCTTGCCTTCAAGATTCTTCACTCTGGCTCACCCACTGTTTCCTTCTTAACCTCAACCGAACAAACCTGGTCTTACCTACTGCTCTTGTTTTTACCTTTGTGTCTTTGCTCCTTTTTCTCCTTTTGGGAACCTCTAGAGTCAAACCCCTCCGTTCCTTCAAGGGCTGCCCGGGAAACCGCTGAGACCCCTTCTTTGCTACCACACTGCCTCAGGCATCTCATCCAGCGTCCACTCTCCATGTGACCTGTTGCCCGTGGCCTGCACAGTGTTTTGTGACAGCATGTGCCAAGGGGTCATCAATCAGACCCCGTATCTCCCACTACAACCCTGAAGGTAACTTTTGCTCCTACGAAGCCACAGTACACACTTTTCACTGCCTGAAAGCATCTTTTCGGCACCCACTTCCCACTGCAGTGTGATCCGCAGCCCCGCTCCACGAGCTCTACGCCGATCTCTTCAATCAGAAGTCATCTCTTTCTCCCACACTTCCCTCCCCACGGCACTATCGCACATGGTAGATTTACTTACGTGTCTTACTTATCTCCTCTACCACCCAAGAGAGACCCAGAGTTCCAACATGGATCCCACTAATACACTGACTACACGTAGTTCTTATTCTTTAAAGTATATTAGTCCTTCTGAGCCATAAATCCTTGATGATTTCCAGTGACCGCACGCATGAACTACATCCCCTTTATAAAATTCTGAATTCAGACCAACCTCGTTTGAGGAGACTTTTTATACATTGTATGTGTCACTTAATTATTCAATATTTCCAAAGTTCTAAAACTACGTATTAAATAAGGCCCAAGCATGGCTGGTTTTAGAATATAATCAGTCCACTGAGAGTGTTAACACTCTACTCACAAGTGCGTTTCAGCTCAGAGAGAAACACAAAACGAGGAAAAAAATCAGGAGACTGTAATGTACAAAGGCTCTGTGATTTATCAGGGGAAAAATACTAGCTTGCCTTAAACAAATTATTAAAGGGTAACATGGAAACGTAGCACTCATCCCATGAAAACAAAAAGCTCGCTGCAGGACTGAATCGAGTCCAAGTCATAGATCAAGACAAGAAGGAGCTCGATCACAAAATGAGTGCCAGGCACTTCTCGACAGAAGAACACTAAGGGGGAGCACAGACACGGGCACCATTTAAAACCACATTTACGCCGGCAAATAGCCACCTATATTTTTAAGGCTTGCATAAATCACGAAACGAGCTCTGAGCAGAATGCCAAGAAAGAAAATGGAATGGTTTAACGGTTCCGAGACAGCAGATGGAGCGCTATTTCATTTAGGGACGGTGCACTTCCTGGTCTTGTTAAAAGAGTCCCACGCGTGTCCCCAGCTACACTGGCACATCCTCTGGAGCTACGAGCACCGTGAGCCAAACTGGAGGGCGAGGACAGCCTGTGAGAGGCCGCGTGCGACCCCAAGCCGGCCCTCACAAAGGATGTGGCTGTGCTCCCCACTGATCGAGGCTCAGTCCCCTAATTCCCAGCAGAGACTTGGGTTATGTTACTTTTAAAATACCTGTCAAGAAGGCCAGTGTAGACAACAGGGAGTTGACATGAGCCGCTGAGACAGATTCATCTGTCGTGATGAATCACTCCTTGGTACAAAGCAGCAGAACACACGTGGTTCAACAGTGGCCTGTACAGGAAGGGCTCGGATGTTTAATGTCTGCTTCTCCAAAGTAAAGCGAAACTTCACTTGGGCATGTAGTCACTACAAATTTATAAATTGTTAACCAGCTTTCCCTTCATACTGCATATTTTCCAGTACTACTACATTTTTCTTATCAAATCTCTGTGTCAGAACCTGCCAGAACCAGACAACCTTATCTTAGTTTATTTATACAAAGTCATGACAACAGTGGGACAAAAATGTTACAGTTCACATGAGTTCCTTTAACACTAGCATGCTTGGCATATCAAAATTATACTTTTTTTTTCCAAAACAGCTAGAAGCAGTTGGAGATTCTATCAATTTTATAATTCTAAAACAAGACATTCCTAACTCTCCAATCCTATCAGTCTGTTCATTTTAAGCCTGTGCAAAAGTTGAATGGTGTGGCTTTTGTCTCCTTTTCCCAAACGCCTTCATTCTGCACAAGCAGCAATTAGAATTACACAACACCACTTTACACTTATATAATGAGCAACCTTGAAAAATTCAACATTTTAGAAAGTTGTAATTGTTTTTAAACATTTCTGATAGGCTGGCTATAAAATAAAATTGTAGGTATATTTTATTTATTGCTACCACGGAGGTTAAGGGCCTTCGCTCAAGGTCATATAGCGTATGAATTAGTAATGTAGCTGGGCTACATTCTCAATTCTGTACAACTACACCATGGTAATGTGAGTCCTTAAGACACCTCACTGCTATCCAGAGGACAGAAGAAAACCAAAGGATGAAATGGCAATTTAGCTCTAATCCATAAAGGTCCTTTGCTAAATAGCAGAAGAAAGGAGGGGAGGCTGGGAGGGAAAGGTTGGAGAAGAGAGACACAGAGGGAAGAAGGGAGGGAGGATTGATTCATTAGCTTTACTCCAAGTATTTTATTTCCAACTCTGCTACCAACTGCAACACTGTGGCTACCCTTGTTTTTCCTTATTGGTTTCTGTCTTCATACAAAGACTAATGCAGCCCTTTGGAGAGGCTTTAGTGAAAGCAGCAGCAGCGGTGACCGAAAAAGCATCCCCCTGTTCCTACCACTTCTGGCTTGACGTGAGCCGCGCTCTCATTTCCAGCTCACTACGGTATCTGTTGCCATGGGACAGACACTCTTCTTCATCTGTTAAATAAACCATCATCACTCCAGATCCAATTCTGCTTTAAAAGCTTCACGCCAACTTGGCCTTTCAGAGCCTTTAAATGAAAATAAGTTTTCAGCCTTCTTAAAGTCACGTTAAGAAACACAAACCTATCATAGTATGGCTAAAGAAAAATTAATCTCCTACCAACAAGTGTAGAAATAAATATAAACCCGCGCCTCTTTCCCTTACTTAATATTCATGTATTTAATATGCTCTTATTTAATATCATATGGACAGGTAAAAACAAAATTATAGTACTTCTGTGACTAGAAAGTGGAAGATGAGCATGTATGAGGCTACATGCTCCCAAGCTTTTCCACTGACTTACTCAGACACAATTATTAATCTGCTATATGCGGACAAAATTAATCCAAACTGACATGATCAGAGGATTAGAGGAAATCCCTTCAGGGAATAACAGTCCAGCAATTTCATGACACTTCCAAATTTTTAATGCAGGAGGTGCTCATACGATAACTATAATAGAGAGGAATAAATTGAAGAGTAAATTTTACCCTAGAGAGGAGCACAGAAATTTCACTTACAAACTCTAACTTCAAAATGGCAGGTCCAAACACTGCATTCTGCTTGATTAAAGAACAAACTCTCCTAAGAAGACCATTTTCAAAATTTCTCAGTGAACAGATTAACCTGAAATAATTTTAATTATTCTTAAATTAGGAAGTCACGACTATATCAAAGAAATCTGACAACCCATGAAGGCGAAAATTCAGATTATATATTATTTGGAAAAAATAATATATTTTATTTTGGACTGGACTCCCTGGACTGAACTAAGTGCTTTAAGTGTTGCTGTCTGTTATTATTCAAAGGACAGGAAACTGAAGGCTAATGCATTTAAATTAACTCGAGCAAAGTAACGTGGCCTAGTGAGAGCTCACGCTCTCACTGCTGCTCTCGCTCCGCTGCTCTCAAGCACTTCGCAGGATCTCCTGCAGGTTTCCTAACAAAACCTGAGACAAGATTTCTTCACCAATACAATACCAAGACTAAAATCAGAAAATACCAACTAAGGAGGTTCAAAGGGAAATCAGAGATACTAATTTTCTATTGAGGTGCTAGCCAAAGGTATTTTGTTTTTAATTGAAAAGCAAATAGAGGAACAAAAATCATTCAGCTTGGCATATCAATGCCACAAAAGGAAAAAAGTTAAAGATATCTACAGTCTCTGCATCGAAGTCTTTAAAAGTGAAATATGAGTATTGGATCAATGTGAACACAGCAAATATGATTGCTACAGCATTAGCAGCAAATAAATTACTTATCTCAGTGGTTCATGTTATTCTGGTAAACGCCAATGAATGGCCTAAAAAATACCAACGGGCCCATTAGCAACACTCCCTTTATAGCCAAGCATAAAAGTAGCCAACAACATATCTTTGTGTGGCATGACAAACAGCATTCCTAATTGAGAATCCGGCAACAAAGAGGAAGAAAACTGGAATGAGCCAGGGCAAAGGCAGTGGTTTCCCTGAAGAACAGAAGTGCATTTTCCATGGGACAAACCTACGAGTATTGATATGGCACAGAAAACTACCGAAGTTTCATATTCGCTATCTTCCTGGCTCTCCTTCTCTCTTATACAAATATTTGTAAAACTCCATGAAGCCTGGTTAACAATAGTGTGTTCAGACAGAGGACAAGGTGTCACACTTCTGGCATGATCAAATGTCATGTTCATTTACAATTATCATTAACTAAAAAAAAACTAAAGTTTTTTTTTATCATTTTTATCATTTTATCATTTATCATTTATCATTTTATCATTAGCTAAAAAAAACCCCAAAGAGTCAAAGAAACTAAGATCAAAGAATAGGACAGAAAGAGAAGAAAACGGTCACCAAATGCATTTGTACATAATACTTTAAAACAAACAAAACAGGGTCAGGGCGAACAGAATTAAAAGATTCTCACACTGTCTAGTAGAAATTAAAGATAAATATACACAAGATCCCTGAAAAGAGAGAAGGTTCTTTTCTGCCAAGAAACAAAGATTTGGCAGCAGTAGAGACAGAATTACGTCTTCAATTTAAAGGACTATCTGTGCCTTGCGTGCCCTCATGCATGCCCTCGATGCTGCTACGACAAAGCAAGGCGTGGGGACACCGATATTCTAATTACTCCAGCCACAATACATTCTTACTGACTGCTTCGATTCTAGAAAGAAAGTCTCATCTCCAGAGAGCCATACTTAATTCTCTACATTCTTTAATGTTTATTTTTCGGTTCTACTGCGGAAAGTCTGACACGCTCACTTTATGGACAACACACAGAGCAGGCAAAATCACATCTGGTTTTCTAGCGCTGTGCACTTTCCAAAGCACTTTCATAGACATCGTAGTATCATTGAATTATGCTAACAGGTTCCTCCAGCACATAATACAAGAAGCTGCTGGAGAATAGAGTATTTTTAAGACCCTTAAAAATAATGCAGTGTAACACTGTGTGAAAAAAATATATAAATAGGCCAAAAAAAAAAAAAAAGTCACTCCAGCACCATTCTTGGGGCTTATCATGAGACTTCTTAGCATGTATCTGTATTTTACCATTCATAATTCTTATCAGTAATATTTTATTTGAAGAAAGGAGGACGGACATGGCAAAATTATACATGGAACTCATCTGTGAGTGAAAATTCTTTAAGTAGAATCAAATTTTGAAAGGAAAAAGCCTAAATGTATGTCTCCTATATAGGGAGGGTCTAAAGTAGATTCCCAAGGCTACTGTTAAAATCACTCTCTGGTAAATGCTCTAAAATCCTTCGCCTGATCTCCTGCAGCTCCGGAACCTAAATTTGGAGTGTGGCTATAGGATAATGGGGGGAGGGAGGCGGGGGCAACAGAGCAGATTAGCGCCACCGCAAATCCAGGGTTACCGACCTCAACGCTATTCTGACAATGTCGCTGTATCTCCTTCAGCTCTGCCCCACGCTTCAAGAATAAACATTTCCATCTTCTTTATGCCCTGAACCACACAGCCTCCCTCCAACTCCTCAACTCGTTCTCAGCAGAAAGCCTCTTCGTACTCTTCAGGAAAATGGAAACCAATGGGCAGTAACTTCAACTTCTCCCTACCATGTCTGCAAACCTACTTACCAACCTCTCGATGTCCTACTTTATTGGAAGAGATGCTTTTCTTCCCACCAAACCCAATCCCCCACTTGTGCTGAGAGCTCCATTTCTTTCCAGAGACATCACTTTGCTGGTCATTTCCGCCCTCCTGAATCTATTTCAAATTCTCCTTCTTTACTGGGTTTTTTTCAATCAGGAGCCAAACCTGCTCTACTGCAATAGTTCACTGACCTTTAAATCTCAAAGCCAAGAAAATTTTCTTAACTGTGGGGAGGAGATGACCAATATGGACTGCCGACTTTTTAAAATTTTCTGAGCACATACAATAAAATAATGCCACCATCTACAGATATCATTTACTAAATAAAAGGGCATTTTAACACCAAAAGAAAAATTAGGGAAGATGTAATGTAAATGGGTACCCCTCATTTTACTTAATGCTAATCTGCTTTGGTATAGTTGACTGTTCCAAATTTCTTAAAATACTCTTTCCTTGACTTCTACTGTATGATGTTGGATTTTCTTCTAATGGGACATTTGTCCCTAGTGGGAGACTTGTGTACTACACTACTTTTAAAATGGCAGTCTCTTAAGGTTCCCTCTCATTTTGCACTGTCTTCTGGAGCAATCTCACACAGCTTGACGATTTCAAATCTACTCTCTCCACGCTAACAACGTACAGAAATGTACCTCCAACTCAGACCAGTCTCCTAAGTATTTAGGCCTATATCTGATACTCAACATCACTACTTGGGTATTTCACAAATATAAACATGGAAAATGGAAGTTTTCTCCCACTGCCAGTTGCCTACCTATGATCTATTCCCTACCCCATTCATGCAAAAGAATCTCTACTAGTTAAGGACAGCAACGTGCCAAGTAAAAATTCTTCCCTAGTTTCCCTTGTAGCTAGTCTGGTAAGTATCAGATGGATTTCTGGGAACTTCTCTGATTTAGGTATCCCTCTTTCTTTTCTTCTTCCACTTTGACCATACGAGTGAGGCTAAAGGTGGGACAGTTACCTTGCAACTACAAGGTGACAGGCAGGAAGTCTGAAGCCAACACACTAAGGTTGGTTGGAGTTTTTCTTACAGATGGTGCACATCCTGGATTTTCTACCCCCAGACTTCTTGATATAGTAGAAGAATAACCGCATTCATCTAAACCCCTACTAATCATACTCTTGATATCTAGTCAAACAGACCCTTGTTACTGTAACTAAAATTCATTTCTCCCTGTATTCCCAAGGTCTGCCTCCCCAGCGTTCTCCATCTTTGTAACGCAGCACCATCTGCCCTATCACTTACACTAAACCCTGGTGGTCCATGTGACATCTCGTTCTTTTCATCCACCAAATACATCACCAAGTGCTGCCAAGCTTCATATCTTCAACACTTCTCCTATCTGTCTACCTTTCTCACATCTATTTCCCCCTTTAAGCCACTGTCCCATCTCATCTCAGGCCCAGAACTCAACTTTTGTCTGCCTCTAATCCATTCACTACGAAGCAGGATTTTAAAGCCAAATCATGTCATTCCCCTCCTTACAAGCCCTGAAGTTTCCCACTGCATCTTAAATAGTCCAAAACTCTGTATGTGGCAAGCAAGATCCTACATAGATATTTCCCAAACTGTATGCAGAGAACAATCTGCAGCAGAAACACCTGGGGTGCTTATTAAAAATGTAGATATTAAACCAATCTCTGAGGTTGTGCCTTAAGATTCTGCATCTTAAAATTAGGACACACTAACAGTTCAAACGTACATTAAGATACAAAGCCTACCTTACCTCACGTGGTCTGTGGAGACTCACCCAGGGCCAATCTCCAATCACTTCGCCTCCCCCTTCTCCCACCACTTTTGCCTTCTTTCACCTTCACCGTGTGCTCCTTCCTGTCCCTGGGCCTTAAGGCAAAGCTATCGTATTAACCCTCACCCTTCCTCTAACTCATCCAGAACTTAACCATCACCTTTCAGAAAAAACCAACAGTACCTACTCAACCGACAAAATGTTTGTGTTTTGCTATACCCTCTGCTGGCACTCTGTATGTTTGTCATTTCTTGTATTTGCTTATTTCTTCAATAAATAAAATGTTACAGATGTAGCTGAGTATTCTCCGAGCACTCATTCCCCTCCTTCCCAGAGGTAAGTTTTAATGAAGACTGGTATGCATGTTCTTACACTTGAACTACATTGTACATTTATCTCAAAAAAATCTGTTGTATAGGTGTATAAAAAGTGTCATTTAGTAGATACCATTTCGCCTCCATAATAAGTTAAAATGTAATAGATCTACATGTATCAGTATGAACAAATCACTTACCACCATTTTAAATGTTAATTATTCCTTCAATATCTGCATTCTCTTCTAGATTGCAAATAGGCAAGGTCTTGACCATGCTCACTATCACATATCCTAAGTACTCCGCAGTATCTAGCATGTATCAGGCAAGAGACAAATACTGACTGAATGAAGAAGCAATCAGTGAATTAACAATAGGATAATGCTCAAGCTAATTATATAAAGTCTGAACTACTCCATCAAATTAAATTGGCTAAATATCTCGAACTAATTGTGTGTTGCTTAAACAAAAACTAGTGAAACACTGAGAGATAACTGGTTCTCAGTAGGAAAAAAAAATTTTGAAGTTAATACTTTTGCAATTATATAATTGGATCTAATCTTAGACATTGGTAGACGATCTATACGTAATGCCAGAAATGAAGAAGAAAAAACTCAAACAAGAGGAAAACAAAATTCTTGGTATATGGAATAGATGAAAAGTTGTTTGATAACTAAGTAAACAGGGACTACTAGTACTGAATTGGGGACCTAGAAACTAAGAAATCAGAAGAGTCCTGACCACTTTCTTAGAGCCACTTCAGTGGGAAAGACACTTCATAAAAAGAATGAAGTATCTGACCACTCTTATACCCTACCACACTACTATAAAAGCAATATTGGAAGAACAATTTAATTGGGAAATGGGTACATTTACTATCAGCTTCCCTAAGGGCATTGGGATAGGTAGAAGTTATCTTTTTAGATATAATTTCATAGCAGAATTGTGTTTCTTCATAGTTCAGTACACATGGCATGTTTTTGTGGTTTTGTTTGTATCAAACATTATCATTAAAATTGTCATGTATCAAACATTATCACAAGAACTATAAATGACTATAGATGAGAATACAAAATTTGTTTATCACTGAATCATTCTAGCTTGTGTCTAAAAAATGTTATTCTAAAGATATGTGCTGATGTGAACAAAGATGAATTTGTTTTTGGATATCAAGGTTTCAGATCCTGGAACTCTTATATATAAGATCAATAAAAACCCCTACAATTGAGTTCTATGAAAAGCTTTATGGACTCAGGGTTTATAAAGGTTTTAATAAATTGAGGTTAGCTAACAGACATTTAGAGAAGACACGACACAAAGATTTAAAAACAGATCTTCTAAGTTTTAAAGAGTTAAAATAAACATCAGCTTTTAGTGCTAATACACTAATTTCTATTTAATGCTGTAGGAATATACAATAAGGAAACTTTTAAGTAATGAAAAACACATAAAAAGCTAAGCTCAAAAATTATTTCACTGTAATAGCTGGGGTTGACTTGTTGTCTAGTATGGTCAAATTATATTGGAATTCATTTTCTCACTTATCCGGAGATATTGGTGACATGTGATGGAGACACTGCCCGCATTACATGTTCTAGTGAAAATTGAAATTCTCACAGGAATAACCTTGTTCAACATGAAATTTCCCTTTTTTTGTTCTGTCAAGGCACTCTGAAATTGTTATTATCCTTAAATTTTCACGGAATATCCCAATTTTATTAACAAGGAGGCATAAGTTGCTCCACTTCCATCTTGCAAAGGGAAATAATATAGTCTGTGGTCAAAACGATGGGCTCTGGAACCAAAACTGCGTGAGTGCAAATCCTGGTTCTACAGATCTAAGAATTTTGTGATTTCAGGGAACTTTCAAGATCTATACAAATCTATAGAGGTAATAAAGGCACCCACTTCATAGACTCTAGGGGGATAAGAAAAAACTCAAAACACTGCCCTGGTTAACCCATAGTAAGTCACAGTAAGTGTTAAAAGTTATGCTTTTAAAATTTTCAAATTGTGATGTTATCAAGTTTCTGCTGATGGTGTATTGGGCAGGCACCATTGCTACAGTTGACTGAAATTACTGACACTGAAAACCAAAGAGTAAGTTTCCAGAAAACGGCAAGATCCCTAGGTTAGCAAACTGGACTGCCTGAGCAAACTCAGATTACCTACATTTTGGCCCACACCTTTGAGGATGGATCACTGTATATTCAGTTCTAGTCTGTACACTGCCAGGCTTCTGGTGACAAGGGGCTGGGAAAGGAATGCTAGACGTCCAAGAGCTTTGTGTACAGGCGGCAGGCATAAATGAGACATTCTTTTTAAAATCACTGCCAATTTTAGGTACAAATGGTAACTTCAAACCCGTGATTAAGACTTTTTATAGATTTACCATTACCTATATCAGAGTGAATGATAATGGTATACTTCCTGAAGCCAACTGTACTCCAACTCTGGAGAAAAGGTTAGTCACAGAACTTGTAGTAAATACTGTGTTTTCAAAAATATTAGAACAGGGGCGCCTGGGTGGCTCAGCGGGGTAAAGCCCCTGCCTTCGGCTCAGGTCATGATCCTAGGGTCCTGGGATCGAGTCCCACATCCGGATCTCTGCTCCCCAAGGAGCCTACTTCCCTTCCTCTCTCTCTCTGCCTGCCTCTCTGCCTACTTGTGATCTGTCAAATAAATAAATAAAATCTTTAAAAAAATATTAGAACAGGTAAAAGAGAATAACATTTATGTAATTTTTTAAGATAGACATCAAGACTCAGAAGTTCATGCCAAAAAGAAAAAAAAAGGTTCCTGCCTTATATCACATTGGGTTACCCACCCAGATCCTATGCCCAACTTCCAGCATTCACTGATCCTATTTAAGTCCAAAAAGCACTAGGTAAACCCGAAGTTTCAATTTATTGAGAACTTTTGCAGAAGATTCTAAATCCTTAACTAAAACAAAATTCTAAAATCACAATAGCACTGAATGGGGATTTTTGCAAAGCAAAACTACAAAACTCCATGTGCAAACATAGCAACAACCCTCTATCCAGAGTCCCCAGACATGAGGTAAATGCACTAATACATGAGAGCATTACGTGACCATTACATGACCGAGCCCAACATGTAAGGGATACCAAATAAACAGCAGTGCTGGTTCTGTGGCAGACATATATGGTGGATGTAAAATGAAAGTGCACAACAGAGACAAAATAAAAATTAAAGCTTCTCAAGTTTTTATTACTTGGCTAAAAACATAGCAAATTAGTTTTCTTATTCCTTTGTTTCTCCTTCAGGTGAAAAAAAGTCATAGGTACTCTAAGTTTTGTTGTAATACCGTGTTTTAGTTGAAATACTTCACAAACACATAAGTAGAAAGTTAAGCTCTACTCCCCCACCTCCATGCTCTAAAGTTTCTCTTTCAGGTAAAAAGAAGAGACGTTAAGGCAGGAATATTTTATTGGTATGATTTAAAAGGGTTAATTGTATTAGTCCCCACAGAATCTTAACAAAATCACTTGTTCTATATTTCATCAAGAAATATTAATAAAGTTTCATTGTGCAAAAAATGTAACATTCATTTCAATTCAAAGTAGAAACAATATTATTTAGTTCACTTCTTTATGTTGTAAATCTTGTGCAGACCTGGACTCAGATTTTGTATTCAAAGTTGAAGGTAAAATATTAAATTATCAACAGTAGACTCTATCATAATGAAAAAAAAAGCATGAATTTTAACACTCATGTTTTTAACTTTTTAAAGAAAATAATTCTAGAATGGCCAATGTCAACAATACCTAAAGGATTTGGAAATGAACATATCACAATACGAAGGCTTGAAAATGAAAACCCATTTTGAGTAACTTTGATATAATTTTTGTCACCTCATTTTCAGCCAAAAATAAGTTATGACAGGAAAAAGTTAAATAAGAAAGAATACTTGAAATTAATTTATTTTGAATTTTTCAATTAGGATCTTTAATTGTGACTGTGAAAGAAAACAAAACAACAAAATATGGATGGAGTCCAATGAATAATTTATACCATGGTTTTATACAACATAATTAATTTCATATAGTGGAACTAAATGAACCCTCAAAGGATAATTGTAATTGCCCCTTAGTGATGATTTGTGAAAGGCACATACAAAATATTGAAAAGTAGTAATTAGAAAGAAAAGTTTAGCAAGAGGCTAAAGACTATGGTTTTAATTTGAATTTTCCAATGGAATGGTCCAAATATGAATAAATAGTATAACTAATGGGAGTACTTCCAACCATCCTAATTTTACTAAGCATAACGTGAAAACAAGCAGTTTATATTGCCTAAGAGCCAGTCTCCTAGAAGTTCGGGTTCTCATCTATATAAACTTGTGGAGAAAAGAGCCAGCCATTAGGTAAGTTTAAATTTTGAGAAGAAACGCATACTTTTTTTTAAAAAGAGTAACACAACTTTAAGCTGTAACATTTCTAAGTCAACAAAAGCTTTTAAAAAGTAACGCTTTTCTAGAACAGCAATATAAATTTCCTTCATAAAGAAAAAATAAAAATCCCAGAACTATTAAATGGACACTGGAACGAAGGACAATATACACGATAGAGTACTACACTGACAACTGAGATGTCTTGTTCTGAAGTCACCAAGAGATTCAAGTATGTAAAATAAAAACAAAGGAAATTAGCTAGATATTTTGCATAGTATATGCTGGGAAAAATTAACTTGCAAAGAAAAAAATTTTTCTTCTAGAGAACATTTGTTTAAAACTCCAATAACCTTTTGCTTAACCTTTTTACTTATATATTTAATGTAAACCCAAAGAAACTTATTTTAAAAAGCAAATGGTGCAACATTTATTTTTAGAGTCACATTTTTGCTATACTTCCTTTCTTTCAAAAGTTCCAGGGTAGGGCTTTATTTTTAGAACTACTGTATAATTGTTACACTCACTTCTAACTTTACTAGTCTTTATAAACTGTGGAATAAGACTGTTTACTAGAAAAATACAATTAAGTATTATAACTACTTTTTTGATGGGACAATCAGTTTGCCAAATAACTTACAGTCATATTATCTATTGTCAATTATGCTTTTCATTACAAATAACCAATACACAAAAGGTTGTTGTAACAAAACACAAAACAGACCAACTCCATCAAGACAGAAAAAAATTTTGTGTTTATGTTAACTGAGAAAGCAAGGTGTTAAGAAACCTGGAAAAGTGGGAGTTTGCACTGGATAAACTTTAAGATTACTTTCAAGTGCAGTTATGGGATTCTTATCTATTTTATTTTTTTAGAGCGACAGCATGTGTGCATACAACTGGGGAAAGAGAGAGAATCTTAAGCAGACTCTAGGCCCAGGGTGGATGGAGCCTGACTCAGGGCTCGATCTCACAACCCCAAGATTATAACCAGAGCTGAAATCAACAGTCGGACACTTAACTGACTAAGCCACCCTGGCGCCCCTCCATTAAGAAATTCTAATAAATTACAAGACTATGGTAAGAGAAAGAACATCAAAGAATTAGGAAAGTAGAAATATGTTTTAAAAATAAAACAAATTCTTCAGCTGCTTACAGAATATGAACTAAAACTGTAAGTCAGGGCACCATGTGGAATTACTGGACAGAGGAGATTTTCATTATATAAACAAAAATTACCAGTCATGTTAATATGGAAGCAAACCTAAAACTTGATCAGTAAGAACTATTCCTTTTAAAAGCTAAGCCTTCCAGATAGATAATTTCAATAATCTGAGGTATTAGCATTGGAAATATTTAGCAAGGTAAATACTTAATGAAAAAAACCATTATTTTTAATAATACTATGTCCAGAAAAATCGTATCCTCAGATGTCAAAATTTGGCTTAAAAATAGATATACCAAGCTGTTCTTTATCATTGAGATTTAATATTTCTGAGTTAGTAAATGAGATTCAGAGCTGAAAGTCTAATAATGGTGTTATATCAGTTGCCAAAATTTGTCACTTCATTACTCTTTCTTTCAAGTTCATCGCAGCATTTGGCACCAAGAATCAAAATTTGTTTTTTTTAACTCCATACATAATAGTTCTCAATAAAAAGTAATTTATGCAAAAAAATACACAGATACCACCAAGAAAAACAATGCCCTCAAGTACTAATTTGTGTCATTCATTTTAGTCAAACGTTTATGTAATTGATTAGAAAGCCATTATAAAGTCTAATCAACACAGGCTTTACATATTTGCATATCTTAAAAATCTCTACAGCTACAACTTCTAAAATTCACTATAGTAGATCTACAATCCACAAAACAAATGGTAAAGTCAACCTTAAAACTAATGACCTTTATATTTCAAAATATAAATAAAAAAGAACAGTTTAAAACTATAGTATAATAGAATCACTTCATTAGATACAAAGATTTATGGCTGGTCTCCTTAACATCTTCTTTTTTAAAAAGTAAGTACATTTTCTATTACTATTTAAGAAATTAAGGACTCTTTAACATCAAGTTTCGCCAGCTCTGTCTTATGTTGGATAGATTTTGCTCCAGATGCCTTTATAGTTGTTTTAAAAACTAAACTGAAACAGACTAAGTGTAACTCTAAATTTCTTCAAGTCTGTATGGAATTCACTTTGATTAACAACTTGGGCAGGGGAAGAGAGGAGGAGGATAAAAGTCCAATGAAATTCTCTCCCAGTCCAATGAAATTCCTTCCATTTTTATGCAGTGTAAAAAACAAATGTTTTAACTATATTACAATTTGAAATAAAAGAAAAGTGGCTGAACTTAATTAACTTGAATATATTTTCCTGTTTAATTTTGCCTTTGAACTCCATGACAGAGAATGGACTAAGGTCAAGTCTATCCAGAATAAATCTAAGTGAAAATCTGAAGGACGGCCATGATGCATCCTCACAGCTGTATCTCCAACATCCAGTTTTGGTTTTATTACACAATGTAAATATTACATTTAATATAAAATAGTAAAGGAACTGAGCAGAAATCATGTTACTTTTTGAAGAAACTGTATTCTAGCATTTTCAAGATCGATTAGAAGAAATACCCAAATTTCACAAATGAATAGTAAAGCACATTCTTAAAATAAAAATTGTATACGATTTTTAGAGTAAAACTATTCCGTAAGCCATTCAAAATGAGAAGTCCATTATTTATTTTAAGTTGAATATAATCCTTCCATATAATAAATTTTAGAAACTGCCATAAAGTCAACCTTCCACATGGAATTTGATGTCCTTGTTTTCCCTTTTATGGACTTCCCCAATACTGCTACTCTCTTACTCCGACAGTGCAGGTAGTGAACAGGCACGAAAAAAGAAAGTACAACCTCTAGAGTTAAGTTGAACAAGTAAAATATGTTATGTTTTATAAATCCTGGGGGCAGCAACAATATTAAAGAGTTCTATGATAAAACTTGGAATAGGAATAAAGCAAAGAACCATTTACACACAACATACTACGTGGAAAGGATTGCTGCTGATTTTCAGAACATGGATGGACGGATGGGTAAATGGACGGACAGATAAAAAGACAGACTTAGATAGATGTACTCACAAACACATACGTATATAACATGCACAATTTATATTACCTTCTCAGAACATATCAGTGTTTGTTTCCACATACGTACATGCCTATAAAACTCTACACTGTCAGACAAGACCACCAACCTCTTTGAGTCACCTCTCCCTTTCCTTTAAACGGATTAAAAACAACAAAAAAATTCCAAGTGTGTATCTTTAAAAGTAAGCAATCAGAAACATTACATTTTGAATATATCATGACACTTGGAACTCCGTATTTACTAGTCCCCAAAGAACTTGATAAAAAATCCCACAGATAAATACAAATTCTTATAAACAACGGTATTTCCCTTTCAAATAGTTTTAAAGTTCTACAATATATTTGGGACATCTTCTATGGATACAAATGATAGGTCTGATCAAACAAGAATATTTAAAGTACAGTTGACCTTGAACAATGTTGGGGTGGGGGTTAGGGACACTCGCCCCTATGTAGTTGAAAATCTGCACATAACTTTTGACTCTCCCAAAACTTAACTACTAATACCTACACTGACCACAAGCCTTACCAAGAACATAGTTGATTAAAACATATTTTGTATGTTACAGTAAGCTCTTACAGTAAGCTCTTACTGTATGTTACAGGAAGAGAAAAATGTTATTAAGAAAATCATCAGGAAGATAAAATACATTACAGTACTGCACTATAAATTAAATTATACAAGTAGATCCATGCAGTTCAAACTTGTATTGAGAGTCAACTGTACAATGCATGGAGCCTCATTATAATTTGGACTGTGCTGTGTAAACATACAGAAGGAAGTAAGCTCCTTCTGAAAACTAAATTCCTTAAAACGTAGGTAAGGTGAATTTCTATATTATAGTTATTTCACTCAATATAAATTTTGCTGTGAATGACAACTCTAAAGCAGTATTATGATGCTCTTCATTTGGTTTAGCAATGTTTTTCTTCCACTAGACAACAGATAAAACAACACTGACAAGTGAGTAACATCAGTGATACTCTTCCTCAGAAAGCATAAACAGCATACAGGGTAGACTTTTTTTTTAAGTTGTCAAATGGAAAAACAACAAAAAAAAAATTGGGAGAAAAGTCTTTATTCAAATACTTCTAGTACAACCAATAGGAAAACGTCCTCTCCATCAAAAAACCCCACCAACTCTATACTTTGCTTAAGAATAAAAAAAAGTCAAACAAAGCCCTTTTGAGTATTTCCAGTATCTCTTCACAACAGGCTCAGAATTAAAAATATAAAACATTTTAATAGTATCTTCATAAAAGAAATTTTCTAAGTTAAAATTCCAACTACTTGTTGTACTTAAAATGCTAGGGTTGCTTTCATCAAAAAAAAAAAAAAAACAATAAAATCAGCTTAAAATAAATTTATTGTACAATACAAAAAGTAGGCATACTGGAAAATAAAAGGTACATTATTAAATATACAAAGCAAATGAAAGAAAGCTAAATAACACAAATGTTTTAATCCAAACACTAAGATAAAATGCACAACATTTATGCTAAAATAAAGTATTTCAGGAAGGATATGCATTTCAAACGAAATGTTAATAATGAAAAAAAAAAAAGAAAAACAAATGTGCTAACTTCTAAATGCTTGAATATCAAGAATCTGTAATGGCATGAAACATTAAATCCACAATACTGGGTACTTTTCAAGAACTTTATTTGAAAAGGCATTAAGAATACTGAAGGAATTCATTTAAAGAATGTCCTTAAATCTGGCAAAGATTTTCCTTCTTTTTTTTTTTTTTCCCTTAAAGTTTGGGGGCCTATTCACAGTATCTTCCGTCTTCTTCCATTTGGATAATTTTCCACAAAAATTTCTGGATACTCACCCTCACAAGATTCTTTAAACAGCTTAGATAACATTACTTCATTGGTAAGTGTGCATTTACTCCTTACCAATGTAAGTGCCATACATTAACAACATAATTTTGAAATCTATACATATGGGCACAATAGGAAACATTAAATTTTCATTTTATAAAGTAAAACCGATCTCCAAATGAAATAGTAAAATGTAACAATTTAGAGCATAGGGGAAAAAACAAAGCTTTTTTTCCCAATCTATCAATTAAGACATTCCCCAACTGCAAATGGCTTTGGTGGAACTCATAGTACAAATGATACTATTTAAAGGTGTTGCAGAGGTGAGGGCTTCAAATAAAAACCCTCTCCCTTGGAAATGGCCAAATCGGAAGCATCCAGTGAGATATGCATATGTACATCAGAGAAATATTCAAGTAACCATAAAACCCTTGATAAAATCCTCTAAAAATTAACATATAATTATTTAAAGTTAGCTCAAAAAGCTTTTGACCAACACCTTTGGAAGGGAACTTCTTTTTCTATTATCACAGTTCCCAAGTTCCAGACATCTTATGATCAAATTTTTTGTATTCATATTTATACCAGTATCTAAATTACTCAGTGAAACCTGTTTTATTACACTATTATTTACTTTCATAGACATTACCTACCATATATATGCCATAACACTAAAAAAAAAAAAAAACCAACTATCAAGTTCTCCTTCTAGACCTGAGAACCCATCACTGCCCCTCCAAAATCTACAAGTTTAAGAATGAATAAAACAAAAACAAAAAACACCTTGAAGGTAGATACTGTGGAGAAAACTGAAGAGATATTTGGAAGAAGGAAGAAGTGTGAATAGGTCCTAAAGAATTTTACAATCACTTTGCCAAGACAGACTTTAAACATTGTAAATTATTCAAAATAGTCCTTCTCTTAAAAACAAGTTTTGATTCTCAATATTGCATTTTTATAACCAAACAAAAGGATTCAGATCTAACATTTTAGTAGTATGCTTACTACCATCAGACTGAATTCATTTCCTAAGTACTCTAAGAGTTCAAATAAAACAAACGTTATGAGATGTCATTATAATTTATCATATAAGATTCATTAGCATTTGTGAAATTATTAGGATAATAAAAATATTAAAAGCTAAAACCCAAGACTTCACCATTCATACTTAAATATAACATAGAAAAAGTAATGTGGGTAATACAAAAATAAAACTGTTTAGGTAAACATCTCACTTGAGGACACTCACTGTTGCTCCTTCTGAGTAACCATTATAGCTTTTTAACAGTGAAATGTCATTATCTTACTTCTGAAATTCTTTGGCTGGAATGTTTTAGTAACATAAGACACTCCTGTACATGACAATTTTGACAGAACATAGAGGAATTGCAAAATGAAAAAAGCACAGACACGATTTATATTTTAAAGTATTTGATAAAATTTAAAATGAAGTTTTAAAAATTTAAAGGCAATCTATCACTAAAAATGGCATAAAATGTAAACTTAAGCTAATTTTATAATCTATTGCTATATTAAATAATTTGGGATTCATTAATTTTGCCTTTTTAGTTTTGTATTTAGCATAGAAATAGCTTTCTACTGCCCCTATAGACATCAAGTAAATTTTAAAACTGGGAAAGAAATAACAAAATGTAACTAAATTTATGAGTTCAATGTGTGGGTTTTAGAACCAAAAAATTAAATATTTCTTACTATTTTAAAATGAGGATTAAGTTAAAATTTTAATTATACCATGAAAAAATTCAAAGGAATTTTTCCTTTTTGCATCTTTAAAAGTAAAGCAAATTTGCTTTACTTATTTATAAATACTTTTTTAAAGACCAACAAATCCATTTTTTAATCTCTTATCTTTATACAAAAGATTAAAAGGAAAAAAAGCTTTATGGCTCCAGCACCCAAGGTTGAGAACACAAAAAAACTCAAATAAATATTTATAGTATGCAAAAAAGCTAAAGATGTTTGAGAGGTTAAGTGAAGAACATTCTGAAACTAGAACCCATTTCTTTAGCTTTTCTCTCCCAGACTTTCCATTCTATATACTACAGTTGTAGAGATGTCCTCATTTGACTCAGGTGACACTTTTTTCCATACTGTCTCTTTTAAAGCAAGTTCTTGTTGGAGACTTTCATAGTCCAATGGTCCAAAGGAATGCTAGTTGTTCAAGCAACATACATAATTTATTAGTGCACTTGAGTGAAGAAAGGTCCAAGCTATAAAACGGTATTTTTCAATGAATGTTATTAAAATCTGTTAACATTTTCACCCACCACCATTTGATGTTTTGTTCCATGTTACTCATGTTGACGCTCATGGAAGTTTCTATTCTGTTGGCTTTGCATAATTCTCATATATTATTTTAAGTTACTTTGGAACTAACAATAGGAAAGTTTTCTTACTATGCATAAAAATAATTTCTACTTTTAAGTGCTTCATATTAGCTTCAAGTCTAATTAGTTATTTACTATAAACATTTTCCAAATGGGATGTAAAGGAATTTTATTAAAATTCAAAACAAGTCCTTGTTCCAGTGAGTAACTATGAAGACAAAAAATCTTGTATGTGAAATTTAAGTTCTGATTCTTAAATATTAGCTCTAAAAAAGTATGTATGTGCAATAATATGAAGCCAAACACACTGATAAATCAACGAATATTACTTTAAAATAAGAGTGTCAAGAATTCTGTATCAAACACTTTTTATAGAAAGTATTTCATCTGCAGTGGCCACTAAAACTATGAGGCTTTGAAAGATTTTTCACTAATACTATAATCCCTTTCCCATTTACAGATCCATCCACATCAAAATAAACTTTAAGACTATAACTGACAAATATTAAGAGTAAAAAAAAACAAGGCTTTCTTTTATAGCATTGTAACACTTTCCAATGTTGTTTTCTTGGAACAGAATCAATTCTTCTTTTTAACAGAATCAATTCTTAAAAATATTGCTTGAAATAGCAGGAAAATGGGTGGTGGGTAAACTCTGCTGCTAGGCTAACCAGTTTAAATTTAAATAAAACAGCCGCATCTATATACTATCACGTCCAGGGTAAATATGTCAACAATTTATGTACATTCATTTGTGATTAGCAAATAATGAGGCCACCAGCAATTAAACTAAGTTCTATTCAAACAGGTGAATCTCATTTTCTCTCTCTCTTAGAAAAACATTACATAATAATCTAAATAAGAATTTTGCTTACCCTTTGATCACCGCCTTCTCTTCGAGGATCAAGTTTTTTTGCAAAGTGTCTCAGATTATCATAGTTATGGAAATTACAGAGAGAAACAAGATCCTGTAAATAAACAGAACAGGTGTAAGAAATTGGCTATTCATTGGCCATTGTTTTTTCACATTTTAACAAATCACACTAATATTGTCCAACTTAACTACTATCTCATGGAAAACACCACTGCATGTTAATAAAGCAGCCTGATGAATCAAGAAGAGAACTGAAATCAGAATGAGAAGACAGGGACAAAAATTTTAAGAACACTGCTCACTAGCATGACTCTAGGACTCAACCATCAAATTGTTTAACTTTCATTTCCTATAAAATGGGCCATATGAAAGAACTATTCTATCAAATAACCGTAAAGCACCACAAAAATATAAATCAATATTCTGGTTATAATCTATAAGCAATCCAACATCATCCTCTAGCTTTTGTAAAGTATAAGAAACTAAAAAATAAATCAGAATTTTAATTGAGAAAGTTTGCAGAAAAATTATGGTACACAATATAGTCTATGAAGCAGCAAATGTACATAAAACCAGAAGCTGAAATATTAGCAAACTTGGATAACATAAAATACTGAACTAATCAACAGTAATAATAATTTTATTTTGCAGGGCTTATGTCCTCAAAAAACAGACTTTTCAAGGTAGTTTATGGGTAAAGATATTCAAACATGAAGATTGATGATATAATAAACTATAATATTCTTAATTTATGTTGGGCTTTAAATTTAAACCTTTCCAAGTTTAATAATTTTAGTTGAGCTTTTGGAAACTGAAAACTATTTAAAACCATGACAATTAAAACATCAGCTTCAAACATAATTTTCTGTGGGAATGAGTATATGGGAACTGTCTGATGGAATCAATTTGAAGCTCCTCTATGAGTACTTCCACAGCTACCCCAGTAACTGGCAGATAGGCAGGCAGAATGCCAACAAGCAAAAAACTACCGAAATGACTAAAAAAAAAAAAAAAAATCACTGGATGGTTCCACTTATATGATCATTTTCATACAATATCCATTCATGATAAAAACCTTCAACAAAGTAGGTTTAGAAGGAATATACCTTACACAATAAAGAGCATATATGAAAAACCCACAGCTAACATCATATTTAATAGGGAAAAAAAACTTGAAAGCTTTTCTCTTAAGATCAAGAACAAGATGTCTACTCTCACCACTTGTATTCAACACAATATTGGAAGTCCTAGCCACAGCAATCAGACAATAAAAGAAACAAAAAGCATCCAAATTGGTAAAAAAGAAGTAAAACTTTCACTATTTGCAAATGAAATGATACTCTAGAAAACCCTAAAGACTCCATCAAAAAACTACTAGAACTGATAAATGAATTCAGTAAAGTCACAGGATACAAAATCAATATACAGAAATCCAATGCTATTGGATTATTAGTTTTACACACTAATAATGAAACCACAGAAAGTAAGAAAAAAAATCCCATTTATAATTGCACCAAAAATAATAAAATACCTAGGAATAAACTTAACCAAAGAGGAAAGACCTGTATTCTGAACTCTAAAACACTAACGAAGACGACACAAAGCAATGGAAAAGACATTCCATGCTCATGGAATGGAAGAACAAATATTGTTAAAATGTCTACACTACCCAAAGCAATCTACAGATTTAATGTAATTCTATCAAAATACCAAAAGCATTTTTCATAGAACTAGAACAAACAAGCCTGAAATTTGCAAAAAAAAACCCCACAAAAGACTCTAAATAGCCAAAGCAATCTTAAAAAAGAAGAACAAAACCAAGGTATCACAATTCCAGACTTCAAGTTATATTACAAAGCCATAATAAAACAGCATGGTGCAGGCACAAAAACAGACACAGATATCAATGAAACAGAACAAAACATCTGGAATTAAGCCCATAATTATATGGTCAATTAATCTTTGACAAAGTAGGAAAGAATATGCAATGGTTTAAAAAGATAGACTCTTCAATAAGTGGTGTTGCGGAAACTAGACGGCTACATGCAAAATAATGAAAGCGGACCATTTTCTTACACCATACACAAAAATCAACTCAAAATGGATTAAGGAACTACAGCCAACATCTTTCTAGATATGTCTCCTGAAGCAAAGAAAACAAAAGCAAAAATAAAGTATTGGGACTACATCAAAATAAAGTTTCTGCACAGCAAAGGAAACAATCAACCAAACTAAAAACAACCTACTGAACGGGAGAAGATACCTGAAAATTACCTATTAAAATAAAGGGTTAGTATCTAAAATATATAAGGAACTGATATAACTGAACACCCAAAAATCAAATTATCTGATTAGTAAATGGGCAGAAGACATGAACAGACATTTCTCCAAAGACATGCAGATGGCCAACAGACACAGGAAAAGATGCACAACATCACTCATCATCAGGGAAATGCAAATCAAAACCACAATGAGGTATTACTTCACATTTTTCAGAATGGCTAAAATCAGAAACTAAAGAAACAACTGTTGGTGAGGATGTGGAGAAAAAGAAACCTTTGTGCACTGTTAATTGGAATGTACGCTGGTACAGCCACTACAGAAAACAGTATGAAGTTTCCTTAAAAAGTCTAAAAAAAAAAATGTTAAGAAAGAACTATCCTATATCCAGTAATTACACTATTTGGCATTTACCCCCAAAATACGAAAACACTAATTTGAAGGGATATATGTACCCCTACGTTTATTGGAGCATTATTTACAATTGCCAAACTATGGAAAGAGCCCAAGTGCCCACTGATGGACGCATGGAATAAAGAAGAAGTGATGTGTACATATAACCCAATGGAGTATTATTCAGCCATAAAGAAGAATGAAATCTTGCCATTTGGCTACAACATGGATGGATCCAGAGTATAATGCTAAGTGAAGTAAGCCAGTCAGAGAAAGAAAAATAGCATATGATTTCACTTGTTTGTAGAATTTAAGAAACAAAACAAATAAAGAGGGGGAAAAAAAAGAGAGAAACTAAAAATAGACTCAATTATAGAGAACTGCTGGTTACCAGAGAGATGGGTAGGGGGATGGGTGAAATAGGTGAAGGGAATTAAGAGTGCACTTATCATGATGAAAAATGGATAATGTATATAATTACTGAATCACTATATAGTACACCTGAAACTCATATATATCATCATATATTAACTATATTGCAATTAAAATTAACAAAAAATGGAATCACTGGATGATCAATTTATATTTTCATTATTATTATTATTATTTTCATTAAGAAAATATGCTTACATGACAGAAATGAATTCCCTTAACACTGTTGCCCATCTTGTCCAGAGGAGGAGACCAGCACATCATGCCCATGACATTGGGCACAACTAAAAGAATGCCCCCAGCAACTCCGGATTTTGCAGGAAGACCAACCTGAAAATAATTTGAAGGAAAAGATATCCATGTTAACATTTTAAAAAAAGGAAAGTTATGTCCAACAATAAGGGCATCGGCTTAAAAATTATGGTTTACATACACACAGAATTCTAACATTAAATGTTGTGGAAAAGTATCTTTCAACATGCTTATAAATAATAAATGAGAAAACATTATTAGAGCTGAAATATATTTGAATACAGAAAAATTTGGAAAGATATACTCTAAGGATTAAAGTCCATTACATCATAAATTGTGGGGCTATGCATGTTTTTATTTTAGTCTCTTGGCCTATATTTTTTAATTCTATAATAAATATGAATTCAAGTATAAAAAGTTACTTTGAAAAAGCTATTCTATGACTAGAAAACAATGAGAAATTATAGCTTCCTAAAAGATTCTCTGTAGGGGTGGCTCAGTCATTAGCATCTGCCTTCAGCTCAGGTCATGACCCCAGGGTCCTGGGATCAAGCCCCACATTGGGCTCCCTGCTAGGGGGAGCCTACTTCTCCCTCTCCCACTCCCCCTGCTTGTATTCCCTCTCTACCTCCTGCTTGCATTCCTTCTCTCGCTATGTCTGTCAAATAAATAAATAAGATCTTTAAAAATTTTTAAAAATTGAAAAAAAAAGATTCTCTGATACACTGTCAGAGAACTGTCTGAGGAAGAGAAATAAGATGGTAATTTAAACTAATCCTCTTCAAAACTTTTAAGTTTGCATTCTGTAACACCTGACAGTAACTATGATAAAAGACAGTATTAATATCATCAGGGCAGTATTCACTAATGGTTTACTAACATTCTGATATTGAGTATCTATTGCTAGAAGTAATCTTGCATAAAACCTAAGGAAAAAAAAAATCACCTGAATGGGATATACCAATTTACCAGGAATGCAAGATACAAAGAACAATGGTATGGATAAAATAAACAAAATCTAGACTGTGAGGAACTGCACAGGATAAATGACCCAGTTTTTTCCAACTAAAAACAAGGAAAAAGAAAGGTCAAGAGGGAGAACACAGATTTTAAAAATAATAAAGGGAGATAAAACCAATCACACTGTATGCCCCTTATTTGCATCCCAAGTCAAACTAGAAAATAATTTATAAGGCAATCCAGATCAGCCGAACACTAAATATTTTGATGCTATTAAAGACCAAGTTGTTTTTATCTTTTTAAATGTAATAATGCTGCTATGGTTTTTTTAAAATGTCCTTATCATTTAGAATTACATATTAAACTACAGCAAGAGTATGAAATAAAGATAAACAATATTGGTCATGCATTGATAATTACTGAAGTTGAGTAGTGGATAACACATTAAATGCATTTCTCTATTTTTCTGTTTTAAAAATTTTAAGTCAAATTTTTTAGGACATTATGTCTTCACATAAGCAGAATGAATAAGAAAGTCTATAGATTTCACAAGTGTACACAAATGTTCACAAGGGCACGACAGAGCTTTATGCAGTATATTTTTGTTAAATATACTTCAAGTGCTTTAAAATATCTACGACAATAACCAAAGATGTTAAACATCACAATTATGTGCACCTTCTTAACGTAAGGAGTTCTTGAGAGTATGTAATCACCATAATGCTAAATATTAACAAGAAAAAGCAAAAAAAGTCTATACTAACCGTGTACATTGGAATGCCTTAAAAGTAGAAGTCACGCGGTTCTATAAATTAAACTTCAAGTACTCAAGAATATCTGGTAGACTGCTTAACTCTATTCCTTACCAAGTCTGTAACAAATTAACCTTGAAAACAAGACTCTCTTGTTTTTTGTTCAGCTTTAGAACCAAAGTTCAAACTGTATTTTTAAAAGAACTAGTCCAGACTAGTTTCTTGCAGTAGAAAATTGAGATCAAACAATTACTTACATGGAAAGCAAACTGCCCTGAGAAATCATACATGCCACAGGAGTGCATCAAACTCAGTGTGTTCCGAACTGCTTCAGGGCTCAGTACTCTCTCCCCAGTAATTGGACAGAAACCTCCATTAGCCAGCGTTGCAGCCATCACACTGGCTGATTCACAAGTTACTTCAATGGAGCATAACTAAACGGAAGAAAAAACTGTCTGAAAATCTAAGTTCACACTATTTTTTGTACTGCAGTTGACTTTTAAGGTAATCTGTTTCATCTGGTATTTTTTACAGATCTGAAATCTTTCTTCTAAGGGGATTATTTTAATATAACTTAGTAACATTCCATAGATTTTAATTTGAATGAAGTTCAAGCCCCTTTAAGGTTTACCCCAATTTGCCCAGTTACATAGTCTTCTAACAGCAAAACTAGGATAGGAAGAGCCAGCCCCTAAGCACTAATATTTGTAACTGTCCAAATGATATTAAAAGTTGTTTAAATATTAATACTTTCTGTAGGATACACTAACAATTGTTTTTAAATCAAAAGAAAAAGGAGCCATAATGTGTTTTTAAGATAAAGCAACATACATCAGTAGTATGATAGACAGCATCTACATGAGAAGTTACCACTCAAGGAAAAAAATGCTAAAATGCCTGACATTTCACTATGGCAAAGTTCAGCATCCCTATGTAGCAATATGTAAAAAATTAAGGGAAGAAAACTCTAAGATTGCTCTAGCCTGGATATTCTGTGTGCCTAAATCAAAATGCTACCTTTTAAATCACTTATTAATATTCAAATATTTATTTGATACTGATTATGGGTGCTGGATAAATTATAATCAATAAAAAAAGGCAAAGTCCAGGTGCAGTATAGTTCAGAATTTTCACATTTAAATACAGTCAAAATAATGGAAATAGTTTATCATAGCAAACCCAAATTTACCCGTAAAATGGAAACAATAAATATGCTCCATTTTATTTTTACAGCAACCAAAACTGTGGGGGTAGGGGAGGAAGTAGAGGAGAAGGAAGATGGGAAGAGGGAGCAGGAGGAAAAGACTAGGTTCTCGACTTGTAAGCTTTCCTTAGCCATAGTTCAAGATTCTACAAGAGGCACAAGAGGCGTCTGGGAGAGCAAGAAGGAAAACTAGCTACAGCTCATTACGAAACTAACGGGGAGCCACTTTTTGTCTGACTTTTACTTTTATTTGTATTAAAATCTCTTCCCTATTTCTTCAAAACTAGAAAACCTACTTACTATAATGACCCAGACAGCAAAGACTTATAGCAGATTTAATCATGAAACTTTCTAAAATAAGTAAGATTTAAATTCCAATGATCATTTCCCAATTTGTACTTGGTATTTTTTTTTTAAGATTTTATTTATTCATTTGACAGACAGAGATCACAAGTAGGCAGAGAGGCAGGCAGAGAGAGGAAGGGAAGCAGGCTCCCCGCTGAGGAGAAAGTCGGACACAGGGCTTGATCCCAGGACCCCGAGATCATGACCTGAGCCAAAGGCAGAGGCTTTAACCCACTGAGCCACCCCGGCGCCTATACTTGGTATTAATTGGAATTTTGCTTGTCATAAAATGATATACTACTAATTTTACAAATCCCAATCTGAAAGTACTTTCCTGATACCCTGACGGATGTTCAATTACATGTAGCCGTTCTCCAAAAAAGTAAGGCTTCTACGGCCTTCTCTTAATTTTTGCCCAGAAGTACAGACATTTCACAATAGATTAGTAGCACCTAGGCTGTAACAGCCAAAGTAAAGTATGTATACCAAAGGAAAAGAAGCATTAATGTATGGAAGAAATTCGTATGGGCTAGGGCAAAAAATAGGGCTACTGGATATAAGTAAATATGATACTATATTTTATATAATACCTTTGGAATTCAAAGGAATTTCACACATATCATTTCATATTCAATGTAATGCAGAAAGTTAGGGTAAGCATGTGCTATACATAACAAAACAAGGTCTAAGTAACTGAAATTAGGTCACATGGTTAAAAAGTGGCCAGATTAGACCTTGATTTTATATTGATAGTCTGGATTCTCGATTCACAATTCTTTACATTAGCAGGTGACAAACTGCCATCAAAATCTACTTCATGGGGCGCCTGGGTGTCTCAGTGGGTTTAAGCCTCTGCCTTCGGCTCAGGTCATGATCTCAGGGTCCTAGGATCGAGCCCCGCATCGGGCTCTCTGCTCAGCAGGGAGCCTGCTTCCCTTCCTCTCTCTCTGCCTGCCTCTCTGCCTACTTGTGATCTCTGTCAAATAAAAAAAAATCTTTAAAAAAAAAAAAATCTTAAAAAAAAAATCTACTTCATTACCAATCTTCCTTATATATTCTTGAAGATTACCACAAATTCTAAATTCAAGCACATCTTCAAAAGTACAGACAGATAAATGTAAGGTTAACTAGGGGCGCCTGGGTGGCTCAGTGGGTTAAAGCCTCTGCCTTCCGCTCAGGTCGTGATCCCAGGGTCCTGGGATCAAGCCCCACGTCAGGCTCTCTGCTCAGCCGGGAGCCTGCTTCCCACTCTCTCTCTGCCTGTCTCTCTGCCTACCTGTGATCTCTGTCAAATAAATAAATAAAATCTTTAAAAAAAAAAAGTAAGGTTAACTAGAAATCAATGGAAAGTAATTTGTTACTATGTAGCTTGATATTATAGCCCATCTGAGGCTCCAATGTTACTGTATCTGTAGGAATTAAATGAACTGAAAACACAGGGAGAAAAGAGAGCTATCCTGGAAGGTTATTTAAAACCAAGTTCTATAACCACAGATTATGTGTGTGGCCCACCTCTCTCATGAATGCGGAAAGCTACTTTAACTTAGAAAAAACCCCATCATGACACTGCAAAAATGAATTAAACCAACCAAGAAACTGACTCTTCAAGATGCTGAATATAAACCCTCTGATAAACGAATAAATTCTCCAAAACTGAAAAGCTAAGAAATCATCTTATAGTTTAAATAAGGACAAGCGAATTTCTGGAGTTATACATCATTTTTGACACTTCTTAAATATAGTGTTTTTACAGAAAAAAACTCCCTCTTACATTCTGAGCCATGACATTTTAGGAGAAAAAGACATGAAATTATCTTTCATGAAGGCTTTTTTTGGGAAGGTCAATGGTAAATGTATTCTATCTTAACCTGGAGCCATGATTCTGCAAAGTGTGACACACCTATTTATATATACAATTCGTACTGTTAAAGTAAATTACCTGGAAATAGAAGTCTAATATACCAACCATGTCTGTGCCTTCTGGAAAACACTGAAAAAACAGAAAGGCAATTAAAAACAAGAATATATGCACATAACTAAAAGACACATAAAGATTAAATTTAAAATGTACACAAATGATTCACCTTGAGAAAACAGCACATAATTTGTAAACAGTATAAACATGAAATAACGAAGAACAATAAAATAAAACTACATCACATACAGATTTCTAAATACTATAAGCTGATTGGTAATTCATAAACTAAGTTATTGGACCATTCTTAAAATTTAAAAATCAAATTTAATCAACAATAGTCTGGCATTACACTTTTGGAAAAATGGGCCAATCCTTAAGCAAAAGTTGTATTAATAAAACTAGTCAAATACTTGAATACTGCCAGATTTTAAATCAATTTAATATTATTACCATTTTGACACCATTAACTCAAGAGTGTTTTGCAAAAATTTCTGCACTTAAATAGTAATAGGTAGTTGCTTATAAGTTGTTGTTGAGTTCTTAGCATACATCCCAATGTATTTTATTAAATAAAATAATTTGAAATAGAAACAAAAACTCAAAAACCTTTTTTTCTTTTAGGTAATATCCTATTGCAAAGTTTCGATCTCCACTTTCTCTTTCAGACTGAAACCTAGGAAGAAAAGAAAATTACTCTATTTAGAAAATTTCTCTACTTATTTCGTATAAGAGTATGCTCGTTCTGTAGTTTAATTTATGTAGCAAAGTACAGTATAAAGAACACTGACCTAAGAGTCAAGACTGCTAGGTTCCCGTCCCAGTTCTGTCAAATAGGCTAGCTATGTGTCTTGAGGAAGTCATTTAAGCAACAATTCTTGTAGCCTTAACTTCCTCAGCTGTAAAAGGACTGAAGTGAGGTACACCCTTTCTAATCTCCATATTTTGTGAATAAAGAAGCTAATTTCAAAATTATCAAATGTTCCACCATTAAAAAATATACTAAAAAGTTGCAGAATCTTCTGGATCCTCAAAAAGTATAATAATCAATTCCGACCGAGGGAATGCATGGAAATTTCACTGAGAGAGGGACAAATGAAATGGGCCTTTCAGCATTTGTTGGATTAACAGATTTCAGGGCGAAGCCTAGGCAGTGGCAAATTCCATGTAGCACAAAGGTAAGAAGTATAAAAGACAGAACTTCACTGAAGAATGACACATATTCTGATGTATCTGGGAAATAGGGTTCATGGAAAAGAGTGGAGAAACATCAAACCAACAAAGAAGACTAGGACCACATTATCAAGACCGATAAATGCTAAAAATGGCTCCTGATTGCCAACAAAATGAAAGCTTAAAGGCTTCCAATCAAATTACCTTGTCAGATCTATATTTTGGAAGGATAAGTCTAACATCAGTTTGGGAAAAGGGAAAAAGAAAGGATGACTGATGTTATTAGGAGACTGGAGTGTTAAGAGCCACTGAGAGCCTGAACTTAGGTAGTGGTGATAGGAATGGAAGGAGACGTATGATCAAACATGAGAGCAGTTGAGCAAATCTTCCAACCTGATGGGAAAGAGGAGAAACAGGGTGAATGAAGTCTGGGACAAAAGTCTAGATTTCTAATGCAGTCTACTGAAAGGATCATGATATCAACTGATGGGAACCCTGGAGCAAAGAGCAGTTTGAGAAGAAAGAGAATGAGTTTTAACTTTAGACAGATTTAATTTGCAGTACATTTGAGAAATCAACCTAAAAGTGTCCAGAAGGCTGCTGACAAGAGGAACCACGGGTGACATACTTTGTATTATCGATCATGGAGTTGGGGGTGGCAGTCCCCTCTAACTACACGTTTTAATGTTTCTGTGGTCAGAAAAACAATGCTGAATGTGGAAAAGCTCTTGAAAATAAACTTGTCAACCTGCCATGCCTTTAAAAAATATCAACATAGTGCACTAACTACTCAGCAATGACCATAATGCCCAGCCCTGGCTCTGTTCAACAAACACTAAATCAAGTGCCTATTATCTGCCAGGTAAGAGGAATACAGAAGTGAACCGGAAGATACTCTATCCAGGTCTAACGGAGATCAGAGTCTAACAGTAGTGATGGGCAGAGAGACACAGGGTAAGCTCAATTAAATATGGTAATATGAGACCACAGAAGAGAGGTGAGATGCAATTCACAAAAAACTTCTCGGAAAAGATACTTAAGCAGATGAATAAAAGTTGGTACAGCAGAAAATTTCTGCCTCCTGAAACATGTAGTACAAAGTATCACCTAGTTAGTAGTCATGACAAAACTGTTTCAGCTTTATCTAACTACAGGAAACGACAGACCTATTCAAAACGGAAAATATCCACTATAGCCCATGGGCCAGATGTAGCCTGCTGCCTATTTTCATAAATAAAGTTTCTTGGAACACCACTTCATATTGTCTATAGCTACTTTCTCACCAAAACAGTAGAAATGAGTAGTTGAAACAGAGTCTCTATGGCCCATAAATCTGAAATATTTACTATCCGGTCCTTCACAGAGAAAGTTAGTTAATTCCTACTTGGTAAAAAAAGTGATTGCCACTCCTCAAAGAAAGCCATTTAATAAAATTTTACGAAGCAAGGGTTTAGGGCAGCGGGATCTCTTCAATTTCAATAAAGCAAAAGAGACATAAACGCCTTGCATGAACCTTAATTAATTCCTGGGGAAAAAAGGCTATAAGAGGCATTTAGGGGACAGTTGGGGACATTTACATATTAAAGATATTTTTAAATTAATGTTAGTGATCTTAAATTTGCTGATGGTATTGTGATTATGTAGGAAACTGTCCTTATTCTTGGAATACACACGTTGAGTTATTTAAGGGTGAAATGTTGTTCTATTAGTTCAAGAAAAAAATCCCATCATAATCATGTATATTTACATATATGTACATATATAGAGAGATACACACATTTTTAAATGCCTCTATTTAAAGAAAGAGGTTGAAGAAAAGCAAATGAGACAAAATATTAATCAGAAAATATAGGTGAAAATATCTAGATATTCATTGTTTATTCTTTCAACTTTTCTGTAGACTGGCAAATTTCAAAATTAAAAAATTGGGGTCAAAGTCAAGTTAGCCAGGCAGAGAAATTGAGAGAGGTAAGACAGGGGCACCTAGGTGGCTCAGGCAGTTAAGTGTCCAACTCTTAGTTTCTGCTCAGGTCATAACCTCAGGGCCATGGGAATTGACCCCGACCCATGGGAATTGATCCTCGTTCAGCCCAGAGTCAGCTTGTCCCTCTCCCTCTGCTCCCCTGCCCCCACCCCAGCTCACACATGCTCTCTTGCTCTCAAAATGAGTAAACAAATAAATTCTTTAAAAAAAGAGAGAGAGAGATAAAACATGTATCACAGGCAAAAAGAAAACTGAATAACTATCAGCAATTTTTTTAAAAGATTTTATTTATTTGTCAGAGAGAGAGAGAATACACAAGCAGGAGGAGTGGCAGGCAGAGAGAGAAGGCTCCCTGCTGAGCAAGGACCAGGGTGTGGGACTCAATCCCAGGACCCTGCAACCATGACCTGAGCTGAATGAGCCACCCAGGTATCCCTAACTACCAGTAATTTAAGGTACAGTTGGGTTCCCTTCTAACTCTCTAATTACCCACAAGAAGTTTATCAAAACTGTTTAAAGCATTTATTTATTCACTGAAGTAAACCCTAGGACCAACAAGGGAAAACAGATTAATTCTAAGTATACTGTGTATTACAACAGGGAGAGGGGTGGGAAAAGGGGGGAGAGGGGCGACAAGACAGCATTTAAAATAGAATTCTATAGTCTGGTTACTTTTGTTCATTTAAAGAGGCCTAGCCTATTATAAAAAACTTAAGCCACAAATCAGACTCACGTTGCATTACTGAATCCAACATATTCATTGCCAGCCATCTTATTCAAAAACTGCATCACCTGTAAACCAAAATTAGAAAGTATTAGTCAAAAAACAAATATATAAGGAATATAAATATAGCAAAAAAACTGAATTCCATATTGCACTTACATAGTCAAATTTTTCAGCATTATTCACTCCTTGCTGCAAAGAAATGAGACATAAATGTTAATATAGGTATCACCCCACAGTTAAGTTTTAAGTGAATATAGTACCAAAATTTCAAACTGCTATCATTATGATTAATATACTGTGCATTAGTACTTTTAAGACTAGGAAATACTCTAAAATAATTTAATATTTACATAAACTTTCTACATATTCTTTTATTAACACCAATATGTTGAGAATGGATCTGAATTACAAAGGGAATGCTTTATTTTAAGTATATCTTTACCCAACCCAAAGTTACAGAATTTTAGTTACCCCAAATCCCCTTAACTTTCAGGACAACACATAATATTTAATTTCATATTTTAAAAAAACTTAAAATAAAGTTTCACCCTTAGAAAAGAATTGAGTATTTATAAATTATGGTTTTCAATTTAGAACGATCTACTTATATTTTTAAAATAACCTTAAACCAGTATTAGAGTTAGAAAAATGAGTTATGTTGCAAAACTAACTAAACTTTTATAATCCTAGTATATGCAAACATTCTGAATACATTCTGCTAGCGTAAAGAAAGCTCTACCTTTAACATCTCAAATGCTTTAACAATACCTGAACTAAAAAAATATATATTCCATAGTCTCTAAAAAAATTAGCTACATTTGAATTTAGCATTATGCCAATTCAGAGCATGGAAGATGTATTGTTTCATCACTGCTATTTCTGGTATGTTAGCTACTGCAATGTCAATAGGAAAAACCTATGTAACGTAGATCAGTTCAAGTAGCCAAATGGTTTCATTTTACCTCGGCGAAGTTTACAAAGCAGTAAGATGTAGATCTGAAATCAAACGTATTAATTGGTGATGTGCACCCAAAAGAAACAATACATCTCTAATTTTCAAAACAGGTTTAAAATAATCGGACAACTAAAAATTTTTAAACAAATTTACCCTCAAAAATACTAAAACATTACACTTTCAAATTTTATTATGAGGGGGAAAACCTGTACCACAGAATTATTTAACTGAATAAAGCCAGGTTCATTCTCCACTTTACAAGTGGACTAGGATGTGGCTGATAATCCATGAAACCTTACAAATCAACTTATTTAAGAAAGGATGTCAATCACATATACAATCAGTAGCTGAAAAGAACACACTATTTCATCAAAATTAGGCATTAACAAAGCTTAAACAAGATAAGGATAATTTAGCTACAGCCATATTGTAATCACTATCTATGTATTTCTCTAAAGTGCCTTTTGACATATTTTAAGTTTTCTTTCCTTATAATACACCAGAATTCAAAATGTAGAAATGTAAGTCCAAAGCTGTTCAATGAAAAATAATTAAAAGAAGAAATTACCAACTTCATTGAACTGTTGCAGTTGTCAAAATATTCCATAGATCCTAATGCTGTAAAATATGTAACAACATTTAAACCACAAAAACCTTTTTAACCTTTGAAAAAGCACAAAAAAAAAAAAAAAACACAACTCTTTTGGAAAAGGATGTCAGCATTTGCATTGGGATGTTACATGGATAATTACCATTATACAATTAATCAATGTAAAATAGACAGGTTATACTGAACTTTCATTCTCTGACCTAAACTGTCCCTACAAAACAAATACAAATTTGCTTTATTTAGCTGTCATGTTTAATAAAAAGAACAGAAAAAAAAAACCTTTCAACTCTAGACTATGGTCATATGCTTGGTCTACTTTGCAGCTTACTAAATTAAAGCACAATTGAGTTTTGCTTCTATGCTGTTTTTAAAAAACAACTGATATTTACGAATGTGAATCATTATATAACATTTTGGATAAGCTATTTGAAATGTCCTAGGCAGATTATATAAACAAGCAAAATAAAGTATCTCACTGATTTTTGTTGACCCAAGAAAGTCTCTCCCCAAAACTTTCCCCATTTAAATGTAAAAGCACTTGATTAATGTTTGTTCTTACTATCTACCCTGAAAACAGTATTTAATTTAAGTCAATAAAATAATTTTGCCCCTGTTTCTCTTGGGAGGATTCGGTGTATCTCAGGGATATATTTCATTACAAAATGTTAATTTCTAAAAACAAACAAACAAAAACTGTATAAAGTTTATTTGCAAAGATGTGAAAGAAAAAGCACACATAAAAAATAGAGTAAAACCCCCAAAAGCAAAAATGTAAACTGTAAAAAAAAAAAAAAAATCCATCATCATTATCTAGTAGTGGGGTACAGAGGGGTGGAAGAAGAGATGTTATGAAAATCAGAAGCCAGGAATGGGTACATGGGGGCTAATTATACTATCATGTTTATTTTGTATATGTTTGAAATTTTTCATAAAAAAGTTGAAGAAAAAAATGTTTATTTGTTAATAATGTCCTATCTTAATTTACAGCTGTTACTTTCTACAGCTAAAATTAAGAAATTAAATCTTTCTATTTAAAATTTTCCAGATGTATGAGTTGAGAAATCTTGCTGACAACAGAGGAGTAGACTGAAATAGGAAAGGTTTTGTTATAGCAATACCACTCGGCTCTTTACATATAAAAGTCAACCCATCCTTAAAACTTATACTTAATGCTCTTACTAACAACTTGATTAGATCCTCTGTCCATTTTGTTGAAACCAAAGACCTAGAAACAACCTTGTATACAAAGGGCTGTTCCATTCTTTGCAAAGATTCATATTCTCAATACCACTGACTCTAATATTTCAAAATGTTCTTTTTTGTTGGTGCCCAAAAGGTTTTTACAACCTAAAGCGGTGCACTATAGTAAAATTTGGGATGCACGAGAAGTATGCCTTCTTATGAAAACTGGAAGGAAATATCTGGACCAAAGGCAGACTAATTTTAAGAAAGACACATATGAAAACTGAAATTTGGAAACTGATAGTCTTAAAACAATTAATGCCCCTTTATCTCTTGAAAAAAAAAAAAAAAATTCCCATAACAGGATTACGCTTAGCCCAGTTTTAAGTCACTCTACAACCATTATTAGATATGTTATTTTAATTCTAGAAAAAGTTATAGTGATACATAGTAAGTACATTAGAAAAACTAAAAAAAAATAAATAAATAAATTGGAGAAAATATATTCACCAAATGAAATTTTTTTTTCTTTTGGTATGTGTGAGAAAGGGTTTTTATTAAAGGAAGGGGACAGTCCTCATGGGCAGAATGAGCTGCACTGTAATTGTAAGGAGTGACTGATAATATACATTTAAATTGTGTCCGTGGGTAGAGATAAAGGAAGTTTCTAAAGGGATTTTCATATGTTAAAAAAGACTTATAGGAACCTGGAGATAAAATGACTTTTAAAAAGCAAACCATGTTTTGTTTGAAAATAGTAGTAATGAGATCCAGAGACTAGAAAAGTATACAAACTAGTTTCTCTGTAAACATACCTACACTAACTTAAGGAACTTCCATTTCAGTAAAGAAAACTTCTTATGAATGAAAATGTGATAAAGAGGCACAGAGCTTTAAACACTGGCTGTTAAAAGAATTAATATAACCATGTTGGAGTGTTTTTATAGCCTGTTTTTACAACATACTCCTGAATTCAATTATGAATTATACATTAAAACACAGGTGAAAATATTACTGTTAACAGGGATATACGCTAATAAATTTAATATAAAAATGATTCATTTGAAGTCCATGCATCAGTCAGTCATTTTGTAAGTAAATCACTTGATTTCATTCATAAAGTATGGAGGTGTAAAAGCCAATGGAAAATTAGCAATCACAGAGGAAAGAGGCATAAAAGAGGCAAAAAGGAGTAACTGAAAATGATTTTATAGAATACTCTTAGTTTAATCTTGCCACAGAAAATGCTTTAAAGCTAAATAATACTTGGAGGAGTCACAATAGATACTACAGGTAAAAAATAATATTCTAAATCTAGTATTATCAAAATTAACCCAAAATATAAAAAGTTCTGTTGGCAATAAATCATTTGCCTTTCACTAAAAAAAACCTCAAACAATTCAACTGATATAAACCTGGAGTGAATAAAACAGTAACACAATAAAATCACCAAATCCAAGGCATCACCCAGTGCTCCCCAGAGCCATAAACCACCTTAGAAGTGTGGCTCACAGGCACATCCAAAAGGTTGCTGTTAACATAACCAAACTGAGCACTACATACATACTAACTAAATTCATCCTATTTTCATGGAGAAATGATTGAATTGTCTTTTAAAAAGAAAAAAAATCTGATTTTTTAAATTTAAAAATATTTCTGATTTTTTTAAAAAATCAGGCTTCTTTAAAATGACAAAAACTGGAAAATAACACCAGAATAAGGAGAGACATAAACACAGAAGACAATGTAACTTATGCTTTACCTTTAAAATACAAAAGCAGAATTATGGCAATTATCTTGAAATATGTTGTCCTCATTTTCCCACCCCAACCCTCAAGTTATCTGAAGATCTTAACTTTTAAACTAAATCTAGGTGAAGTTTTTACCATTGCAAAGAAAAAAATTACATACGTATACTGCTATTTCATCCAGAGTTAACTGTGCTCCTTTCAATTTTATTTTTACTCTTCCTTTTAAACCAAGCAACCATATTATCATCATCAGATAAAACAAACTGCATCAGAAAGTATTCCTTTAAACTTAGTAGTTACCGCAAAGAAAAAAAAAAGGATATTAATTTTATAGTTGTTTAAATTATGTGCATTTTAAGTACAAAATGACATTTGGTTTTTTTGAAGGTATTTACCTATATAAGCTTTGTTTAAAATTTTAAATATTGGAGTTTTCCTATAAGTTTAGTAGTTAAGAATTTATGCAACAGGTTCCTTCTGTCCAAATCCTCCTCTTTTCCACAATCTGCTAATCCTTTTGAACATTTGCTCTGCCTCTTCCCCCATTTCCTGAGGATCATCTCCAATCCTACAAGGAAAAAATATCAATACTACAAAATTAAGAAATAAAGAGTCTTACTAAAGACTCTACTTAATTTTTTGGGGTGGGGTGGAAGAAGACTAACATGAGGAGAAGGTTTTAATAGCACCACATAAAGTTGAAGTTTGAAAAAAAAAAACCCATCCTTAACGTCATCATCTAAAAGAGCTAAAAAATAAAATTCACATCTAGTAGCCACGGTAAAATACCCACGCTTTGGATACTCAAATGCAAGCTCCCTAGAAAGCATCAGTTCCTTACAGATAGCAGGTACTGAATAATATCCAAAAATGACCGTATTACGCCCACTAAAAATCAGATATGACTTTTAAGCCAATAAATTGTTATCTTTTGAGCCAGTTAAAATTAAGAAAACAAAATTCCTGCTTTTTGGACAATATAACCGTGCTAGGTAAAGACAAAGATGTCATCAAGAGAAGCAGCAAACACCTACATTAACTATGGTAGAGTGAACTGTAATGAAGTGCAAACAAACCAGATTGAGCTCAGGCCCGGCTCTACTGCTGTCAATCCCTGTCTAGTCTCCGTTTCCTTGCTGCATAAAGTAAGTAGGCTGAACTTGAAGACCCTTTTAGCTACGGTTTTGTCACCTCAATTTCAATTACCAATTCATAAATATGTGATCATACAACCTTCACAGATCACATACAGATTTTTAGAGTTCTGAATTCTTAAAAAAAAAACAAAAAAAAAAAAAAACAAAAAACCAGTCTAAAGAAGTATTAAATTCTGGGACAGTCAGTTTTACAGAGGGAGATGAAGCTTACCCCTCCAAGACTTAGATGAACTTCATTAAAGAAAGAGAAAGAAACTTGTGAAACACTTCTAAAAACAAAACAAACATTCCAAGAAAGTGACCTTAAATATGAACTATATCCCAAAGCCTCATTTTCAACTTTGCCGGTAAATTAAAAATGTTTATATATTTAAAATCACTGATCAAATTTATAAATACAAGATGACTCAGTTAAACTTTTGCACTGTTGGACACTGAACCACATTTATGTTGTGTATATGCGTTTTTTTTCACTGTTTTATATTAATGTGGCTCAATGTGACTTTTATGGCTCATGACTGAACATGAGAAGTGAAACGGAGGAAGTAATGCTGTGATATGACCAGACATGCATTTCTCACATGCAGCATTTCAGCATAGTATATGAAACCCATGAATCATTAAACAAAAGATGTTTAAATGCATGCAGTTAAGGAAAGCTTCCTTTAATCATTTATACATGCCCTTTCCTGAAAATATTACTGGTGTGCTATGTTACTCTTTCTCCAATATAAGAGTTCTTCAACTTGGACTCACAGATCAGCTTCGAAGGGTCTCCTTAGTTGATATAAAATCATCATTAAGTGAACATTTCTCTGGGAAGACCCAAAAAAGGTTTAGAACCATTCTAGTGGTTTTCTCATCAAGCAAGCACTAATACATAGGTTGTGTTATTATAACTTTCCTTACCTCTAATTTGTTACTTGTTCAAATCTAAACAATTATTAATGAGACTTTTCTCTCATCGCAATGTTTACTGAATTTCATTATAAGGACCCATTTATACTTGTGTCCATCTCACACTACGAGGTAAGCAAACTACCCGAAGGAAGGACTGTGGCTAGCACAGATTTGTATTATAATTTTCTACAATAAACAAATATTGTTTCACCTCAAGCTGACAACTTTTATCTTAGGTAAAACAGTCATGAATAGCTAAATATTATAATGGGCAAAATAAAAATTTCCATAGTCTTCTAAATGAGTTACATTAAAGAATAATCCTTGGCTATAATACCTACCTCACTAGGGTTACAGGGGTTAAGTGGACCAACGCTTATAAAGTATTTGTCCTAAAATAACAACTAAACATACATAATTCTTATGACAGTAGTCTTCTATTTTAAAGCCTTTTCTCACGAACATATAAAATTTATGAAAAGGGATTTCCAGTTTAGAAATTAGGTATATTTTTATTAACTGGGCCAAAGGCCCAAATATTTTTTATGGAACCAGGGTCTCCCATCTTCACTAGTGCATCCACAAAGCCATGTTGTTATGTTTTTTTATGCTTGGAAGAAATAAACACAGATTCGCTGAAGAAAGTATACAAGTGTTCCAAACATAAATGAGATTTATTTGAATATAAATGAAATTTATAATTAGAAATTAAAAATCTAAACAGTATCACGCACTCAAATCATTTTCAAATACTTATTCCAAACAACATTAGAGCTTCCAATTATTAAGGCAAACCAGACACTAAAACAATCAAAACATACAATGTAAAACAATACATAAGAAAAATAATGTAACTTAATAATTGGAATAAGTCTTACTTATTTTAGTTATGATAATAAGCAAAACAAATGAAAGAAGTTCAAATGAAAATCATGAATGTAGCTCCTCAGAGTAGGAGGACTTCAGAATATTCAAGGGTAAATGTACTTTGTCTTAACACAAAGTACCAAAACATTTGTTCCTACATATGCTGATGACAAACAGTTAACAGTAAAATGCTTTTAACTGTGTTTACATCTGTTTATTTTCCAAGAGCCAAAAGGAAAGGGAAGAAAAAAATATCAAAACTTTAAGAAGAAAAACCTCTGTGCCTATCGTTCAACAGAGACTTCTTTTTGAATTTTTGCCAGATCTTCAGGTTAAGAGTAACTGAGTAACTCCTATAGTGAGTCATCTGTTTTTTAATTTCGTCCTTGAGATTGTATTATTTATTTTTAAATAAATAAGAATTTTAGCTTTATACCATAAGATTTTTTTAAAAACTTTTCATAGTTCTATATAAATAATCCAAGATTCATCTTTATGCCTTAGTTATTTTTAAAAACTTACTAGGTTAAAAGGAATTGTCAACATTTTACCTTTATTAATGAAGTCACAACAATTGCACCAGCATTTACCATAGGATTGTGTGGCTTATCTGTAAAATATAAAAACAACGCATCATTTCAAATACTTGATATCATTTTCCATGATGCATGAACATATATCGATTTTATGTAAGATATCGTTAGTCTTTTTTTTTGGCAGGGGGAAGAGAGGGTGAAAGAATGCATTTAAGTCAAGTTCAAACCAATAATATATTTCTATAATAATTCTATAGGAAAACAAAGATTCATATATATTGAAAGACAGTAAATAGCAGTATAAAAGTACATCAAAATTTCCTAACTCAACCATTTACTAGCTATTTGACTGTAGGCAAGTAACTGAACTTCACTGTGCCTCAATTTTCCCACTGTATGTTGGGAGTAAGAAAGAACATCAACACCTCAGTGAGTCATAATTTTTGAATGAAGTAAAACACACGGAATGCTTAAATGTAAATGGCACACCCTTACGCACTCAAATAATATTGTTAAAAAATAACCTTGAAAGCAGCACATCTAGTATGATACCACTTTTGCTTTTTAAAATGCCTTATTTTGGGGACACCTGGGTGGCTCAGTTGGTTAAGCATCTGCCCTCAGCTCAGGTCATGACCCTGGGGTCGGGGGATCAGCCCCGCACTGGGCTCTCTGCTGGGCTTCTTCACCTTCTATTTCTGCCTACCGCCTGCTTACTTGTGCTCTTTCCATCAAATAAATAAAATCTTTTTTAAAAAGTGCTTTATTTTTGTTTTTATGAATACACACATACATATGCAGAAAAAGAAAACACAAACACTATAAAGGGATACACCTATGATAAAAATATTACATGGGATTTAAATGATATTCTGTATTTTTCTATATTTCTTGACCATAAAGATGTATTTATCTTAAAAATACTTAAAATTTAAGTTCATCCAAAATCCTATCTCTTTTAATTCTTAGAACAAACAGAATTTCAAATCTCAACTGATTTCCCTGTCGTTCGTGGCATAGCACAAATGCCAAATATTAGTGCCTTAGGACATTGAAAACATTTATCTGAAAGCACGATTCCTAATTTATCTATTTGTGGTAGTGATTTATTTTGGGGGGAACAAATTCATATCTAACTTGATAATCCAACAAAATTCACTTACTGCATAATTATTATTCTCCTTAAATTTTAAGCAAGTTACCTTCTGTAAAATTAATCTATAACTAAATAACGCTGAGCTCTGGAGAACAGCCTGGCAGTTCTTCAACAATTAAACAGTTTCCATATGACTGAGCAATTCCATTACCAGGTATATAACCAATAAAAATAGATATAAATAAATACGTGCACATAAAAATTTGCAAACCAATGCTCACAGCAGCATTATACGTAATAGTCAAAAGGCGAAAAACAATTTAAATGTCCTGTCAACTGATGAATGTCTAAACACAATGTGATTATTTTTATTGTGGTATTATTACCCATACAACGCAATGTTATTCAGTAATTTTTTTTCTAATTCTATTAATCATTGTCTTGTTTTATGAATCATAAATAGGAGAGTATTGGGTTTTTTGTTTTTTATTACGATTTTATTATTTTTATTAACATAAAATGTATTATTTGTCCCAGGGGTACAGTTTGTGAATCATCAGGCTTACACACTTCTCAGCACTCACCATAGCACATACCCTCTTCCATGCAATTTTTAAAAAGCAAAGTACAGATGCAATCTACCACATGAGAGCACTTTAATACGCTAAGTACAACAGGCCAGTCATAAAAGACCAAATATATGATTCCATTTATATAAAATACCCAGAACAAGCAAATCATCTTTTTTTTTTTTTTTTTTTTTAAGAGAGTAGTGAGCAAGCAGGGGTTTGGGGGGTACAGGGAGAGAAAGAATCTTAAGCACACAGGGCTGGATCTCAGACCCTGCGATCACGATCATGACCTGAGCCGAAAAAGTCACGACAGAGCCACCCAGGCACCCCCAGAGCAAGCTAATCTATAGAGACAGAAAGTAGATTACTAGTCGCCAGGGGCAGGAGAGAAATGGATACTCACTGCTAATAGGTACAGGGTATCATTTTGGGGTGGCAAAAGTGTCCCAAAATGGATTGTGGTAATGGCTGTACAACTCTATTAATACACTAAAAGCCACTGAACTCTACACTCTACATGGGTGAATTATATGGCCTGTGAAGTATCTCCCAATAACACCGTTAAATTTTTCTTTATTTAAAAAAAATAAAGACAGAATATCAGGTGATTGACAGTTTACCAGTTTCCCCTCAATATAAGATCAACAATGTGATTTAGCAGCTATGGTTTAAACACTGTACATTTGGGGTTACCCATGATGATGATTAGCTCCAAATGTTAAAATTTAGTATAATATCAGAGTATTTACAATCAAGAGTTCACCTATCCCAAATCTCACTAAGAGAAGTCTGCCTTCTCTAGGTCACACAAAATGCGAGCAACTACTGTCAAAGAAAAGTACTACGTGGCAAGAGGGAGCGAAGAAACAAAAAATTTCCAATATTATTCACCTGGAAAAAAAAAGATGCAGACAGAAAACAATACAGAAATCAGCCTGTGCTACATTAGTTTATATTTATGTTTGTGTAGCTGTTTATGTGTCTGCCCTTTCATGTTTTTTTGACATCACCATGGTTAGGCTCTAGGGCCTTTAGGAGGCACCTAATGTGTATATTCGAATGGTAACACATAAATGTGTGCATTTAATATTATCTAAATTATAAATATTCTGCAAATATGACATCAGCTACATTCAAGACGACCTTTCAAAGAACATTAAACCATTTCATGGCATGACGCTGCAATTTTCAGATGTAAGCAACTGCTCGCTCTGCCTTTGGCTCAAAAGCCAGACACCTCAATGTTTGGAAATATACCAGATACTATAATATAACACCAGCATTACTGCAGTCTAAAACCTCAGTCTAAAACCTATGACTATAAAATCTACTTGCTTTTTGCTCTACTCTAGGTAGGAGGGGAGAACTGAAAGGTTCGATTTAGAACTTTTATTTAAAAAATACTCATGACAGCAGAAATAACACTTAAGCTAATTAATAAAATCTACCATCTGAAGTAATGACAAAAATTAGCTTGGTATAATGACAAAATGGACAAGGGCAACATATGAAATTTAGGGGCACTTTTAACTAGAATGCACAAAACTGTTTTAATTTTAGCAAGTATTTATTCTCCAAAGTGACAAAATATGCATTATATTACACTAGCAAAAATTCTCCAACTGCTAAGCATATGAACCTTACAAAGATGTGGATCATAACTGAGGCTAAGTCAAAGGTTGCTAATGTACATACTAAAGAACTAAAATGTATTAATTTCAGTTTGATACAGATATTTATATTTTAAGTATTATACTAGAATTTTAAAGGGCAATATAAAAATTAAAGTATATTCTATATAAAGTTTAATCCTGCAGTACCTACTTACCCAACCACCCAAATTTGTTCTTCCTATATAAAATTCAGTCCTGTCTTCCTCATGTAAATTAATTCAACACCTTTCTTTCTCAAATCTTCCACAATATAAACCAACATATATATTTTGGCTTCTGTCAATTACACACTTGTAAGATAAGAGTTTGTATTTTGTCTGCATGTATTAGATAGATGTGTAACTGTTGCCATATCCTTTAGTATTAGCTACATAAGTTACTCAAAGAACCAACATCCATTTACCCTGCACAACCTGTTAACAATAGAGTGGAAGAAGGCTATGTAAGTATTTGTTCATTAATCTAATTTCTACTGTAAGATAGAAAAAGACTTCACTAGGTGACAGTTGTTTCCAAAAATTGATTATCTCCATCAAGTAATCTACTTCTTGACAGAAAGTATCAGACCAACTCTCTACCACAGGACTAAAATGTTTTTATGCTGTAAAAACACTGCAAAACTACTGATGTTAAGAGTACTGTAATTTTTTTATTATATTCACATTAATCTTAACTTACCAAAATCTTACAAAGCTAGAAGAATATAAATACAAATATTTTTTTTTAATTTTATAATGCTAGATGCACAGACACATGCACATATATGAAGTGTATAGTTTCATCATAAATCTACCCTTGAAGTTTTAAGTATGAAGAAGATGGATAAATTATTTTTATCTGGGGCTAGTTTAAAACCAAAACTTTAGAGCATAGAATCTATGCAGAACTTGGGAAGAAGTGGCACAGTGAGGCCTTTATTTTCCCGTTACTTCTGAGATTCCTGGACTGGCTTGGAAAAAAATCAAAGACTATCAAGGTAAAACCTCTTGTTAAACTTCATATTTCAATTATAAACCAGTGCTAAATCCCCAAGTTTTTATGATTTTTTTCTTATAGACTACTGTGTCAGTAAATTATAATTTCTAAACTCATAAAGCTACAGAGCAAAAAAAGGTATTACTTGTAATGTTCATTTATTCCATGCCCATTTTATTTCTTTGTGTTTCTCAAATATTTCTTCACATTTGAATTCCTGTTTTTGTTCATTTCTATTCTTTAAATACCTCTCTCAAAGCCAGTCACAATTCACCAGAACCACCTAGATTATTCTATTTTGGCTTACATGGAAAAATATTAATTTTTCCTATAAAATGCTCTATCTTGCTAGAACAAAAATAGTAGTTATTCCCATATTAAATCTGGATGTCAATGGGCTTAATAAATAAGGTTCTTCTGCATATGATGTCCTTATTGAAATTGCTGGTTTATGATAATGTCCATAAAATCAATAACAGCATCAGGACAGAAAGACTATGGTAAACAAAGTAAGAAAATATAATTGCTCTCAAAACAAATAGAGAAGCACAAGAAAATATCATTTTTTTCTTTTAACTTGTATTTATTTTAGAGAAAAAGATCGCAGTGGGGAGGGACAGAGGACAAGCAGAGAGAGAATCTCAAGCAGACTCCCTGCTGACCACGGAGCCCCACTATGGGCTCAATCCCAGGACCCTGAGATCATGACCTGAACAGAAATCAAGAGTCGGATGCTTTACTGGGTGACGCACACCCGAGCACCCCAAGAAAATACCATTTTTACAACTTCATTAAAAAAACAATAACAAATATAAGATACATTTCATTTTTATCCAGCACAAACAAAAATTGCAAAAGTGTATTTGTCACAACCATTATTGCAACCATTAAACTCCTTCACTCTTTCTTTGATTCTATCTTCACTCATCACGAAATGAGCAACACCATATGTGTCGGAAAAACTGAAATATAGAAACCAATATATAGTTTGGTGTTTCGAATCAAAACTTCTATCAGAAAACAACAAGCAACCAAACAAACAAAAAACGTCTATCAGGGGTGCCTGGGAGGCTCAGTTGGGTAAACATATGCCTTTGGTTCTGGTCAAGACCTCAGGTACTGGGATTGAGTTCCGCGTGGGGCTCCCTGCGCAGTGGGGAGTCTGCTTCTCCCTCTCCCTCTCCCTCTCACCCCACTCATGCTCTCCTTCTCTCTCTCTCAATAAGTAAAATCTTTAAAAATAAATAAGTAAAATTAAACCTCTATTAGATCAAAAGTACTACCTTTGTCCTCCCCCTTTGCTTTTAAATTCCTAGTAAGTAGTAAGATTTGTTAGTTATCCAACTATTTAACATGTTTCTTTCAGATATTAAATGTTATGTAAAAGAAAAAGCAAAAATATTCATTATTATAACCACAGCCACTATAAAAACTTGTTATGCTGGAAGTTTTCAAATATATATGAAATACAAAGTAGAAAGAATAAACATCCATGTAGCCATCTAAGTTAGCCTCAATAATTACCAACATACAGTAATAATTCATACCCAGCACTCCCAACTACACTCACTGAATTATTTTACAGCAAATCCCAGACACTGTGATTTTATTACAAGATATTCTCTTATATGTGGTTAGAAGTAAAACAAAAATCTTACTCCCTGCCCCATCTTCTCTCTAGTCCTAAAAAATACATATACATTTTTAAAAGTATTAAGCCAACTATGTCTATGGGTTTAACAGAAATTCCATGAGAAATGAAAAAAGGACGAATGTTTTTAATTTTCTTCAAAAATATTGAAAAATAACTTCTTAGACTTTTTTTTCTGAGATTTTATTTATTTCTTTGTCAGAGAGAGAGAGAGCACAAGCAAGGCGGGTGGCAGGCGGACGGAAAACCCGGGAGCCCGATGTGGCACTCACGTGAACTGAACCGAACGGAGACACTCAACTGACTGACCGCCCGCGCGTCCCAACTTCTTAGATTTAAATAGGAAAAAGGGGTATTTCTTTTTCGAACTTTTATATTATTCTTACCATCTTCATTTAAAAACAGTTTGTTGAATCTTAATCCACTTGGCTCTTTCCCAACATATCGATGAACATATTCGGTTCCAAGATCATTAACAGCAATGGCATATTTCAAAGGTTTTACACAGGACTGAAGACAAAACGGAACTTTGGTATCTCCAATAGAATGCCTATTCAAAAGTAGATTTAAAAAATAATTAAAATCAACTGGAAAAAATATTTGAATAACTGGAGTTATTTTTACATTTTAATTCTAATTTATAAAGGTTTTCCCATAATTTTACAAGTTTACTTGGATATTAAAGAATAAATATAAATTCTTAAAATACTGCAAAAAAGGGCAAAAGCTTAAAAGTACGCAGGTAATAATATGGTTCAGAATTAGATAATAAATAAGTAATGTGAAAATTTTCCTCTGAGGCCAAAAGGGTTTGGCCCTCCTTGCTGCTACCAGTATTCAAGCATATAAAATGAACTAACCCTTTTAGAAATCAGTCACCACTTCTTCACCCATAGGTTTAATCATGGCTACACAGTGGTGGTTAGTTTTAAATAGGGCTCAATTTGGATCTCACTCTATTCTCTGAGACCTTGTCCATAAACACCTTAGCCTGTGAACCGTATCTACTCACAATTCCAGCCCTGTTAAAATAAACAGCATCCAGCTTTGTAAGCTGTATTAGAGCTGGCATTAATGGCATTATTATTACCACGTATCTAAACAACAGAACAAAAAGAAAGCTGTATATGTTTCCAAACTGGGATGTAAATGAAGTACAAAATAGGTTTAAAAATGGAAAAACTGACTGACTCTATTATAATGTAAGGGCAGAGATCTTTCTTTTATTCACTGGGATCCCAGGTGCCCTGAACTATGCCCCAACACAAACCAGTCAATCATTCATTCAGAGTGAAACTCATTCAGAGTGAAACTGGGCACTACTAATAACCACCCCTGAGCAAAACGGGGTTAGAGGAGACATCAAGGGCAAAGAAACACCAGAGGGCCAGCCACCTCACTTCCAAGCATATTATGGAATATAAATACATATGAATAGATAGTAAAAGTATGTAATATTCTTCCTATCATGTTTAGGAATAATTTCTAATTCAGACTATAACTTCAACTTGATAATCATTCTAAAACCCAACAAGAGCCTATCTTATTACCTTTCATTTAAAAATACATATGTTCTAGTCCAAAGTCAACTTACCTAAAAGAATCATTTCCACACACAGAGAATGTTTAAGAGAACAATCACGTGCACACCTTGCATTATAATCATTTCCTCCAAATATTAAAACTTCCATTACATGATAAACCATTTCCTCCAAATACAAAAACAAGGTATCACTCTGTACTAGACTAAAGCCATGTCTTCTCATGTATTTGTGTCCTTTTATAGCACCCAACATTTAATTCAACACACAATTAACGGTTAGTACATCTTACGGGCCCAAATGAGAACAAAAGCCTGTGATAATGGAAAGAACAACAAACTAGAAGTTAAGAGACGCAGGTATTTGTTTTACCTCTGCCAGTATTAGAGGAATTTGGGGCCTCAGATACCTTAATAATGAATGGGCTAAGTCATGTCTTTTTACTGTAAATACTTGAGGAAGAGAGTTGGTAAAAAATAAAAAGGTAACTTAGAAAGAAGGTATTTAAGATTGAAAATTATAAGGCTAAACAACTTGTAGTTTTAACAAAATTGAGGATAAAATTAATCACTGATATAAATTCATAAGCTCTATGCACTTAGGAGATGTACACCTTATTTTATGTAAGTTACATTTTAATGAAAAAAAATACTTTAGTAAAAAACAAAAGGAACACAAAGATTGTAACTCTGAGCTAACCCTTCAAATTAATTTAAAAAATTCAATTTTCTGGCATGATTTTTCTCACTTGACAAAACCAAATTATAACATGATAAGAAATCCTTATATCTTACTCACAGCATAATAAATAGTCATTCTTGAAAAAATATTCCAGAATTTTATCAACTTTTCAAGGGCCTCACATAATTCATTGATTTTAAAACCAAATCATTCTCTTTGAAGTGCCTTCACATCATTATCCTTTTTATAATTCTGCTAGAATGTCATTTGTCAACGGCTCTGCCTACAGCATGAGCACTTCCCAAAGATCGCTTTCATGGACTTATGAGACCCCGAGAGTTTGCGCGTGACTTCTCACTTTGCAAGTGACAGACAGAAATTGACTACTATAATACTGTACCATCTTAACTACCACACCGCTCATAACAGGAGCATGAGCAACAAAGACAGTGAGAGGCTGTTACTGTTAAACTAAGAAATGGAAACCAATTTTATTAGTGGTCAGTTTACCAGTAAATAATTTCATGTTTTGACAAGTCTGCTTTTCCTAAGAAAACTGTAATTGCAAGTACTTGAAAAATACTCAAATAACAAGACTACAATTGTGAATGAGATGAAATGCCTCATAAAATTTAGTGTAAGACTATTTTAGTTGAGTTTTTAAAAATTAAATTAAAATCTAAACTTATTTTCCTTCTTGAATTCCTGTCATGTTATGGCTAGTTTTGAACACAGAAGATGATCCTCTCTCCCTTGTTCTCACTGTTATGTAAAATTCAAAGCTTAAAGTTGGTTTCCATGAATTTCAAATAAACTCACCTCTGTCCATCTACTGTACACACAGACACACCCCACAAATCAGGACTGAACTTGGCTAGCTGAGGAATATAATCTGCAACCTATACAAAATATTGGGAAAAAATTAACAGAATACAAGCAAATAATATTTCTTCTACCAAAAAATTCATCTTAATTAAGCTTCCATGAATAAAGAGTTAATTTATAGTACTCAGTGGCTTTGTGGTTTATCTTTTATAATAATATTCATAAAAACTAAGGGCAGAAGAGAGTTGAGGATTACAGGTAAGATCTAACTGACTTCTCTTAGTCTCCCTCATCCCATGTTTTCTAATGCATTCTCAATTCCTAGAGAATTGAGAAAAGCACAGTCTAAAAGAGAAACTAAAAAAAGAGAGAGAGAGAGACTAAGACTTGATTTTCTTTAAATGTAAAGAAATAGAACTTCTTTAATCAAAGTCATGGTAGCAGGGTTTCCTTACCTAAAAACTTTTAATACAGAGAAAAAAATAAAATAGCCCTTAGTATTTTATTTAGAGAATTTTTTAAATTTAATGTTCGAGGGTATCACATTTACAGAAATTCTTAATAAAGTTACTTTTTTTAAAGAGTTAAAAGCCATTTCCATCATCTGAAAATCATAAAGAATTAAACTTAAGATTTCTCTGTAGCCCAAATAACAAAGTTGAATATTTAAAATATTTTAAAAGATTTAATCCAGTAGCTTCACTTAAGCTTAAACTTCTTAACTAGCAAAGCACATGAAAACTCCACAACTTGAATTTCTATACCTCAACTTGAGCTTAATTAAGTGACTGGTTTAGGAAAATATTCACATCAAAAATGTTACCTTTCCTCCAGACTGCTTTTTAGCACTTTCAAATAACTCATCAATGTGAGAGGTAAAAGACATAAAGTCAGGAATGACAAACTTTCTTCTAAAGGCTTGTGTCAACAAAACAATGTTGCTCTGAACACATCTGTGGAATGTAAGAAAAAAATTAACTTACTGGGTGCCTTTCAAATATTAGTAGTTGGTAATAACAATATTAATTAGGAGAATATTTAAACAATTGAGAAATTTGTCATTTTATATAACAAACTAAAATCTATAAATTATACTTTCTATATTATTTTCTTTCCTTCAAGCAGTCTTTCATGAAGTTGCTTGTAGGCTGTCGAACAAGTTTAAGAAACAAATCAGATTGCCTAAAAATTGTGTCAAAGATTAAAGACCAGAGTGTTCCACCAGGTTAAATATCAAGAGCATCTAAAGACAAGTTCCTTAAGCCCACCAGGGTTAAGCATTCAGCATGACATTTCGTTAACAAAAATTGGACTTTAATATGTCACAGTTGAGAGCCTGTTTATTGATCCATTAAGTAACTGCAGACATATATCCCTTAGTTTCTATATAACTATTAGTAGTATTTCACAAAAAACTAAACTTTTTATATTTTAACATTTTCTCTAAATTAGTGTGAAAAATCTGTTTTTCCAAGCTAACAAAAGAGATAAAATCAACTTTATTTAGTCAGATTAGAATAAAATACTTGTAATAATAATGTATAATTTTAAATAAAATTATATATAAAGTAGTACAGTAATTAACTTTACTTATACGAATCACCAAAAATATGAAATCACATTATTCTATTCACTATAAGATATGTAATACACTATGGAATAAAAGGTCTCATTGTTAAAAACTATTTAAAAAGATATGGTAAACCATGTGGATGGGAGAGCATGAAATCTAATGATCTGAACCAATATTCTGCTTTGTTCTAAAAAGGATTTAAGCCAGAAAATCAAAATATTAATGTAACCTTAAAGAAGAGCTTTTTAAATAGGTTACAGTGAACCATCTTCTAAGCTCATCTTCTTAAGAGTCGCAGTAATTTGGTAAGAGAAAGTTAAGCCACTAACTACGGAAAGTTATGGAACTTGATTCCTCACAGGTAAATGATGTGATACTATATTAGCTTCTTTGGGAAGAAAAAAAAAAACATCCAAATTGGCATTTTTCATAAGAAGTGAGCTTCAAATACTCTGCATCTGTTCAACCATGAGAATACCAACATTTTGAGAAAGAGGATTTCCTTACTTTACAGATAAGAAAACTGCCTGCAAGTAAATAACTTGCATTAACTATAAATACAGAAACGAAGAACCACTCAGTATTTCTTTTTTAGTTTTTATATCTCAGTATTTTAATTACAATTGTTCCAAATGAAACATCAAATTAAAATTAAAAGTCCGATTTCACTTTTAACTATTAATAAGAAATTCAGAGATTATACTCACTTGGTCAGTATGAAATTAAAATACTGATTTAAAATAATATAGGTTATTTCCAATGACAAAGATGTACCCCAATTACAACATGAAAAAATTATAGTCCTAATTTCCATTATTAACAAATAGACATAGAAATAATTGACATCCCAGAGATAACAGATATTTACTTCAATGAACTTTGATGAATTGTTTTCTCATAGTTTCAAAGTTAATCTAAAAATTAAGTATGCCAATGATTTAATATTTAATGTTTTAAACAGCAATTTAATTTGCACATATGAGAATTGTAAGAAATATATACTAAGAACACATTTCTCAGTAGGAAAAAGTTAAGACAATTCCTAATGTTAAAGCACTGTATCTGTATCAAACTTAAATCCTAATTTTTCAAAAAGTTATACATGGAAAAATATAAGGACTACCAAGCAAACTTAAATTATTAACCTACTACTAACTATTTAACTATTTAAAATTAATCAGCACTTTTAAAAGGAAGATTTATAATTAACAAAACTCTATAGTCAGTGAAACTGGTTTGTTATTGTTTTTCCCTCTATCCGAAGGTGCTAGTAAAGCTGTGGAACTGACTTCACTGGTGAATTACTGTGCAAAACACAAACGATCTTACCACGCAAGAAAGCGTTTACTGCAAACTGATGAAAATTACATGTAGTAAATGTTTTTGTTGGGAGCTATTTGAATATACATGTCATGAATGGAACTAGAAAATTAGAAGTCCTACATAAAAATAAATTCTGAGAAGGAAGGGCTCAGACTTCAGCAAGTCACACCTTTCTCATGCTTTGGCTTGCTCATCTGTAAACTGGGAATAATAATCTTTCTTCTTAAATGTTTATGATTAACAACTATAATGCACATGTTTTAGAAAGTATCTCATAATTTTTATCAGTAAAATAACATAATGGAGATGAAATTTTTTTAAAAAATCAATATACAGGGGCGCCTGGGTGGCTCAGGGGGTTAAAGCCTCTGCCTTCGGCTCAGGTCATGATCTCAGGGTCCTGGGATCGAGCCCCGCATCGGGCTCTCTGCTCAGCAGGGAGCCTGCTTCCTCCTCTCTCTCTGCCTGCCTCTCTGCCTACTTGTGATCTCTGTCTGTCAAATAAATAAATAAAATCTTTAAAAAAAAAAAAAAAAAAAAAAAAAAATCAATATACAGATACAAAGACTACCATTCATTTTCCTCTAAAACCGAAAAGACCAAAAAATCCTGATCACACATAAAAATAGTTCTAATATCTGTATAGTTAAAAATGCATAAATAAATAAGGCATTCGTTTTCAACACAATTATCTACTTCTATCATTTTAAAGGATTATTGGCATTAAAAACAATTAATTATCGGGGCGCCTGGGTGGCTCAGTGGGTTAAAGCCTCTGCCTTCGGCTCAGGTCATGATCCCAGGGTCCTGGGATCGAGCCCCGCATCGGGCTCTCTGCTCGGCAGGGAGCCTGCTTCCTCCTCTCTCTCTGCCTGCCTCTCTGCCTACTTGTGATCTCTCTCTGTCACATAAATAAATAAAATCTTAAAAAAAAAAAAAAAAAAAAACAACAATTAATTATCTAGATGGGGACAGGCAGTCTCCAACTTTCAAACAGATCATGCTCCAAATAGTATGCTTAGAATTCACTTTCCCTTAAAAAAAAAATCCTATGTAATCGTTGTTGCTCAGATTGCCCTCAAAGGCTAAATATATTAACCAACAATATTTTCTGGTAAAATTATCAACACACTGACTTCAACCAAATTATTTCCCTGAGAAAATGAATTCACTGTAATATCTCTTTCCCATCTGCATGGAGAGGAGTTAGTTTATTTAAGCAACATTAAACTAGAAAACTTCTTATTTTGAAAAAGAAAAAAGAAAAGAAAGAAAGAACCTCTCTGGAGCAATCACCTTTCTAGGTGACCTCAAAAGGTTAATAAGTCAGAGGTTTGAATTACTTCATTTTAGAGATGAAAAGAGAAATCGTTATGCCTATACACGGAGACTTTTCCATTGCCTGCTTATATAAAACACTAAGCATTTGTCAAGTTAGGAACTGCCTTTATTACAATCCTCAATTTTTTTAAGAAATTGGATTAGTATTTAAAATATGGTAATTGCTATTCTTTTATATAATTATAGGCAGAAAATTATATGATTATGTTTCCTGGCTTCATAATCAGTATACTTAGTTTACTTTTAATTTCATATTTAAACATAGCAACATGTTTATAAAGCACAAAAAATTTTAAACAGACTAAAAATGTATAAAATACTGCTTTCATTTAAAATTCCAAAGCAATTCCTCATACCTATTATCAACAGATCTACCTACCACCTCTTGACAATTTCACTCTCAGGTACACTAAAATAACACTTCAGAAGGCACCATAATCAAGAGTACTTTGCTCCGAGAGTTCATGAACACTAAAAATAATCCTTATTGCAAAGGCACAGCTAACAAATTATTTCCTCCCCTCCACAAAGAAACGTATTCCGAAGATTCAAAAATCTTAACACTAATGCTAACATGAACCTAAAATTTATACTTTATAAGGTCAACTGAGTTAACAGAATCAAGAACCTTGTGGTAAAAAGACAAGAATCCAAAACTGTCAGCAGTGCTTCACAGCATGCCAGGAAACTCTGAAGGACTTCAGTTAAACACAGACCTTCAAATGACTTAATACCTAGGATATTTCCAGGAGACATCTAGGTCAAATCACCAAGTCCCCAAAAGAAAATAAAACTAAACAAAAATACATACATACATTAAAATAAATTTTCAAGGTAGATGCTAGAATTCTTTGTATCTATCTCAACTTACCCTATCGTCTAGAAAAAGCCAATGTATTACAGTAGTGTTTACAGTTTTATACTGGTTTTTACCTAACTCTTATTAGTTTAAAATACCATTTACCTCTTTGGGATCCATTATAAACACACTATCTTTTAAGCCATTACGAAATCAGACAAGTAGGAAGACATTAATGAAGATAAATACTAAACAAATAGGCAAATACAGGAAAATCAAAATAAGCATGTTCATTCAACCAAATCAAGGTATTAATCTCTAAAGTATCTTTAGTTTTTAAATATTTTCAGGGAAATAAAAGCAGTCAAAAGCCCATGTGTCAATATGTCTGAAGAGAAAAGAGAAGCAGACAATGGAGATACGTAAATCTAAGGAACACATGCTGTCTGAAGCCTTCTCATTTTATGATGTCATCTAAATCACCTTGTAGGAAAGAAACAGAGACCATATTGAAAAAGCCTGTAAGACATGCAGAAGAACTGGAGATCAGTTTGTAACAAGCCAGAGTGTGCTCTATTGAAACTGAATGCAATCTCCATATACTGTAAATTGGAAACATCTATGCCTGCATTTCCTTAGAGTAGTTTCAAAGAAAGACTACTCTTATAGCCCTGTGTATCATAGAACCTTATGTGCACCACCTTTGTCAAACAATTGATGTTTATAAATCCCCCCTTTTTTCCAGTTACACAAGAAGCACTAGCATTCAAAGATGCAGTTTTGTTTTAAAAGAAAAATCACGATATAGCATAGCAAATCCCATTAAAGGTTTGGCAGAATTTTTTACTTTTTAAAAAGATCTTTGTCTAGCATGACACCATCTGATGTTGTTTGAAGAGTTAATCTTAACATATCCATACACTCTTTCAACCTGGGATCAGACGTTCGCAATCCTGTAGATTTGAGTGCCTGTTTTTAAAAAAATAAGAGTTTGTAAATACATAGTGCAAATAATGTATATGCTTATTCCAACTACAAGCTTTTATTCCTGTATATAAAAATTTCTACCCAGGACCTGAATATGTATATGGGCATTTTAGTGTCACTATTATCCACTTCTGGACAAGTTTCTCATTGTTTCTTTCATTTTCTTTCACTGATTACCTTGAAATGAGCATGATGAAAATTTGAAAACATAATAAGAGAAACAGTGTCAGTCAGGATCTACATGTCAGATGAGCTTTAAGACTACATTTCAGTATTACTGCATTATTGATTCAATATTACTGATTTTTAAAAAGTGTAACACAGAAGAATATAAAAACTTACTGTAATAAATTTATGAACAGGTATTTTCTCTTGTCCTTCTGCAATTGTATAGAACAGCAAATCTTCCAAGCTAGGTAACAGACCCTGTTTTATTTTACTAAAGGGAAAAAAGAAAACAAAATTAATCCTTGTGCAAACATTCTAATGGATTTTAGGTATATCCATTATTAAATAATCACTGAATCACACTATAGCTAAGCTGATCTACTCATCAAGACTACTGTCATGATGAAGGATAATTTACCAAATTCAAACCAGTTATTACTGAAATCACACTGAAAAAGTAGAATATGACTTATTAATGAATATAGATTTTTTTAAATCCCAGGTTTTACAATCTTGATTACCATTTTTAGTGCTACTAACACCTAGTCATCTGTTACAGTGATACCCTCCAGTACAGCCTAATACATCACCCAACTCTATAGAGCTCAGCAAATGTTCGGTAAGAGTTAATACTTTGCTCTGTTTTTTAAAAATATGATGACTATATTTATATATTATTAAAATGTTAACCTGATTATAAAACCTGGGGGAGACAGCAATTACATACTGGACAATAAAGACTAATGTACCAGTTCTGAATCCTAGCTATAATACTTACTAGCTGAGTCACCTTGGATAAATTAAAGAACCTTTCCATGGTTCAGTTTCCTCATGTGAGACGAGATAGTAGTGCCTACCTCACAGGGTTGTTTATTGTGAGGATCAGTTGACTGGAAACGTTCAATGCATTTAGAATGATGACTGGCAGAGAGTAAATACTCAATAGATGGTAATTGTAGTTAATATTTCTAAAGTGATCTAGGCTTACATATACAGACCGAATGCCACAAATCACAAAGGAGACTGTTAGAATACAATTTTTTTACTATAAAAAATACATTAAAATCTTAATTAACTAATAAACTAGTATAAGATACTGTAATTAACCAAACATTTAAACAAGAAAGGAATTTTTTCCTATCCACTAAAAAGCTTTCAAGTAAAGTATAATGAAATTATAATCTTTTTTTTAGCTTTGAAACTATAATTAACACATTTCCATATTCTGAACATCAATGACTGTATTACAGTGATGCAAGGATTATAGATCTAAGATAAAACAGATCTCCTCCCCATCTATTAAAATGTGAGAGAGAAATATACACATGTATGGCATGCTGTATAAAATATTCTGGGAAAGACTTTATCTATATTTCAAGAAAGCAATAGAGAAAATTAAGGAAAAGGGAAGGATGAAATACTCATTTTCTTAATTTTAGAACTTAATTGAGAACAACTCTGGACTAGCCATAGATTTAACGGCAAGTTTCACAGGAAAACTGTATACATTACTTTTGTAAAATAGACTGTCACAATTGCTTCTATACCGTTAAAAAGAGCTTTTTTAGGTATCTAAATATTTCCTGAATTACCCAAAGATTATTTAATAGTTCCATACTTCAGTAAGACCATATGTACTTAATATTTCCTAATATAATTACCTCCCTATTATTTGTGGCCCATATATTTCCATCTTAAAAGACAACAGAATATAAACTTGGTTCACAGAACATGAACAGTTATACAAACACATATCAAATTTCTCCTAAAAGAAACATTAATGTTGATATTAATATCATTTAAACTGGCTTTCAAAGCTATTACACCAACTTTTAGGTTTTAAAATCAACCTTAAAATGTATCAATTTCATGCCAAAGTTTTAAAAAATAAAGAGGATTACCGTAACTTAATGGCATATCCTGGAATTATAAACTTCTATGTATATGACGGAACAGGAGTTCAGGTGGGTCAAGAAGCTTCCCAAGACTGCACAGTGGCAAAAATGGATTGAGAACCCATTTCTCCAAAGCCAGAGCCCAAATTATTCATTACTACAGTATACTGGCTCTCAAACTTACTAGCTAGTTATTACTTTCATAAAGTAGACTTCTTCTAGGACTTACCCTGATCCAAAACCACTAATAGCATTCAACAATACTGAGGACTTAATTATTTAAAGAAAAATTGAGCTAGCCATCAAAACAGCAGTGGAAAATAACAGACCAATTTTTTACAGAAAATGGTTTGTCAAATACACTTCAGACAGTGGTAGTTTGTCACTTTAAAAAACTGCAGAATAAGCTTTCTATATATTTACAACACCAGTAAATGGTATTTGCTTTGCCTAAAAGCTAAGCAAATGACATAAAATATACACTTCTTTAGCTTATGGTACAGAGCACAGAAAAATTTAAATGACCATATTATTGTCACAGCTAGCAAAAAAGGGTAAATATTTACTTGCTTTTGGATGAGACTAATTTTTATCCATAAAAAAGAGATTTAAGTCATCTCTAAAAAATGTGCTTACAAAATAAATAGGTCAAAATTGATACCTATCTCAGCATTTAAAAGTTCACACTCTGATTTGAGAATGAGTTAGCATCAACTCTGTGGTAAACAAATAAATGACAAGATTCTTCCCAAACTTCAAAAGAGGAAGAAATTACTCCAAAGATCTTTCTTGATGTTACCCCCTTTTCTCACTCCAAATTTAATTAATACGACTTTGTGGCAACATTTCACAGTAATGTGTTTTGCTATTAAAATTCAAAAGCTAAGGGGCACCTGGGTGGCTCAGTCGTTAAGGATCTGCCTTTGGCTCAGGTCATGATCCCGGGGTCCTGCGATGGAGCCCCACATTGGGCTCCCTGCTTGGCGGGAAGCCTGCTTCTCCCTCTCCCCCTGCTGCTCCCCTGCGGTGTTCCCTCTCTCACTGTGTCTCTCAAATAAATAAATAAAATCTTAAAAAAAAAATTCAAAAGCTAAAAACTATAGTTTTAAGCATATAGTAACTA